>NC_081293.1:202227545-202567045 GCF_030435805.1 Mustela lutreola | reverse complement strand
CTGCCCCTGCCCCTGCCCCTTCCCCGGCCCCTATCCCTTCGCCTTTCCCTGCCAGGGCCACTGCCCAGGCACCTGCCCCTGCACCGGCCCCAGACCAGTCCTAACCCTGTTCCTGCCCTTTCCCCTGCCCCTTCCCGTGCCTCTGCCTGGAAGGCCTCCACTTTCCCTGCCGGTGCCCCTGTTCCTGCCCCAGACCCAGCTCCTGCCCTTGACCCTGCGACCAGTCATCACCAAGGCACTTGCCTCCGTTCCCTCTGCTCCTGCTCCTGCTCCTGCTCCTGCTCCTGCTCCTGCCCCTTCCCTGCCCCTGCCCCTGCGTCTGCCCCTGCCCCTGTCCTTTCTCTTTTCCCTGCCAGGGCCACTGCCCCTGCACCTGACCCAGACCCAGGTCCTACCCCTGGTCTTGCCTCTCACCCTGCCAGCCCTGCCCCTGCCCTGCTCCTGCCCCTCTGCCCCTGCCCCTGCCAGGAAGGCCTCCACTTTCCCTGTGCCTGCCCCAGACCCAGGCCCTGTCCCTGCGTCTTCCCCTTCAAACTGCCCCATCCCTTTCCCTGGCCCTGCCAGGACCACTTGCCCCTTCCCCTGGCCCTGCCTAGGCCCCTGTTCCCGCCCCAGACCCAGCTCTGCCCTTGACCCGGCCCAGGCCATCACCCCTGCCTTCCCTTGCCACAGCACCTGCCCCTGCCCATTCCCCTGCTCCTATCCCGTCTCCTTTCCCTGACACGGCCACTGCCCCTGCACCTGCCTCGGCACGTGCCCCAGACCCAGGTCCTGCCCCTGCACCTGCCCCTACACCTGCCGCAGACCCAAATCCTAACCCTCTTCTTGCCCCTCCCCCTGCCCCTGCCCCTGCCCCTGCCCTGCCCCTGCCCCTGCCAGGAAGGCCTCCTCTTTCCCTGCCGGTGCCCCTGCCCCTGCCCCTGCCAGGAAGGCCTCCTCTTTCCCTGCCGGTGCCCCTGCCCCTAGCCCCTGCCAGGAAGGCCTCCTCTTTCCCTGCCGGTGCCCCTGCACCTGCCCCTGTCCAGGAAGGCCTCCACTTTCCCTGTTCCTGCCCCAGACCCAGGCCTTGTCCCTGCGTCTTCCCCTTCAACTGCTGCCATTCCTTCCCCTGGCCCTGCCAGGACCACTGCCCCTTCCCTGGCCCTGCCTAGGCCCTGTTCCCGCCCCAGACCCAGTCCCTCTCCTTTGCTCCTGCTCCTTTCCCTGCCCTTGCCTGGCCTCCTGTTCCTGCCTCTGACCCAGCTCCTGCTCTGGATCCTGCACCGGCCACTACTACTGCTGACCCTGTCCCCGCCCCTAGCCCAACCCCTGCCACCAACACCTTCTCCTGCGGGCCTCCCAGACCGCATCCAGAGCCCACAGCTCTGCGGGGAGATCTTCCCAGAAAAATGCCGTCAGTTCCATCCCCTGACCCCGACATCCCCCCCAGAATGTTTCATCCCCCCTCCTTGTGTTCTTCCTCTCCTGTATGGAGTCACCGTTCTCGCCGCCGTCCATCTCCTCTATGCCGTGTATTATTTATTTTAAATAAAAGTTCTTGTTTTCCCTTGAACACGTCATGAGCATGAAGTGCATTCCCAACGCTGTGCCACCACGCCCCAGAACATCGTTGCAGGCTATCTCCTTCCCCAAAGGAGGAGACCCTGAGCCCAAGCCCTCCTGCCCATTGTTCCCCCCAGCCTGGTCCCTCGCAAGCCCTAAGCTGCTTTCTCTTTCTGTTCCTGCACGTGTTCTGGAGGTTTCTGGAAGTGGAATCCCTCAATAGGTGCCTTTGTGTCTGCACCTATTTTCAAAGGGCCCTTGTTTGGGGTTTGGTTAGGTTTGGTTTTTGTTTCTTCTCTGTTTGACATAGAATTTCCCTTCTTGGATGTTGAGACGCCCAATGGATTACAGAGGAGATGTCATCCTAGGGACCCCTTTAGGAATTCTGGGCACAATCTCGGGGGCCAAGGCCCCTGTTCCTGCTGGGACACCACAGTCGGTCCCCAGACAGGACACGGCTGTTTCCTCCTGTGGCCCACACAGAAGCCAGGAAATGAAAGCAGAAGCTGGAAGACACACCGCGGAGGGCAAAAGCATCGCTCACAACCCTAGACCAGAGAAAGGTCTCCCATGGGTCTGCTCCACTCCATGCTCCAAGTCTCTGGGTCCCACAGGAACAGAGACAGGGACAGAGACTAGAAACGTGCAAGTTCAAGGGGGAGGAGAAGCACACAGGGAGTATTGTCAGGAGATGCAGGAGCTCCCGGGGAAGGACTCAGGCAAAGGAAACCCTGGGGAGGCAGTGCTGGTCACCCTCAGACTGGCAGGTGTCTGGTCTGGGGACCAGCAGCCCTGGGGAGAACGTGAGGAAGCAGAGGTCCGATGCAGGGCCCCTGGAGAGAAGGCGGACAGGCACCCCTGTCTGAGAGCAACCGTGAGCGGCACCCATCCAGGCCACAGGTGCACCTGTCACCTAGCAGGGCTCAGCCTGGGACTCACCCCCAGAAACTCTGGCTCGGTGGGCCACGGGATGTGTTTTCAGTAGGATTGGGCACAGCAGTGGTGAGACAGCAGGGATGGAACAGTGTTCGTGCCCAAGGGAGATGGAGGGGGACCCTCATCCCCGTCCTCCTGACACAATGTCCTGGGGCTCTTTCTCAGTGTTGTCTGGGCACAGGATCGCGGCAGCCCCTCTGAGACCCACTCCTGCCAACCCTGCTCCTGGGGACTATTCAGTAATAGTTTTAAGGAGGACGTAGAGAGGATCCAGGATGACAGAGGGCCAAGGAGAAGAAGGTCAGCACTGTGGAGGACAGATGGACCAGCCCCGAGCCACCATGCCTAATCCTAACCCGAACCAGAACACTAATACTAAGCCGAATCTGAACGGAACCCGAACCCTAAACCATAACCCTCACACTGAAACTCAACGCGAACCCAAACCCTAACTCAATCGTAAACCTGAACCCACACCCTAACCCTAACCCTAACCCTAACCCTAACCCTAACAGTAACTCCTAACCCTGACCCGGACCCTGACTGTGAGCCTGACCCAACCCTAACCATACCCTGAAGCTGACCCTGACCCTAACCAGAAACAAACCCCTGACCCTAACACGGACCCTGACCCTGACGGTGGGCCTGACCCAAACCCTGACCGTAACACCGATGACGCTGACCTAAACCTCACCCTGAACCGGACCCTAACACGGATCCTGACCCTAAACCTAACCCTGATTCTAACCTAACCCTAACCCCTACACTAGCCCTAACCTTGACCCTAACCACTGTCTAACCCTACCCTAACCCCAACCCTAAGACTAAACCTAACGCTAACCCCAACCCTAAACCTGACCCTGAACCTAACCCTAACCCTAACCCTGACCTGACCCTATACTGGAATCTAACTAAACGCTGACTCTGACCCTAAGCCTGACCCTGACCGTGAACATGACACTGACCCTAACACTAACCCTAACCCTAAACCCTAACCCTAACCATAACCCTAATCCTAACCCTAACCCTAACCCTAACCCGGACCCTGACTAGTGAGCCTGACCCAAACCTAACCATACCCTGAAGCTGACCCTGACCCTAATCAAGAAACAAACCCTGACCCTAACACTGACCCTACCCTGACGGTGGGCCTGACCCAAACCCTGAGCATAACACCAATGAAGCTGACCCTAAACCTCACCCTGAACCGGACCCTAACACGGATCCTGACCCTAAACCTAACCCTGATTCTAAACCTAACCTAACCCCTACACTAGCCCTAACCTTGACCCTAACACTGTCTAACCCTACCCTAACCCCAACCCTAAGACTAACCTAACGCTAACCCCAACCCTAAACCTGACCCTGAACCTAACCCTAACCCTAACCCTGACCTGACCCTATACTGGAATCTAACTAAACGCTGACTCTGACCCTAAGCCTGAACCTGACCGTGAACATGACACTGACCCTAACACTAACCCTAACCCTAAACCCCTAACCCTAACCATAACCCTAATCCTAACCCTAACCCTAACCCTAACCCGGACCCTGACTGTGAGCCTGACCCAAACCTAACCATACCCTGAAGCTGACCCTGACTCTAATCAAGAAACAAACCCTGACCCTAACACGGACCCTGACCATGACGGTGGGCCTGACCCAAACCCTGACCGTAACACCGATGACGCTGACCCTAAACCTCACCCTGAACCGGACCCTAACACGGATCCTGACCCTAAACCTAACCCTGATTCTAAACCTAACCCTAACCCCTACACTAGCCCTAATCCTGACCCTAACACTGTCTAACCCTACCCTAACCCCAACCCTAAGACTAAACCTAACCCTAACCCCAACCCTAAACCTGACCCTGAACCTAACCCTAACCCTAACCCCGACCTGACCCTATACTGGAACCTAACTAAACCCTGACTCTGACCCTAAGCCTGACCGTGACCGGAAACCTGACACTGACCCTAACACTAACCCTAACCCTAAACCCTAACCCTAACCCTAACCCTAACCCTCAGGGAGCTCTGGTGGGAGCAGGAAGTCCGGTAAGGAGCCCCCAGGCAGTGGTGACCTCACTTCCCTGATGACACAGCCCAACGGAATTGGAACCCACGTATCCAGGCACCCACATTCCAGAGAAAACCCCCCTGCCCAGCTCATTTCTGGGCAGATCCTGAAGGAAGCGCCATGTTCTGCTGCTGCCTACCGAAGCCCAGAGGATGCAGGCAGAGGAGAACTCGCCCGCCAGACACGTCCCCCCACTGGGCAGGTCGTGTCAGGCTTCCCCGACGACTCTGGCCCTTTGGCAAAAAGAATCAAAAGGTGATACCGGGAGGCTCAAGTCAGACAGCCCCACACCTTCTGACCGACCCGTGTAGGCCTACGTCTCCTCCCCGTGTATGGATGTGTGTGTGTGTGTGTGTGTGTGTGTGTGTGTGTGTGTAAAGAGAGCTCATGGGGGGTGGAGACGCCCCAAGCAGGAGCAGGCTGATGAGGGGTCAGATGCCTGGTGGGCAGGTCATGTTCACACCCCAGGTTAAGGCTGGCTAGGTGGGACGGAGTGTGGGGGCTGCACCCTTCTGCCCAGGGTTGATCCTGAGACCCTGCAGGGACGGGTCACTGACCCAGGTGCGGGGCTGTGCACACACAGGTCTGCGTGGGATCTGGGAGAAGCAGGGGCACTGGGCAGGAGCACGGTGGGTATGGCTGGGCAGGGCTCTGACGCCTCTTGCACACTCCCCGTCTCTGCCTTGGCAGGCCACGGATGAACTAGGAAGGAGGCGGGAAGACACGCACCCCTCCCCGACCCCGGAGTCCCCGGTCCTGGGAAGGCCCTCGCTACCTCCCAGACCACTGCCCGCGGTACTCCACTGCACTGCGGTCCTGGACACGGAGCCCACGGAGGCCAAGTCCGAGGGTGAGAAGGCTGGGGTGGGGTGCCTGTGGCTGTGTGGGGAGGGGTCGGTGCTGGGCCCCACAGGGAGAAGCCCCCACAGGCCGGTGTGGGGCCAGGAGCCTCGACTTGGCTCGGAGCACCCAGGGGGTGGACTGCAGTCGGGGAGACGTCCCGGGGAGGGTTCCTTCGTGGCTGCGGCTTCTCCGGGAGGCCCCGGGCTGGGCTCTGTCTCTGCAAAGCCACAGGGAGAGGCGGGCCCGCGGGTGACCTTCTCTCCTCTCCCAGCTTCTCCAGCGGAGGAGCTAGACCCACTCCCAACTTCAGCAACTCCGGAGGGGCACATGATGTCTGGAGTCACTTCGGCGGGAGACCGGGAGCCCACAGGTGCCCGGGCGCCTGCCCACGAAGATGCTGATGCTGTCCGGGGAGAGCTGGCTCCTGCTCCTGCCCCCACCCCTGCTCCTGCCGCTCCCCCTGCCCCTGCCCCTGCCAGAGCGACTCCCACTTCCCCTGCCCCTGCCTGTGCTCCTGTTCTGGCCCTTGACCCAGATCCTCCCTTGGTCCCACCCCTTCCCCGACTCCTCCCTGGGCCCCTGTTCCCGCCCCAGACCCAGCTCCTGCCCTTGACCTCGACCAGGCCATCACCCCTGCCCTTGCCCCAGCTCCTGCCCCTGCCCCTGCCCCTGCCCCTTCCCCGGCCCCTATCCCTTCGCCTTTCCCTGCCAGGGCCACTGCCCAGGCACCTGCCCCTGCACCGGCCCCAGACCCAGGTCCTAACCCTGTTCCTGCCCTTTCCCCTGCCCCTTCCCGTGCCTCTGCCTGGAAGGCCTCCACTTTCCCTGCCGGTGCCCCTGTTCCTGCCCCAGACCCAGCTCCTGCCCTTGACCCTGCACCAGTCATCACCAAGGCACTTGCCTCCGTTCCTGCTCCTGCTCCTGCTCCTGCTCCTGCTCCTGCTCCTGCCCCTTCCCCTGCCCCTGCCCCTGCGTCTGCCCCTGCCCCTGTCCTTTCTCTTTTCCCTGCCAGGGCCACTGCCCCTGCACCTGACCCAGACCCAGGTCCTACCCCTGGTCTTGCCCCTGGCCCTGCCCCTGCGTCTGCCCCTGCCCCTGCCCCTGCCAGGAAGGCCTCCACTTTCCCTGTGCCTGCCCCAGACCCAGGCCCTGTCCCTGCGTCTTCCCCTTCAACTGCCGCCATCCCTTCCCCTGGCCCTGCCAGGACCACTGCCCCTTCCCCTGGCCCTGCCTAGGCCCCTGTTCCCGCCCCAGACCCAGCTCCTGCCCTTGACCCGGCCCAGGCCATCACCCCTGCCCTTGCCCCAGCACCTGCCCCTGCCCATTCCCCTGCTCCTATCCCGTCTCCTTTCCCTGACACGGCCACTGCCCCTGCACCTGCCTCGGCACGTGCCCCAGACCCAGGTCCTGCCCCTGCACCTGCCCCTACACCTGCCGCAGACCCAAATCCTAACCCTCTTCTTGCCCCTCCCCCTGCCCCTGCCCCTGCCCCTGCCCCTGCCAGGAAGGCCTCCTCTTTCCCTGCCGGTGCCCCTGCCCCTGCCCCTGCCAGGAAGGCCTCCTCTTTCCCTGCCGGTGCCCCTGCCCCTGCCCCTGCCAGGAAGGCCTCCTCTTTCCCTGCCGGTGCCCCTGCACCTGCCCCTGCCAGGAAGGCCTCCACTTTCCCTGTTCCTGCCCCAGACCCAGGCCCTGTCCCTGCGTCTTCCCCTTCAACTGCTGCCATTCCTTCCCCTGGCCCTGCCAGGACCACTGCCCCTTCCCCTGGCCCTGCCTAGGCCCCTGTTCCCGCCCCAGACCCAGTCCCTCTCCTTTGCTCCTGCTCCTTTCCCTGCCCTTGCCTGGCCTCCTGTTCCTGCCTCTGACCCAGCTCCTGCTCTGGATCCTGCACCGGCCACTACTGCTGACCCTGTCCCCGCCCCTAGCCCAACCCCTGCCCCAACACCTTCTCCTGCGGGCCTCCCAGACCCGCATCCAGAGCCCACAGCTCTGTGGGGAGATCTTCCCAGAAAAATGCCGTCAGTTCCATCCCCTGACCCCGACATCCCCCCAGAATGTTTCATCCCCCCTCCTTGTGTTCTTCCTCTCCTGTATGGAGTCACCGTTCTCGCCGCCGTCCATCTCCTCTATGCCGTGTATTATTTATTTTAAATAAAAGTTCTTGTTTTCCCTTGAACACGTCATGAGCATGAAGTGCATTCCCAACGCTGTGCCACCACGCCCCAGAACATCGTTGCAGGCTATCTCCTTCCCCAAAGGAGGAGACCCTGAGCCCAAGCCCTCCTGCCCATTGTTCCCCCCAGCCTGGTCCCTCGCAAGCCCTAAGCTGCTTTCTCTTTCTGTTCCTGCACGTGTTCTGGAGGTTTCTGGAAGTGGAATCCCTCAATAGGTGCCTTTGTGTCTGCACCTATTTTCAAAGGGCCCTTGTTTGGGGTTTGGTTAGGTTTGGTTTTTGTTTCTTCTCTCTGTTTGACATAGAATTTCCCTTCTTGGATGTTGAGACGCCCAATGGATTACAGAGGAGATGTCATCCTAGGGACCCCTTTAGGAATTCTGGGCACAATCTCGGGGCCAAGGCCCCTGTTCCTGCTGGGACACCACAGTCGGTCCCCAGACAGGACACGGCTGTTTCCTCCTGTGGCCCACACAGAAGCCAGGGAAATGCAGAAAGCTGGAAGACACACCGCGGAGGGCAAAAGCATCGCTCACAACCCTAGACCAGAGAAAGGTCTCCCATGGGTCTGCTCCACTCCATGCTCCAAGTCTCTGGGTCCCACAGGAACAGAGACAGGGACAGAGACTAGAAACGTGCAAGTTCAAGGGGGAGGAGAAGCACACAGGGAGTATGTGTCAGGAGATGCAGGAGCTCCCGGGGAAGGACTCAGGCAAAGGAAACCCTGGGGAGGCAGTGCTGGTCACCCTCAGACTGGCAGGTGTCTGGTCTGGGGACCAGCAGCCCTGGGGAGAACGTGAGGAAGCAGAGGTCCGATGCAGGGCCCCTGGAGAGAAGGCGGACAGGCACCCCTGTCTGAGACAACCGTGAGCGGCACCCATCCCAGGCCACAGGCCCACCTGTCACCTAGGAGGGCTCAGCCTGGGACTCACCCCCAGAAACTCTGGCTCGGTGGGCCACGGATGTGTTTTCAGTAGGATTGGGCACAGCAGTGGTGAGACAGCAGGGAATGGAACAGTGTTCGTGCCCAAGGAGATGGAGGGGACCCTCATCCCCGTCCTCCTGACACAATGTCCTGGGGCTCCTTTCTCAGTGTTGTCTGGGGCACAGGATCGCGGCAGCCCCTCTGAGACCCCACTCCTGCCACCCTGCTCCTGGGGACATTCATAATAGTTTAAGGAGGACGTAGAGAGGATCCAGGATGACAGAGGGCCAAGGAGAAGGAAGGTCAGCACTGGGAGGACAGATGGACCAGCCCCGAGCCACCATGCCTAATCCTAACCCGAACCAGAACACTAATACTAAGCCGAATCTGAACCGGAACCCGAACCCTAAACCATAACCCTCACACTGAAACTCAACGCGAACCCAAACCCTAACCTCAAATCGTAAACCTGAACCCACACCCTAACCCTAACCCTAACCCTAAACCTAACCCTAACAGTAACTCCTAACCCTGACCCGGACCCTGACTGTGAGCCTGACCCAACCCTAACCATACCCTGAAGCTGACCCTGACCCTAACCAAGAAACAAACCCTGACCCTAACACGGACCCTGACCCTGACGGTGGGCCTGACCCAAACCCTGACCGTAACACCGATGACGCTGACCTAAACCTCACCCTGAACCGGACCCTAACACGGATCCTGACCCTAAACCTAACCCTGATTCTAAACCTAACCCTAACCCCTACACTAGCCCTAACCTTGACCCTAACACTGTCTAACCCTACCCTAACCCCAACCCTAAGACTAAACCTAACGCTAACCCCAACCCTAAACCTGACCCTGAACCTAACCCTAACCCTAACCCTGACCTGACCCTATACTGGAATCTAACTAAACGCTGACTCTGACCCTAAGCCTGACCCTGACCGTGAACATGACACTGACCCTAACACTAACCCTAACCCTAAACCCTAACCCTAACCATAACCCTAATCCTAACCCTAACCCTAACCCTAACCCGGACCCTGACTGTGAGCCTGACCCAAACCTAACCATACCCTGAAGCTGACCCTGACCCTAATCAAGAAACAAACCCTGACCCTAACACTGACCCTACCCTGACGGTGGGCCTGACCCAAACCCTGAGCATAACACCAATGAAGCTGACCCTAAACCTCACCCTGAACCGGACCCTAACACGGATCCTGACCCTAAACCTAACCCTGATTCTAAACCTAACCCTAACCCCTACACTAGCCCTAACCTTGACCCTAACACTGTCTAACCCTACCCTAACCCCAACCCTAAGACTAAACCTAACGCTAACCCCAACCCTAAACCTGACCCTGAACCTAACCCTAACCCTAACCCTGACCTGACCCTATACTGGAATCTAACTAAACGCTGACTCTGACCCTAAGCCTGAACCTGACCGTGAACATGACACTGACCCTAACACTAACCCTAACCCTAAACCCTAACCCTAACCATAACCCTAATCCTAACCCTAACCCTAACCCTAACCCGGACCCTGACTGTGAGCCTGACCCAAACCTAACCATACCCTGAAGCTGACCCTGACTCTAATCAAGAAACAAACCCTGACCCTAACACGGACCCTGACCATGACGGTGGGCCTGACCCAAACCCTGACCGTAACACCGATGACGCTGACCCTAAACCTCACCCTGAACCGGACCCTAACACGGATCCTGACCCTAAACCTAACCCTGATTCTAAACCTAACCCTAACCCCTACACTAGCCCTAATCCTGACCCTAACACTGTCTAACCCTACCCTAACCCCAACCCTAAGACTAAACCTAACCCTAACCCCAACCCTAAACCTGACCCTGAACCTAACCCTAACCCTAACCCCGACCTGACCCTATACTGGAACCTAACTAAACCCTGACTCTGACCCTAAGCCTGACCGTGACCGGAAACCTGACACTGACCCTAACACTAACCCTAACCCTAAACCCTAACCCTAACCCTAACCCTAACCCTCAGGGAGCTCTGGTGGGAGCAGGAAGTCCGGTAAGGAGCCCCCAGGCAGTGGTGACCTCACTTCCCTGATGACACAGCCCAACGGAATTGGAACCCACGTATCCAGGCACCCACATTCCAGAGAAAACCCCCCTGCCCAGCTCATTTCTGGGCAGATCCTGAAGGAAGCGCCATGTTCTGCTGCTGCCTACCGAAGCCCAGAGGATGCAGGCAGAGGAGAACTCGCCCGCCAGACACGTCCCCCCACTGGGCAGGTCGTGTCAGGCTTCCCCGACGACTCTGGCCCTTTGGCAAAAAGAATCAAAAGGTGATACCGGGAGGCTCAAGTCAGACAGCCCCACACCTTCTGACCGACCCGTGTAGGCCTACGTCTCCTCCCCGTGTATGGATGTGTGTGTGTGTGTGTGTGTGTGTGTGTGTGTGTGTGTGTGTAAAGAGAGCTCATGGGGGGTGGAGACGCCCCAAGCAGGAGCAGGCTGATGAGGGGTCAGATGCCTGGTGGGCAGGTCATGTTCACACCCCAGGTTAAGGCTGGCTAGGTGGGACGGAGTGTGGGGGCTGCACCCTTCTGCCCAGGGTTGATCCTGAGACCCTGCAGGGACGGGTCACTGACCCAGGTGCGGGGCTGTGCACACACAGGTCTGCGTGGGATCTGGGAGAAGCAGGGGCACTGGGCAGGAGCACGGTGGGTATGGCTGGGCAGGGCTCTGACGCCTCTTGCACACTCCCCGTCTCTGCCTTGGCAGGCCACGGATGAACTAGGAAGGAGGCGGGAAGACACGCACCCCTCCCCGACCCCGGAGTCCCCGGTCCTGGGAAGGCCCTCGCTACCTCCCAGACCACTGCCCGCGGTACTCCACTGCACTGCGGTCCTGGACACGGAGCCCACGGAGGCCAAGTCCGAGGGTGAGAAGGCTGGGGTGGGGTGCCTGTGGCTGTGTGGGGAGGGGTCGGTGCTGGGCCCCACAGGGAGAAGCCCCCACAGGCCGGTGTGGGGCCAGGAGCCTCGACTTGGCTCGGAGCACCCAGGGGGTGGACTGCAGTCGGGGAGACGTCCCGGGGAGGGTTCCTTCGTGGCTGCGGCTTCTCCGGGAGGCCCCGGGCTGGGCTCTGTCTCTGCAAAGCCACAGGGAGAGGCGGGCCCGCGGGTGACCTTCTCTCCTCTCCCAGCTTCTCCAGCGGAGGAGCTAGACCCACTCCCAACTTCAGCAACTCCGGAGGGGCACATGATGTCTGGAGTCACTTCGGCGGGAGACCGGGAGCCCACAGGTGCCCGGGCGCCTGCCCACGAAGATGCTGATGCTGTCCGGGGAGAGCTGGCTCCTGCTCCTGCCCCCACCCCTGCTCCTGCCGCTCCCCCTGCCCCTGCCCCTGCCAGAGCGACTCCCACTTCCCCTGCCCCTGCCTGTGCTCCTGTTCTGGCCCTTGACCCAGATCCTCCCTTGGTCCCACCCCTTCCCCGACTCCTCCCTGGGCCCCTGTTCCCGCCCCAGACCCAGCTCCTGCCCTTGACCTCGACCAGGCCATCACCCCTGCCCTTGCCCCAGCTCCTGCCCCTGCCCCTGCCCCTGCCCCTTCCCCGGCCCCTATCCCTTCGCCTTTCCCTGCCAGGGCCACTGCCCAGGCACCTGCCCCTGCACCGGCCCCAGACCCAGGTCCTAACCCTGTTCCTGCCCTTTCCCCTGCCCCTTCCCGTGCCTCTGCCTGGAAGGCCTCCACTTTCCCTGCCGGTGCCCCTGTTCCTGCCCCAGACCCAGCTCCTGCCCTTGACCCTGCACCAGTCATCACCAAGGCACTTGCCTCCGTTCCTGCTCCTGCTCCTGCTCCTGCTCCTGCTCCTGCTCCTGCCCCTTCCCCTGCCCCTGCCCCTGCGTCTGCCCCTGCCCCTGTCCTTTCTCTTTTCCCTGCCAGGGCCACTGCCCCTGCACCTGACCCAGACCCAGGTCCTACCCCTGGTCTTGCCCCTGGCCCTGCCCCTGCGTCTGCCCCTGCCCCTGCCCCTGCCAGGAAGGCCTCCACTTTCCCTGTGCCTGCCCCAGACCCAGGCCCTGTCCCTGCGTCTTCCCCTTCAACTGCCGCCATCCCTTCCCCTGGCCCTGCCAGGACCACTGCCCCTTCCCCTGGCCCTGCCTAGGCCCCTGTTCCCGCCCCAGACCCAGCTCCTGCCCTTGACCCGGCCCAGGCCATCACCCCTGCCCTTGCCCCAGCACCTGCCCCTGCCCATTCCCCTGCTCCTATCCCGTCTCCTTTCCCTGACACGGCCACTGCCCCTGCACCTGCCTCGGCACGTGCCCCAGACCCAGGTCCTGCCCCTGCACCTGCCCCTACACCTGCCGCAGACCCAAATCCTAACCCTCTTCTTGCCCCTCCCCCTGCCCCTGCCCCTGCCCCTGCCCCTGCCCCTGCCCCTGCCAGGAAGGCCTCCTCTTTCCCTGCCGGTGCCCCTGCCCCTGCCCCTGCCAGGAAGGCCTCCTCTTTCCCTGCCGGTGCCCCTGCCCCTGCCCCTGCCAGGAAGGCCTCCTCTTTCCCTGCCGGTGCCCCTGCACCTGCCCCTGCCAGGAAGGCCTCCACTTTCCCTGTTCCTGCCCCAGACCCAGGCCCTGTCCCTGCGTCTTCCCCTTCAACTGCTGCCATTCCTTCCCCTGGCCCTGCCAGGACCACTGCCCCTTCCCCTGGCCCTGCCTAGGCCCCTGTTCCCGCCCCAGACCCAGTCCCTCTCCTTTGCTCCTGCTCCTTTCCCTGCCCTTGCCTGGCCTCCTGTTCCTGCCTCTGACCCAGCTCCTGCTCTGGATCCTGCACCGGCCACTACTGCTGACCCTGTCCCCGCCCCTAGCCCAACCCCTGCCCCAACACCTTCTCCTGCGGGCCTCCCAGACCCGCATCCAGAGCCCACAGCTCTGTGGGGAGATCTTCCCAGAAAAATGCCGTCAGTTCCATCCCCTGACCCCGACATCCCCCCAGAATGTTTCATCCCCCCTCCTTGTGTTCTTCCTCTCCTGTATGGAGTCACCGTTCTCGCCGCCGTCCATCTCCTCTATGCCGTGTATTATTTATTTTAAATAAAAGTTCTTGTTTTCCCTTGAACACGTCATGAGCATGAAGTGCATTCCCAACGCTGTGCCACCACGCCCCAGAACATCGTTGCAGGCTATCTCCTTCCCCAAAGGAGGAGACCCTGAGCCCAAGCCCTCCTGCCCATTGTTCCCCCCAGCCTGGTCCCTCGCAAGCCCTAAGCTGCTTTCTCTTTCTGTTCCTGCACGTGTTCTGGAGGTTTCTGGAAGTGGAATCCCTCAATAGGTGCCTTTGTGTCTGCACCTATTTTCAAAGGGCCCTTGTTTGGGGTTTGGTTAGGTTTGGTTTTTGTTTCTTCTCTCTGTTTGACATAGAATTTCCCTTCTTGGATGTTGAGACGCCCAATGGATTACAGAGGAGATGTCATCCTAGGGACCCCTTTAGGAATTCTGGGCACAATCTCGGGGCCAAGGCCCCTGTTCCTGCTGGGACACCACAGTCGGTCCCCAGACAGGACACGGCTGTTTCCTCCTGTGGCCCACACAGAAGCCAGGGAAATGCAGAAAGCTGGAAGACACACCGCGGAGGGCAAAAGCATCGCTCACAACCCTAGACCAGAGAAAGGTCTCCCATGGGTCTGCTCCACTCCATGCTCCAAGTCTCTGGGTCCCACAGGAACAGAGACAGGGACAGAGACTAGAAACGTGCAAGTTCAAGGGGGAGGAGAAGCACACAGGGAGTATGTGTCAGGAGATGCAGGAGCTCCCGGGGAAGGACTCAGGCAAAGGAAACCCTGGGGAGGCAGTGCTGGTCACCCTCAGACTGGCAGGTGTCTGGTCTGGGGACCAGCAGCCCTGGGGAGAACGTGAGGAAGCAGAGGTCCGATGCAGGGCCCCTGGAGAGAAGGCGGACAGGCACCCCTGTCTGAGACAACCGTGAGCGGCACCCATCCCAGGCCACAGGCCCACCTGTCACCTAGGAGGGCTCAGCCTGGGACTCACCCCCAGAAACTCTGGCTCGGTGGGCCACGGATGTGTTTTCAGTAGGATTGGGCACAGCAGTGGTGAGACAGCAGGGAATGGAACAGTGTTCGTGCCCAAGGAGATGGAGGGGACCCTCATCCCCGTCCTCCTGACACAATGTCCTGGGGCTCCTTTCTCAGTGTTGTCTGGGGCACAGGATCGCGGCAGCCCCTCTGAGACCCCACTCCTGCCACCCTGCTCCTGGGGACATTCATAATAGTTTAAGGAGGACGTAGAGAGGATCCAGGATGACAGAGGGCCAAGGAGAAGGAAGGTCAGCACTGGGAGGACAGATGGACCAGCCCCGAGCCACCATGCCTAATCCTAACCCGAACCAGAACACTAATACTAAGCCGAATCTGAACCGGAACCCGAACCCTAAACCATAACCCTCACACTGAAACTCAACGCGAACCCAAACCCTAACCTCAAATCGTAAACCTGAACCCACACCCTAACCCTAACCCTAACCCTAAACCTAACCCTAACAGTAACTCCTAACCCTGACCCGGACCCTGACTGTGAGCCTGACCCAACCCTAACCATACCCTGAAGCTGACCCTGACCCTAACCAAGAAACAAACCCTGACCCTAACACGGACCCTGACCCTGACGGTGGGCCTGACCCAAACCCTGACCGTAACACCGATGATGCTGACCTAAACCTCACCCTGAACCGGACCCTAACACGGATCCTGACCCTAAACCTAACCCTGATTCTAAACCTAACCCTAACCCCTACACTAGCCCTAACCTTGACCCTAACACTGTCTAACCCTACCCTAACCCCAACCCTAAGACTAAACCTAACGCTAACCCCAACCCTAAACCTGACCCTGAACCTAACCCTAACCCTAACCCTGACCTGACCCTATACTGGAATCTAACTAAACGCTGACTCTGACCCTAAGCCTGACCCTGACCGTGAACATGACACTGACCCTAACACTAACCCTAACCCTAAACCCTAACCCTAACCATAACCCTAATCCTAACCCTAACCCTAACCCTAACCCGGACCCTGACTGTGAGCCTGACCCAAACCTAACCATACCCTGAAGCTGACCCTGACCCTAATCAAGAAACAAACCCTGACCCTAACACTGACCCTACCCTGACGGTGGGCCTGACCCAAACCCTGAGCATAACACCAATGAAGCTGACCCTAAACCTCACCCTGAACCGGACCCTAACACGGATCCTGACCCTAAACCTAACCCTGATTCTAAACCTAACCCTAACCCCTACACTAGCCCTAACCTTGACCCTAACACTGTCTAACCCTACCCTAACCCCAACCCTAAGACTAAACCTAACGCTAACCCCAACCCTAAACCTGACCCTGAACCTAACCCTAACCCTAACCCTGACCTGACCCTATACTGGAATCTAACTAAACGCTGACTCTGACCCTAAGCCTGAACCTGACCGTGAACATGACACTGACCCTAACACTAACCCTAACCCTAAACCCTAACCCTAACCATAACCCTAATCCTAACCCTAACCCTAACCCTAACCCGGACCCTGACTGTGAGCCTGACCCAAACCTAACCATACCCTGAAGCTGACCCTGACTCTAATCAAGAAACAAACCCTGACCCTAACACGGACCCTGACCATGACGGTGGGCCTGACCCAAACCCTGACCGTAACACCGATGACGCTGACCCTAAACCTCACCCTGAACCGGACCCTAACACGGATCCTGACCCTAAACCTAACCCTGATTCTAAACCTAACCCTAACCCCTACACTAGCCCTAATCCTGACCCTAACACTGTCTAACCCTACCCTAACCCCAACCCTAAGACTAAACCTAACCCTAACCCCAACCCTAAACCTGACCCTGAACCTAACCCTAACCCTAACCCCGACCTGACCCTATACTGGAACCTAACTAAACCCTGACTCTGACCCTAAGCCTGACCGTGACCGGAAACCTGACACTGACCCTAACACTAACCCTAACCCTAAACCCTAACCCTAACCCTAACCCTAACCCTCAGGGAGCTCTGGTGGGAGCAGGAAGTCCGGTAAGGAGCCCCCAGGCAGTGGTGACCTCACTTCCCTGATGACACAGCCCAACGGAATTGGAACCCACGTATCCAGGCACCCACATTCCAGAGAAAACCCCCCTGCCCAGCTCATTTCTGGGCAGATCCTGAAGGAAGCGCCATGTTCTGCTGCTGCCTACCGAAGCCCAGAGGATGCAGGCAGAGGAGAACTCGCCCGCCAGACACGTCCCCCCACTGGGCAGGTCGTGTCAGGCTTCCCCGACGACTCTGGCCCTTTGGCAAAAAGAATCAAAAGGTGATACCGGGAGGCTCAAGTCAGACAGCCCCACACCTTCTGACCGACCCGTGTAGGCCTACGTCTCCTCCCCGTGTATGGATGTGTGTGTGTGTGTGTGTGTGTGTGTGTGTGTGTGTGTAAAGAGAGCTCATGGGGGGTGGAGACGCCCCAAGCAGGAGCAGGCTGATGAGGGGTCAGATGCCTGGTGGGCAGGTCATGTTCACACCCCAGGTTAAGGCTGGCTAGGTGGGACGGAGTGTGGGGGCTGCACCCTTCTGCCCAGGGTTGATCCTGAGACCCTGCAGGGACGGGTCACTGACCCAGGTGCGGGGCTGTGCACACACAGGTCTGCGTGGGATCTGGGAGAAGCAGGGGCACTGGGCAGGAGCACGGTGGGTATGGCTGGGCAGGGCTCTGACGCCTCTTGCACACTCCCCGTCTCTGCCTTGGCAGGCCACGGATGAACTAGGAAGGAGGCGGGAAGACACGCACCCCTCCCCGACCCCGGAGTCCCCGGTCCTGGGAAGGCCCTCGCTACCTCCCAGACCACTGCCCGCGGTACTCCACTGCACTGCGGTCCTGGACACGGAGCCCACGGAGGCCAAGTCCGAGGGTGAGAAGGCTGGGGTGGGGTGCCTGTGGCTGTGTGGGGAGGGGTCGGTGCTGGGCCCCACAGGGAGAAGCCCCCACAGGCCGGTGTGGGGCCAGGAGCCTCGACTTGGCTCGGAGCACCCAGGGGGTGGACTGCAGTCGGGGAGACGTCCCGGGGAGGGTTCCTTCGTGGCTGCGGCTTCTCCGGGAGGCCCCGGGCTGGGCTCTGTCTCTGCAAAGCCACAGGGAGAGGCGGGCCCGCGGGTGACCTTCTCTCCTCTCCCAGCTTCTCCAGCGGAGGAGCTAGACCCACTCCCAACTTCAGCAACTCCGGAGGGGCACATGATGTCTGGAGTCACTTCGGCGGGAGACCGGGAGCCCACAGGTGCCCGGGCGCCTGCCCACGAAGATGCTGATGCTGTCCGGGGAGAGCTGGCTCCTGCTCCTGCCCCCACCCCTGCTCCTGCCGCTCCCCCTGCCCCTGCCCCTGCCAGAGCGACTCCCACTTCCCCTGCCCCTGCCTGTGCTCCTGTTCTGGCCCTTGACCCAGATCCTCCCTTGGTCCCACCCCTTCCCCGACTCCTCCCTGGGCCCCTGTTCCCGCCCCAGACCCAGCTCCTGCCCTTGACCTCGACCAGGCCATCACCCCTGCCCTTGCCCCAGCTCCTGCCCCTGCCCCTGCCCCTGCCCCTTCCCCGGCCCCTATCCCTTCGCCTTTCCCTGCCAGGGCCACTGCCCAGGCACCTGCCCCTGCACCGGCCCCAGACCCAGGTCCTAACCCTGTTCCTGCCCTTTCCCCTGCCCCTTCCCGTGCCTCTGCCTGGAAGGCCTCCACTTTCCCTGCCGGTGCCCCTGTTCCTGCCCCAGACCCAGCTCCTGCCCTTGACCCTGCACCAGTCATCACCAAGGCACTTGCCTCCGTTCCTGCTCCTGCTCCTGCTCCTGCTCCTGCTCCTGCTCCTGCCCCTTCCCCTGCCCCTGCCCCTGCGTCTGCCCCTGCCCCTGTCCTTTCTCTTTTCCCTGCCAGGGCCACTGCCCCTGCACCTGACCCAGACCCAGGTCCTACCCCTGGTCTTGCCCCTGGCCCTGCCCCTGCGTCTGCCCCTGCCCCTGCCCCTGCCAGGAAGGCCTCCACTTTCCCTGTGCCTGCCCCAGACCCAGGCCCTGTCCCTGCGTCTTCCCCTTCAACTGCCGCCATCCCTTCCCCTGGCCCTGCCAGGACCACTGCCCCTTCCCCTGGCCCTGCCTAGGCCCCTGTTCCCGCCCCAGACCCAGCTCCTGCCCTTGACCCGGCCCAGGCCATCACCCCTGCCCTTGCCCCAGCACCTGCCCCTGCCCATTCCCCTGCTCCTATCCCGTCTCCTTTCCCTGACACGGCCACTGCCCCTGCACCTGCCTCGGCACGTGCCCCAGACCCAGGTCCTGCCCCTGCACCTGCCCCTACACCTGCCGCAGACCCAAATCCTAACCCTCTTCTTGCCCCTCCCCCTGCCCCTGCCCCTGCCCCTGCCCCTGCCAGGAAGGCCTCCTCTTTCCCTGCCGGTGCCCCTGCCCCTGCCCCTGCCAGGAAGGCCTCCTCTTTCCCTGCCGGTGCCCCTGCCCCTGCCCCTGCCAGGAAGGCCTCCTCTTTCCCTGCCGGTGCCCCTGCACCTGCCCCTGCCAGGAAGGCCTCCACTTTCCCTGTTCCTGCCCCAGACCCAGGCCCTGTCCCTGCGTCTTCCCCTTCAACTGCTGCCATTCCTTCCCCTGGCCCTGCCAGGACCACTGCCCCTTCCCCTGGCCCTGCCTAGGCCCCTGTTCCCGCCCCAGACCCAGTCCCTCTCCTTTGCTCCTGCTCCTTTCCCTGCCCTTGCCTGGCCTCCTGTTCCTGCCTCTGACCCAGCTCCTGCTCTGGATCCTGCACCGGCCACTACTGCTGACCCTGTCCCCGCCCCTAGCCCAACCCCTGCCCCAACACCTTCTCCTGCGGGCCTCCCAGACCCGCATCCAGAGCCCACAGCTCTGTGGGGAGATCTTCCCAGAAAAATGCCGTCAGTTCCATCCCCTGACCCCGACATCCCCCCAGAATGTTTCATCCCCCCTCCTTGTGTTCTTCCTCTCCTGTATGGAGTCACCGTTCTCGCCGCCGTCCATCTCCTCTATGCCGTGTATTATTTATTTTAAATAAAAGTTCTTGTTTTCCCTTGAACACGTCATGAGCATGAAGTGCATTCCCAACGCTGTGCCACCACGCCCCAGAACATCGTTGCAGGCTATCTCCTTCCCCAAAGGAGGAGACCCTGAGCCCAAGCCCTCCTGCCCATTGTTCCCCCCAGCCTGGTCCCTCGCAAGCCCTAAGCTGCTTTCTCTTTCTGTTCCTGCACGTGTTCTGGAGGTTTCTGGAAGTGGAATCCCTCAATAGGTGCCTTTGTGTCTGCACCTATTTTCAAAGGGCCCTTGTTTGGGGTTTGGTTAGGTTTGGTTTTTGTTTCTTCTCTCTGTTTGACATAGAATTTCCCTTCTTGGATGTTGAGACGCCCAATGGATTACAGAGGAGATGTCATCCTAGGGACCCCTTTAGGAATTCTGGGCACAATCTCGGGGCCAAGGCCCCTGTTCCTGCTGGGACACCACAGTCGGTCCCCAGACAGGACACGGCTGTTTCCTCCTGTGGCCCACACAGAAGCCAGGGAAATGCAGAAAGCTGGAAGACACACCGCGGAGGGCAAAAGCATCGCTCACAACCCTAGACCAGAGAAAGGTCTCCCATGGGTCTGCTCCACTCCATGCTCCAAGTCTCTGGGTCCCACAGGAACAGAGACAGGGACAGAGACTAGAAACGTGCAAGTTCAAGGGGGAGGAGAAGCACACAGGGAGTATGTGTCAGGAGATGCAGGAGCTCCCGGGGAAGGACTCAGGCAAAGGAAACCCTGGGGAGGCAGTGCTGGTCACCCTCAGACTGGCAGGTGTCTGGTCTGGGGACCAGCAGCCCTGGGGAGAACGTGAGGAAGCAGAGGTCCGATGCAGGGCCCCTGGAGAGAAGGCGGACAGGCACCCCTGTCTGAGACAACCGTGAGCGGCACCCATCCCAGGCCACAGGCCCACCTGTCACCTAGGAGGGCTCAGCCTGGGACTCACCCCCAGAAACTCTGGCTCGGTGGGCCACGGATGTGTTTTCAGTAGGATTGGGCACAGCAGTGGTGAGACAGCAGGGAATGGAACAGTGTTCGTGCCCAAGGAGATGGAGGGGACCCTCATCCCCGTCCTCCTGACACAATGTCCTGGGGCTCCTTTCTCAGTGTTGTCTGGGGCACAGGATCGCGGCAGCCCCTCTGAGACCCCACTCCTGCCACCCTGCTCCTGGGGACATTCATAATAGTTTAAGGAGGACGTAGAGAGGATCCAGGATGACAGAGGGCCAAGGAGAAGGAAGGTCAGCACTGGGAGGACAGATGGACCAGCCCCGAGCCACCATGCCTAATCCTAACCCGAACCAGAACACTAATACTAAGCCGAATCTGAACCGGAACCCGAACCCTAAACCATAACCCTCACACTGAAACTCAACGCGAACCCAAACCCTAACCTCAAATCGTAAACCTGAACCCACACCCTAACCCTAACCCTAACCCTAAACCTAACCCTAACAGTAACTCCTAACCCTGACCCGGACCCTGACTGTGAGCCTGACCCAACCCTAACCATACCCTGAAGCTGACCCTGACCCTAACCAAGAAACAAACCCTGACCCTAACACGGACCCTGACCCTGACGGTGGGCCTGACCCAAACCCTGACCGTAACACCGATGACGCTGACCTAAACCTCACCCTGAACCGGACCCTAACACGGATCCTGACCCTAAACCTAACCCTGATTCTAAACCTAACCCTAACCCCTACACTAGCCCTAACCTTGACCCTAACACTGTCTAACCCTACCCTAACCCCAACCCTAAGACTAAACCTAACGCTAACCCCAACCCTAAACCTGACCCTGAACCTAACCCTAACCCTAACCCTGACCTGACCCTATACTGGAATCTAACTAAACGCTGACTCTGACCCTAAGCCTGACCCTGACCGTGAACATGACACTGACCCTAACACTAACCCTAACCCTAAACCCTAACCCTAACCATAACCCTAATCCTAACCCTAACCCTAACCCTAACCCGGACCCTGACTGTGAGCCTGACCCAAACCTAACCATACCCTGAAGCTGACCCTGACCCTAATCAAGAAACAAACCCTGACCCTAACACTGACCCTACCCTGACGGTGGGCCTGACCCAAACCCTGAGCATAACACCAATGAAGCTGACCCTAAACCTCACCCTGAACCGGACCCTAACACGGATCCTGACCCTAAACCTAACCCTGATTCTAAACCTAACCCTAACCCCTACACTAGCCCTAACCTTGACCCTAACACTGTCTAACCCTACCCTAACCCCAACCCTAAGACTAAACCTAACGCTAACCCCAACCCTAAACCTGACCCTGAACCTAACCCTAACCCTAACCCTGACCTGACCCTATACTGGAATCTAACTAAACGCTGACTCTGACCCTAAGCCTGAACCTGACCGTGAACATGACACTGACCCTAACACTAACCCTAACCCTAAACCCTAACCCTAACCATAACCCTAATCCTAACCCTAACCCTAACCCTAACCCGGACCCTGACTGTGAGCCTGACCCAAACCTAACCATACCCTGAAGCTGACCCTGACTCTAATCAAGAAACAAACCCTGACCCTAACACGGACCCTGACCATGACGGTGGGCCTGACCCAAACCCTGACCGTAACACCGATGACGCTGACCCTAAACCTCACCCTGAACCGGACCCTAACACGGATCCTGACCCTAAACCTAACCCTGATTCTAAACCTAACCCTAACCCCTACACTAGCCCTAATCCTGACCCTAACACTGTCTAACCCTACCCTAACCCCAACCCTAAGACTAAACCTAACCCTAACCCCAACCCTAAACCTGACCCTGAACCTAACCCTAACCCTAACCCCGACCTGACCCTATACTGGAACCTAACTAAACCCTGACTCTGACCCTAAGCCTGACCGTGACCGGAAACCTGACACTGACCCTAACACTAACCCTAACCCTAAACCCTAACCCTAACCCTAACCCTAACCCTCAGGGAGCTCTGGTGGGAGCAGGAAGTCCGGTAAGGAGCCCCCAGGCAGTGGTGACCTCACTTCCCTGATGACACAGCCCAACGGAATTGGAACCCACGTATCCAGGCACCCACATTCCAGAGAAAACCCCCCTGCCCAG
Source organism: Mustela lutreola (assembly GCF_030435805.1). Classification (NCBI taxonomy): domain Eukaryota; kingdom Metazoa; phylum Chordata; class Mammalia; order Carnivora; family Mustelidae; genus Mustela; species Mustela lutreola. The sequence continues at coordinate 202,544,309 of NC_081293.1, read as the reverse complement.
CTCATTTCTGGGCAGATCCTGAAGGAAGCGCCATGTTCTGCTGCTGCCTACCGAAGCCCAGAGGATGCAGGCAGAGGAGAACTCGCCCGCCAGACACGTCCCCCCACTGGGCAGGTCGTGTCAGGCTTCCCCGACGACTCTGGCCCTTTGGCAAAAAGAATCAAAAGGTGATACCGGGAGGCTCAAGTCAGACAGCCCCACACCTTCTGACCGACCCGTGTAGGCCTACGTCTCCTCCCCGTGTATGGATGTGTGTGTGTGTGTGTGTGTGTGTGTGTGTGTGTGTGTGTAAAGAGAGCTCATGGGGGGTGGAGACGCCCCAAGCAGGAGCAGGCTGATGAGGGGTCAGATGCCTGGTGGGCAGGTCATGTTCACACCCCAGGTTAAGGCTGGCTAGGTGGGACGGAGTGTGGGGGCTGCACCCTTCTGCCCAGGGTTGATCCTGAGACCCTGCAGGGACGGGTCACTGACCCAGGTGCGGGGCTGTGCACACACAGGTCTGCGTGGGATCTGGGAGAAGCAGGGGCACTGGGCAGGAGCACGGTGGGTATGGCTGGGCAGGGCTCTGACGCCTCTTGCACACTCCCCGTCTCTGCCTTGGCAGGCCACGGATGAACTAGGAAGGAGGCGGGAAGACACGCACCCCTCCCCGACCCCGGAGTCCCCGGTCCTGGGAAGGCCCTCGCTACCTCCCAGACCACTGCCCGCGGTACTCCACTGCACTGCGGTCCTGGACACGGAGCCCACGGAGGCCAAGTCCGAGGGTGAGAAGGCTGGGGTGGGGTGCCTGTGGCTGTGTGGGGAGGGGTCGGTGCTGGGCCCCACAGGGAGAAGCCCCCACAGGCCGGTGTGGGGCCAGGAGCCTCGACTTGGCTCGGAGCACCCAGGGGGTGGACTGCAGTCGGGGAGACGTCCCGGGGAGGGTTCCTTCGTGGCTGCGGCTTCTCCGGGAGGCCCCGGGCTGGGCTCTGTCTCTGCAAAGCCACAGGGAGAGGCGGGCCCGCGGGTGACCTTCTCTCCTCTCCCAGCTTCTCCAGCGGAGGAGCTAGACCCACTCCCAACTTCAGCAACTCCGGAGGGGCACATGATGTCTGGAGTCACTTCGGCGGGAGACCGGGAGCCCACAGGTGCCCGGGCGCCTGCCCACGAAGATGCTGATGCTGTCCGGGGAGAGCTGGCTCCTGCTCCTGCCCCCACCCCTGCTCCTGCCGCTCCCCCTGCCCCTGCCCCTGCCAGAGCGACTCCCACTTCCCCTGCCCCTGCCTGTGCTCCTGTTCTGGCCCTTGACCCAGATCCTCCCTTGGTCCCACCCCTTCCCCGACTCCTCCCTGGGCCCCTGTTCCCGCCCCAGACCCAGCTCCTGCCCTTGACCTCGACCAGGCCATCACCCCTGCCCTTGCCCCAGCTCCTGCCCCTGCCCCTGCCCCTTCCCCGGCCCCTATCCCTTCGCCTTTCCCTGCCAGGGCCACTGCCCAGGCACCTGCCCCTGCACCGGCCCCAGACCCAGGTCCTAACCCTGTTCCTGCCCTTTCCCCTGCCCCTTCCCGTGCCTCTGCCTGGAAGGCCTCCACTTTCCCTGCCGGTGCCCCTGTTCCTGCCCCAGACCCAGCTCCTGCCCTTGACCCTGCACCAGTCATCACCAAGGCACTTGCCTCCGTTCCTGCTCCTGCTCCTGCTCCTGCTCCTGCTCCTGCTCCTGCCCCTTCCCCTGCCCCTGCCCCTGCGTCTGCCCCTGCCCCTGTCCTTTCTCTTTTCCCTGCCAGGGCCACTGCCCCTGCACCTGACCCAGACCCAGGTCCTACCCCTGGTCTTGCCCCTGGCCCTGCCCCTGCGTCTGCCCCTGCCCCTGCCCCTGCCAGGAAGGCCTCCACTTTCCCTGTGCCTGCCCCAGACCCAGGCCCTGTCCCTGCGTCTTCCCCTTCAACTGCCGCCATCCCTTCCCCTGGCCCTGCCAGGACCACTGCCCCTTCCCCTGGCCCTGCCTAGGCCCCTGTTCCCGCCCCAGACCCAGCTCCTGCCCTTGACCCGGCCCAGGCCATCACCCCTGCCCTTGCCCCAGCACCTGCCCCTGCCCATTCCCCTGCTCCTATCCCGTCTCCTTTCCCTGACACGGCCACTGCCCCTGCACCTGCCTCGGCACGTGCCCCAGACCCAGGTCCTGCCCCTGCACCTGCCCCTACACCTGCCGCAGACCCAAATCCTAACCCTCTTCTTGCCCCTCCCCCTGCCCCTGCCCCTGCCCCTGCCCCTGCCCCTGCCCCTGCCAGGAAGGCCTCCTCTTTCCCTGCCGGTGCCCCTGCCCCTGCCCCTGCCAGGAAGGCCTCCTCTTTCCCTGCCGGTGCCCCTGCCCCTGCCCCTGCCAGGAAGGCCTCCTCTTTCCCTGCCGGTGCCCCTGCACCTGCCCCTGCCAGGAAGGCCTCCACTTTCCCTGTTCCTGCCCCAGACCCAGGCCCTGTCCCTGCGTCTTCCCCTTCAACTGCTGCCATTCCTTCCCCTGGCCCTGCCAGGACCACTGCCCCTTCCCCTGGCCCTGCCTAGGCCCCTGTTCCCGCCCCAGACCCAGTCCCTCTCCTTTGCTCCTGCTCCTTTCCCTGCCCTTGCCTGGCCTCCTGTTCCTGCCTCTGACCCAGCTCCTGCTCTGGATCTTGCACCGGCCACTACTGCTGACCCTGTCCCCGCCCCTAGCCCAACCCCTGCCCCAACACCTTCTCCTGCGGGCCTCCCAGACCCGCATCCAGAGCCCACAGCTCTGCGGGGAGATCTTCCCAGAAAAATGCCGTCAGTTCCATCCCCTGACCCCGACATCCCCCCAGAATGTTTCATCCCCCCTCCTTGTGTTCTTCCTCTCCTGTATGGAGTCACCGTTCTCGCCGCCGTCCATCTCCTCTATGCCGTGTATTATTTATTTTAAATAAAAGTTCTTGTTTTCCCTTGAACACGTCATGAGCATGAAGTGCATTCCCAACGCTGTGCCACCACGCCCCAGAACATCGTTGCAGGCTATCTCCTTCCCCAAAGGAGGAGACCCTGAGCCCAAGCCCTCCTGCCCATTGTTCCCCCCAGCCTGGTCCCTCGCAAGCCCTAAGCTGCTTTCTCTTTCTGTTCCTGCACGTGTTCTGGAGGTTTCTGGAAGTGGAATCCCTCAATAGGTGCCTTTGTGTCTGCACCTATTTTCAAAGGGCCCTTGTTTGGGGTTTGGTTAGGTTTGGTTTTTGTTTCTTCTCTCTGTTTGACATAGAATTTCCCTTCTTGGATGTTGAGACGCCCAATGGATTACAGAGGAGATGTCATCCTAGGGACCCCTTTAGGAATTCTGGGCACAATCTCGGGGCCAAGGCCCCTGTTCCTGCTGGGACACCACAGTCGGTCCCCAGACAGGACACGGCTGTTTCCTCCTGTGGCCCACACAGAAGCCAGGGAAATGCAGAAAGCTGGAAGACACACCGCGGAGGGCAAAAGCATCGCTCACAACCCTAGACCAGAGAAAGGTCTCCCATGGGTCTGCTCCACTCCATGCTCCAAGTCTCTGGGTCCCACAGGAACAGAGACAGGGACAGAGACTAGAAACGTGCAAGTTCAAGGGGGAGGAGAAGCACACAGGGAGTATGTGTCAGGAGATGCAGGAGCTCCCGGGGAAGGACTCAGGCAAAGGAAACCCTGGGGAGGCAGTGCTGGTCACCCTCAGACTGGCAGGTGTCTGGTCTGGGGACCAGCAGCCCTGGGGAGAACGTGAGGAAGCAGAGGTCCGATGCAGGGCCCCTGGAGAGAAGGCGGACAGGCACCCCTGTCTGAGACAACCGTGAGCGGCACCCATCCCAGGCCACAGGCCCACCTGTCACCTAGGAGGGCTCAGCCTGGGACTCACCCCCAGAAACTCTGGCTCGGTGGGCCACGGATGTGTTTTCAGTAGGATTGGGCACAGCAGTGGTGAGACAGCAGGGAATGGAACAGTGTTCGTGCCCAAGGAGATGGAGGGGACCCTCATCCCCGTCCTCCTGACACAATGTCCTGGGGCTCCTTTCTCAGTGTTGTCTGGGGCACAGGATCGCGGCAGCCCCTCTGAGACCCCACTCCTGCCACCCTGCTCCTGGGGACATTCATAATAGTTTAAGGAGGACGTAGAGAGGATCCAGGATGACAGAGGGCCAAGGAGAAGGAAGGTCAGCACTGGGAGGACAGATGGACCAGCCCCGAGCCACCATGCCTAATCCTAACCCGAACCAGAACACTAATACTAAGCCGAATCTGAACCGGAACCCGAACCCTAAACCATAACCCTCACACTGAAACTCAACGCGAACCCAAACCCTAACCTCAAATCGTAAACCTGAACCCACACCCTAACCCTAACCCTAACCCTAAACCTAACCCTAACAGTAACTCCTAACCCTGACCCGGACCCTGACTGTGAGCCTGACCCAACCCTAACCATACCCTGAAGCTGACCCTGACCCTAACCAAGAAACAAACCCTGACCCTAACACGGACCCTGACCCTGACGGTGGGCCTGACCCAAACCCTGACCGTAACACCGATGACGCTGACCTAAACCTCACCCTGAACCGGACCCTAACACGGATCCTGACCCTAAACCTAACCCTGATTCTAAACCTAACCCTAACCCCTACACTAGCCCTAACCTTGACCCTAACACTGTCTAACCCTACCCTAACCCCAACCCTAAGACTAAACCTAACGCTAACCCCAACCCTAAACCTGACCCTGAACCTAACCCTAACCCTAACCCTGACCTGACCCTATACTGGAATCTAACTAAACGCTGACTCTGACCCTAAGCCTGACCCTGACCGTGAACATGACACTGACCCTAACACTAACCCTAACCCTAAACCCTAACCCTAACCATAACCCTAATCCTAACCCTAACCCTAACCCTAACCCGGACCCTGACTGTGAGCCTGACCCAAACCTAACCATACCCTGAAGCTGACCCTGACCCTAATCAAGAAACAAACCCTGACCCTAACACTGACCCTACCCTGACGGTGGGCCTGACCCAAACCCTGAGCATAACACCAATGAAGCTGACCCTAAACCTCACCCTGAACCGGACCCTAACACGGATCCTGACCCTAAACCTAACCCTGATTCTAAACCTAACCCTAACCCCTACACTAGCCCTAACCTTGACCCTAACACTGTCTAACCCTACCCTAACCCCAACCCTAAGACTAAACCTAACGCTAACCCCAACCCTAAACCTGACCCTGAACCTAACCCTAACCCTAACCCTGACCTGACCCTATACTGGAATCTAACTAAACGCTGACTCTGACCCTAAGCCTGAACCTGACCGTGAACATGACACTGACCCTAACACTAACCCTAACCCTAAACCCTAACCCTAACCATAACCCTAATCCTAACCCTAACCCTAACCCTAACCCGGACCCTGACTGTGAGCCTGACCCAAACCTAACCATACCCTGAAGCTGACCCTGACTCTAATCAAGAAACAAACCCTGACCCTAACACGGACCCTGACCATGACGGTGGGCCTGACCCAAACCCTGACCGTAACACCGATGACGCTGACCCTAAACCTCACCCTGAACCGGACCCTAACACGGATCCTGACCCTAAACCTAACCCTGATTCTAAACCTAACCCTAACCCCTACACTAGCCCTAATCCTGACCCTAACACTGTCTAACCCTACCCTAACCCCAACCCTAAGACTAAACCTAACCCTAACCCCAACCCTAAACCTGACCCTGAACCTAACCCTAACCCTAACCCCGACCTGACCCTATACTGGAACCTAACTAAACCCTGACTCTGACCCTAAGCCTGACCGTGACCGGAAACCTGACACTGACCCTAACACTAACCCTAACCCTAAACCCTAACCCTAACCCTAACCCTAACCCTCAGGGAGCTCTGGTGGGAGCAGGAAGTCCGGTAAGGAGCCCCCAGGCAGTGGTGACCTCACTTCCCTGATGACACAGCCCAACGGAATTGGAACCCACGTATCCAGGCACCCACATTCCAGAGAAAACCCCCCTGCCCAGCTCATTTCTGGGCAGATCCTGAAGGAAGCGCCATGTTCTGCTGCTGCCTACCGAAGCCCAGAGGATGCAGGCAGAGGAGAACTCGCCCGCCAGACACGTCCCCCCACTGGGCAGGTCGTGTCAGGCTTCCCCGACGACTCTGGCCCTTTGGCAAAAAGAATCAAAAGGTGATACCGGGAGGCTCAAGTCAGACAGCCCCACACCTTCTGACCGACCCGTGTAGGCCTACGTCTCCTCCCCGTGTATGGATGTGTGTGTGTGTGTGTGTGTGTGTGTGTGTGTGTGTGTGTAAAGAGAGCTCATGGGGGGTGGAGACGCCCCAAGCAGGAGCAGGCTGATGAGGGGTCAGATGCCTGGTGGGCAGGTCATGTTCACACCCCAGGTTAAGGCTGGCTAGGTGGGACGGAGTGTGGGGGCTGCACCCTTCTGCCCAGGGTTGATCCTGAGACCCTGCAGGGACGGGTCACTGACCCAGGTGCGGGGCTGTGCACACACAGGTCTGCGTGGGATCTGGGAGAAGCAGGGGCACTGGGCAGGAGCACGGTGGGTATGGCTGGGCAGGGCTCTGACGCCTCTTGCACACTCCCCGTCTCTGCCTTGGCAGGCCACGGATGAACTAGGAAGGAGGCGGGAAGACACGCACCCCTCCCCGACCCCGGAGTCCCCGGTCCTGGGAAGGCCCTCGCTACCTCCCAGACCACTGCCCGCGGTACTCCACTGCACTGCGGTCCTGGACACGGAGCCCACGGAGGCCAAGTCCGAGGGTGAGAAGGCTGGGGTGGGGTGCCTGTGGCTGTGTGGGGAGGGGTCGGTGCTGGGCCCCACAGGGAGAAGCCCCCACAGGCCGGTGTGGGGCCAGGAGCCTCGACTTGGCTCGGAGCACCCAGGGGGTGGACTGCAGTCGGGGAGACGTCCCGGGGAGGGTTCCTTCGTGGCTGCGGCTTCTCCGGGAGGCCCCGGGCTGGGCTCTGTCTCTGCAAAGCCACAGGGAGAGGCGGGCCCGCGGGTGACCTTCTCTCCTCTCCCAGCTTCTCCAGCGGAGGAGCTAGACCCACTCCCAACTTCAGCAACTCCGGAGGGGCACATGATGTCTGGAGTCACTTCGGCGGGAGACCGGGAGCCCACAGGTGCCCGGGCGCCTGCCCACGAAGATGCTGATGCTGTCCGGGGAGAGCTGGCTCCTGCTCCTGCCCCCACCCCTGCTCCTGCCGCTCCCCCTGCCCCTGCCCCTGCCAGAGCGACTCCCACTTCCCCTGCCCCTGCCTGTGCTCCTGTTCTGGCCCTTGACCCAGATCCTCCCTTGGTCCCACCCCTTCCCCGACTCCTCCCTGGGCCCCTGTTCCCGCCCCAGACCCAGCTCCTGCCCTTGACCTCGACCAGGCCATCACCCCTGCCCTTGCCCCAGCTCCTGCCCCTGCCCCTGCCCCTTCCCCGGCCCCTATCCCTTCGCCTTTCCCTGCCAGGGCCACTGCCCAGGCACCTGCCCCTGCACCGGCCCCAGACCCAGGTCCTAACCCTGTTCCTGCCCTTTCCCCTGCCCCTTCCCGTGCCTCTGCCTGGAAGGCCTCCACTTTCCCTGCCGGTGCCCCTGTTCCTGCCCCAGACCCAGCTCCTGCCCTTGACCCTGCACCAGTCATCACCAAGGCACTTGCCTCCGTTCCTGCTCCTGCTCCTGCTCCTGCTCCTGCTCCTGCTCCTGCCCCTTCCCCTGCCCCTGCCCCTGCGTCTGCCCCTGCCCCTGTCCTTTCTCTTTTCCCTGCCAGGGCCACTGCCCCTGCACCTGACCCAGACCCAGGTCCTACCCCTGGTCTTGCCCCTGGCCCTGCCCCTGCGTCTGCCCCTGCCCCTGCCCCTGCCAGGAAGGCCTCCACTTTCCCTGTGCCTGCCCCAGACCCAGGCCCTGTCCCTGCGTCTTCCCCTTCAACTGCCGCCATCCCTTCCCCTGGCCCTGCCAGGACCACTGCCCCTTCCCCTGGCCCTGCCTAGGCCCCTGTTCCCGCCCCAGACCCAGCTCCTGCCCTTGACCCGGCCCAGGCCATCACCCCTGCCCTTGCCCCAGCACCTGCCCCTGCCCATTCCCCTGCTCCTATCCCGTCTCCTTTCCCTGACACGGCCACTGCCCCTGCACCTGCCTCGGCACGTGCCCCAGACCCAGGTCCTGCCCCTGCACCTGCCCCTACACCTGCCGCAGACCCAAATCCTAACCCTCTTCTTGCCCCTCCCCCTGCCCCTGCCCCTGCCCCTGCCCCTGCCCCTGCCCCTGCCAGGAAGGCCTCCTCTTTCCCTGCCGGTGCCCCTGCCCCTGCCCCTGCCAGGAAGGCCTCCTCTTTCCCTGCCGGTGCCCCTGCCCCTGCCCCTGCCAGGAAGGCCTCCTCTTTCCCTGCCGGTGCCCCTGCACCTGCCCCTGCCAGGAAGGCCTCCACTTTCCCTGTTCCTGCCCCAGACCCAGGCCCTGTCCCTGCGTCTTCCCCTTCAACTGCTGCCATTCCTTCCCCTGGCCCTGCCAGGACCACTGCCCCTTCCCCTGGCCCTGCCTAGGCCCCTGTTCCCGCCCCAGACCCAGTCCCTCTCCTTTGCTCCTGCTCCTTTCCCTGCCCTTGCCTGGCCTCCTGTTCCTGCCTCTGACCCAGCTCCTGCTCTGGATCTTGCACCGGCCACTACTGCTGACCCTGTCCCCGCCCCTAGCCCAACCCCTGCCCCAACACCTTCTCCTGCGGGCCTCCCAGACCCGCATCCAGAGCCCACAGCTCTGCGGGGAGATCTTCCCAGAAAAATGCCGTCAGTTCCATCCCCTGACCCCGACATCCCCCCAGAATGTTTCATCCCCCCTCCTTGTGTTCTTCCTCTCCTGTATGGAGTCACCGTTCTCGCCGCCGTCCATCTCCTCTATGCCGTGTATTATTTATTTTAAATAAAAGTTCTTGTTTTCCCTTGAACACGTCATGAGCATGAAGTGCATTCCCAACGCTGTGCCACCACGCCCCAGAACATCGTTGCAGGCTATCTCCTTCCCCAAAGGAGGAGACCCTGAGCCCAAGCCCTCCTGCCCATTGTTCCCCCCAGCCTGGTCCCTCGCAAGCCCTAAGCTGCTTTCTCTTTCTGTTCCTGCACGTGTTCTGGAGGTTTCTGGAAGTGGAATCCCTCAATAGGTGCCTTTGTGTCTGCACCTATTTTCAAAGGGCCCTTGTTTGGGGTTTGGTTAGGTTTGGTTTTTGTTTCTTCTCTCTGTTTGACATAGAATTTCCCTTCTTGGATGTTGAGACGCCCAATGGATTACAGAGGAGATGTCATCCTAGGGACCCCTTTAGGAATTCTGGGCACAATCTCGGGGCCAAGGCCCCTGTTCCTGCTGGGACACCACAGTCGGTCCCCAGACAGGACACGGCTGTTTCCTCCTGTGGCCCACACAGAAGCCAGGGAAATGCAGAAAGCTGGAAGACACACCGCGGAGGGCAAAAGCATCGCTCACAACCCTAGACCAGAGAAAGGTCTCCCATGGGTCTGCTCCACTCCATGCTCCAAGTCTCTGGGTCCCACAGGAACAGAGACAGGGACAGAGACTAGAAACGTGCAAGTTCAAGGGGGAGGAGAAGCACACAGGGAGTATGTGTCAGGAGATGCAGGAGCTCCCGGGGAAGGACTCAGGCAAAGGAAACCCTGGGGAGGCAGTGCTGGTCACCCTCAGACTGGCAGGTGTCTGGTCTGGGGACCAGCAGCCCTGGGGAGAACGTGAGGAAGCAGAGGTCCGATGCAGGGCCCCTGGAGAGAAGGCGGACAGGCACCCCTGTCTGAGACAACCGTGAGCGGCACCCATCCCAGGCCACAGGCCCACCTGTCACCTAGGAGGGCTCAGCCTGGGACTCACCCCCAGAAACTCTGGCTCGGTGGGCCACGGATGTGTTTTCAGTAGGATTGGGCACAGCAGTGGTGAGACAGCAGGGAATGGAACAGTGTTCGTGCCCAAGGAGATGGAGGGGATCCTGATCCCCGTCCTCCTGACACAATGTCCTGGGGCTCCTTTCTCAGTGTTGTCTGGGGCACAGGATCGCGGCAGCCCCTCTGAGACCCCACTCCTGCCACCCTGCTCCTGGGGACATTCATAATAGTTTAAGGAGGACGTAGAGAGGATCCAGGATGACAGAGGGCCAAGGAGAAGGAAGGTCAGCACTGGGAGGACAGATGGACCAGCCCCGAGCCACCATGCAGGGCCTAACCCTAACCCGAACCAGAACCGCAGTACTATGGTTAACCCAAACCTGAACCGGAACCCGAACCTAAACCCCTAACCTATAACCCTTACCCCGAACCTGAACACGAACTCAAACCCTAGCCCGGAATCCTAACCCTGAACCGGACCCGGAACCTAATCTTAAGGCTATTCCTAACCCCAACCCTAACCCTCACCTTGACTGTGAGTGACCCTGCCCTGACCTAATCCTGACCCTGACATGACCCTAAACCTAACCCTGACCCTGACCCTAAACCTAACCTAAGCTGACCCTCACCCTGCCCCGACCCTGAACCTGACCGTAACCCTAACCTCCGTCCCCCCAGCCCCTTTCTCCACGCACGCTCCTTCCCGGCAGCCCTCCAAGCTTCCCCCGCCTTGTCCGGAACCCTAACCCGATCGGGGACAGGCCGGTGCTCCGACGCCGCGCGCCGCCGCCGACGGACACGGAGCGGGACGCGAGGGGACGGGAGACGCTCGGGCTCGGGGACGAACCGCGCCGGGAAACACCCGCCATCCCCGCCGCCGCCCGCAGAGCCCGCGCTGTCGCTCCTGGACGCCCGGACTCGGCCCCGCGGGTGTGGACCCGGGAAGGACGCGCGGGGCCGAGGCAGGCGGGGCGGGGGGAGCGCGAGCCCCGAGGGGCGGCAGCGCTGGGACCGTCTGAGGAGCCGCAGGAGCGGCGGCCGCGGCGCACCGACACAGCCGCGACCCGGGGCGCATCCGAGCCCGGACCAGGGGACCCCACAGCCCCGCGCTCAGCCCTGCTGGACCCCCGCGCCGCCCACAAAGCCGAGGAAGCCGCACCGTCTACACAGCGCGCCCTTCCTCCGCGGGGTCCTGCGAGCCCAGCAACCCTCGGCAGTGCCCGCCCCGGCGGCTTCTGCTCACCTTCCCCACGACTGGGGCTGAGGGGGCCGGACTCGTGTCGGCGTGGACGCGGCCGCACACCCTCCACAGCGGGTCCTGTCGGCGTGGACGCGGCCCCGCGTCCTCCACAGCGGGTCCTGTCAGTGAGGATGCGGACCCACATCCTGCCCAGCTTGTTCTGTCAGCGTGGACGCGGCCCCACATCCTGCACCGGGGTCCTGTCAGCGTGGACGCAGCCCCACATCCTCCACAGCGGGTCCAGTCAGTGAGGATGCGGACCCACATCCTGCCCAGCTTGTTCTGTCAGCGTGGACGCGGCCCCACATCCTGCACCGGGGTCCTGTCAGCGTGGACGCAGCCCCACATCCTCCACAGCGGGTCCAGTCAGTGAGGATGCGGACCCACATCCTGCCCAGCTTGTTCTGTCAGCGTGGACGCGGCCCCACATCCTGCACAGCGGGTCCTGTCAGTGAGGATGCGGACCCACATCCTGCCCAGCTTGTTCTGTCAGCGTGGACGCGGCCCCACATCCTGCACCGGGGTCCTGTCAGCGTGGACGCGGCCCCACATCCTGCACCGGGGTCCTGTCAGCGTGGACGCGGCCCCACATCCTGCACCGGGGTCCTGTCAGCGTGGACGCGGCCCCACATCCTGCACCGGGGTCCTGTCAGCGTGGACGCGGCCCCACATCCTGCACCGGGGTCCTGTCAGCGTGGACGCGGCCCCACATCCTGCACCGGGGTCCTGTCAGCGTGGACACGGCCCCACATCCTGCACCGGGGTCCTGTCAGCGTGGACGCAGCCCCACATCCTCCACAGCGGGTCCAGTCAGTGAGGATGCGGACCCACATCCTGCCAGCTTGTTCTGTCGCTGTGGGAGCAGCCCGCAGCCTCCAGAAGCCTCCACAGCGGGACCTGAGGAGGCCGGCCCCTGTTCCAGCTGCGGCTGCGCGGGCCAGGCTCTGGCCGGAGCTGCGGTCCGGCCCCCTCTGCAGGCGGTGGAGGGCAGTGCAGGACTCTGGAGCTCACCCTTCAAAGGAAGCACCTGCTCCCTCCCGGGGTCCCGCTGAAGCCGCTTCATTCTGGAAACTGCAGCAATATGGGGCCCAATAAGCGCCGACTTCTCCAGAAATACCTAAGGAACAATGAATTGGAGACAGTGTGGACTGACAACGGTCCCTGACCCAAACGGTGGCACCGATCATGACCCTGGCCCTGATCAGACCCACACTCTGACCTCAACTTGCTCTCCATCCTGGCCCTGACCCCAGACCAAGATCTTAACCCTAGCCCCCAACCCAAACAGTGTTCACAAGAACCAAAAGGTAGAAACTGCGAATTTCCATCAATGGTGAAGGCATAAATGAATTGTGGTGAAGGGTTTGGGTCGGGTTCAGGGTCAGGTTCCAGTCAGAGTTCTAGATCAGGGTTTGGGTTTAGGATCAGGGTGAGTGTGAGGGTTTTGAGTGAGGGTGAGGGTAATGGTTAGACTTAGCGTTTAGTGCTTTAGGCTTATGATTTAGGGTTTAAGACTTATGGCTTAGGGGATAAAGTTCAAGGTCAAGTTTGGGGTTTGGGTTCAGGGCTCATGACTCAGAGTTCTGGCTCAGGGTTTAGGTTCGTGGTTCAAGGCTTGGATTCAAGACTTGGGTTCAGAGTTCAGGTGTGGGGTTCAATTTCAGGTTTGGGATTCAAGGTTCCAGTTCCGGCTTTAAGGTCAGGTTAGGTTCCAGGGCTAACGTTAGGTTTAGGGATTACACATTTTCTTCAGTTGTCATCGTGGTCACAAAATTTCTATCTGACGTTTCTAAATTGGAAATCTATTTCATCTGGGTGTCAAGAGCTGTTTTAGAATTTAGGATCCCAATAGCTCCCTGCGAACAACATTCTGGTCCTAGAGTCTCCCAGTCACCCAGAAGCAGCTTTTTCTTGGATAAAACATACCCTTGGCAGAGAAGGGTGAGCTGGTACCAAAGTTGGGATGATTTCACAATGGTAGAGGCATGAAACCAAATATGGTGGAAATGTTCATGGAAAATGAAACAGGAGACAAATAATTTGTTGACTCCTGATTCTTCCACAATAGCAAATACCAAGTTCCCAAAAGAATCTGATAAGATTCCTTAAGAAGGACTATGGTACTCATTACCAGTACCAAAATAACACACCATCCTCTGATTTAAAATAAGAATCACAGCAGAATACTCCATACTTTGTGTCAAAAATAAAATTTTATTATTTGGCTGTTCCAATGTACTATTTGTGGAAGCACTGACAACATTTTCCATGCTCAAATCCTCATCAACACACTTGTAAAAGGCAAGCAACGTTGTAATGCACTGCTCAAGTGCAAGGAGGGCTAATAGAAGTAATAAAAAGACCTCAAATATGAAGCTCAGAAAAAACATCCTTTATGGGCACTTAATGAGAATCCCTAACCAAAATGTAACATCTCATCCTATGGAATTCACCCATAAAAATCCAAAATAACAATAGCCTGCTGACCACTGTGACCACCTCACCATTGACCTCTAGGCTTGTAATATACACTCCAACCGCTAAGGACACACTTCTCAGCAGCAGAAGGGGACTTACCCACTCCCGGTGGACCAACTCTTACAGTAATGCCAAAAAATCCCACTCCTTGGAAATCCCAGCCATTAGGACAAAGTCACAGAAACCACAACCAGAACTAAATAAAGGACAGACATCTCATGAAGCAGATGCTGCAGATCACCACCACTCCCACGAGGTAGCTCTACAGTGGACTCCAGGTCTGTCCCCTTCCCGGGATCACACGGGGCACTGCATTCTTCCAAGACTCCATTCTCAGAACAAAACCATGAACTGTCCTCGTCAGTCCTGGTGTGCAGGCTCACAGTGAGGCCTGTGAAAGCTGGACACCTTGAGAGCACTCAGCCTCTCACGCCTACCCTAGCAGATAGAGGGCGCTGCTCTCCCCAACTTCCACACCAGCTAGAGAATGCTTGGAACAAGTCTTGCCGTACTCCGTGCAAAGTCATATTCGTCATCTGCAAAATGATGGAGAGTGAAACACCACGGATTCCCCGCACCTTCCTGAACCTAGGTAAATTGGAGGTACAGCTTGGCCAGAGCTATTATCTCCAGTCGCCTACACACACACACCCTTCCCTTGTGCACTCCAGACCCATTTCCATGGCCAGAGCTATTATCTCCAATCGCACCAATTGCTCATTCTCAGCCATCGTCTCAGTAGCGCTGAGGTGCTGGGACTCAGGTGCCAGGTGCTTAGCCAGCACCTTGGACTCACTTACCATTAGAAATTAATATTCCTTTTATTAGCAGCTGTGTCCCAGAGGATCTTGCCACCATGGCCATTAGAAAAGTCATTACAACAGAGGTCCATTGGGAGAAGGAGAGGAGAAATGAACGGGGGGAAATCGGAGGGGGAAATGAACCATGAGAGACTGTGGACTCAGAGTTTTAGAGGGGAGGGGTTTGGGGTTTAGGTGAGACTGGTTGGTGGTGGGTATTAAGGAGGGTATGTATTGCATGGAGCAGTAGGTGTGGTGCATAAACAATGAATCTTGGAACACTGAAAAAATAAAATTAAATTTAAAAAAAAAAAAACAGAGGTCCTAACAACCCATGCCAACCTCCATGGCTCCATTCCATGGCTCCAGGAATTGGCTCATCCATGGCCATGTGACCTTGTTCTTGCCAATGAGGTGGGAAAAACCTTGGGTCTCAGCCTGCAGAGCCAAGCATGGTGTGGAACACCCAGGCCAGGGGCTTTTCCCTCGTGGCTGCAGAAGTGGCCTAGGGCAGGCCCCTGCCAGTGCCATAGAGGGCCCAGGAAGCCAGGTGCTACATAACATTGCTAAGGGCTGATTCAGACTCCTCCTGAAGCCCACATATGCTAGATCCTCCTCTAACTCAGAATAACCCTAACTGTACTCGTGATCTTGGCCTGAACAAGATGACCATCTGTGTGGCGTAAAACCCACAAGATATATCTGCCAGGCAATGGGGACATACTCAGCCAAACAATACCCACATGGATTTCAGCCACAGACAAACATCTTGTGGGAAGCTTGAGGCCTCGAGAGAAAGGCAGGGGAATTCATAGATCCCAGTGTACTCCCACTCTTCCATGGAAAGGAAGAGCCCTCTCCCCCATCATCCATCCTGTTGTAGATCTGGGGTGTGGGAAACTACCACCCATGGGCCAAATGGGGCCTCCCCCCTGTATTCTCTCAATCCCGTGTGGCTGGAACATTAGTTGTGGATGGTCTGTGGCTGCTCTCAAGCCACAGTGCAAGAGTGGAGTCATTGCCAGAGATACCACATGGACTACAACACCTAACAGAGGATCCTTACAGAAGACTTTCCAGAAAGCTCTGTGCCAATCCCTGGTCTCAAAGATCCTAGGGTCATGTCCCTTCTTTGAGTAGAATGTAGTGCCTTCTGGTTCAAATCTAATTGCTTCACCCCCACAGGCAAGGACTTCCATCCCTTTATCCAGAACGGCATCTCCATCCTCCTCTCCTGACACCTGGCATGGCATGGCTACAGGTCTGCAGCCCAACAGGACTTCACTGTCGTTTCCATGGTAGGCATGCTCAGAAACGGAGGTGTAAGTGTGAACTTGCGAGGGTGAGCATGTGTTTTCTCTTTGGTAGCCACAGTGTGCAAGAAGACTACAATATAGGAGCATGCTTTCTATCCCCCAGGAAGGGCCATGCAATGTGGTTCCTGAATGACCTCAGAAGGAATTCACCTTCATAGAGCAAACCTCATCTGGGAGGATTCCCAAATCCCTTGTCCTGGCCACTAGGTTCCATCCAAGGCTGGGCAGAGGGACAGAGACTCCCCCTGCCCGTCACAGTTTTGAAGGATGCCTGCTGTTCCGGGACAAAAGATCCTGAAACCATTCATGGGCCATCAGGTCATCCAGCCTGGCATCTGTGCGAGAGATGTACTCCAAGCAGGAAGGACAGGCTGAGAGACAACAACTGACAGCCTTGTGTGACAAGTGCCATGACAGGAGACACTCAGGAGGACTGGGGCTGTGCAGGGTTGGCCAGACCTGGGCGCAGGGGGACCAGGAATGCTCCAGGAGGATGGTCACAGCTGGGTCCTTGTGTGGTTACACATGTCAGTGTGACTTGACATTGAACTGACCAGAAATGACAGGGTTGGGGTGTGAGGTGCCATTGAAGAGTTGAACAGGCACCAGGAAACAGCCACTGTTGTCCAGTCCCAAGACATTCAGTCAGCACCTTGCGATCACCCAGGTCTTGCCTTCTGCTCCCCCTGAACCACCGTGCACCACAACAGCTCTGGGCAAAACTGTCACCAACTCCCCCCCATGCCCCACCCTCTGCCTCACCCACCTCAGGCTTGGCCAGACCACAACCACCAGGGAAGCCCACCATCCTTGCAGCAATAGACCAAAGGCCATAAGCCCCACCCAGCTGACCAGACCTCTGGGGCTCCCTACACACACCTGATTGTAGTGATGGAAAGTCAGCTGGAATCCGAGGTATACTTTCTGCTCATCTCACCTTCACTGAGAAGAAAAGGATTCTACCCACCAAACCCACTTGACATTTACAGTCTTTAAAAACCACATTCTCTTAGGGATTTTTATGCCAAACTGTCTTCTGCAAGGCAAAAGTTCGGTAACGAGAATTCTTTCAGTACAATTTCATGTCACATGCGTCCATGAGTCCCTAAAGCTGATTGTGTACAACATGAAGTACATAGTTGGCCATTGCTTTCAAAGCTGAGGTGTGGGGGGCAGAGCACACTGGCTAATTCATGCTCTGCTTTCCCCACCTTCATCTCTGACCCAAGCACAGGGAACAAGGCAACACAGATCTACACTTCGAATTGTCCACAGAAATCTGCAAACCCAAGTTCTCATGGGAGCTCCAGGTTCAGGACCACAGTGACAGAAAGGGAAGGCCGATAGCAAGGAACCAAAAGAACATGTCATGTGCATGTGAGCAGGCCCACTTCTCTACATGTCGGAAGCAAGCCGTGCCTGACAGGAGGGAGTCCCACGTGCACCCAGTCCATCTGCTTGCTGCCCTTGAGCAGAGCAGAGGATGGGCTGAGCTGAGTGTGGGTGTCGGGAGAAGATGGCCAGCTGGCCACAGATGCTACCTGCCGAGTACCTGTAGGACCAGCTCCTAGTCCTCACCTACAATTAAGCAATAATTATGTTTAGTTACTTGCTGCTTCCTGGGACCGAGAATGTGCTCAGTGCTTTGATGACTATATCCTCTCCCTTTTTTTTTAAGACTTTATTTACTTTTATTTGAGAGAGAGAGTGAGAGAGAGCATGAGAGGGGAGAAGACCAGAGGGAGAAGCAGACTCCCCATGGAGCTGGGAGCCCAATGCAGGACTCAATCCTGGGGACTCCGGGATGAGAACCAGAGCTGAAGGCAGTTGCTTAACCAACAGAGCCACCCAGGTGTCTCCCATTTTCCTTTTTTGAAATACATTTTGTAGAAGTATGATTGACACACAAAATCTGTCCATAGTTAATGTATGTAACTTGACCTGGACCCTAATCCTAACATCTAGTTAAAATATACTTGATTTAGAATAGCGCTCCTAAATTAGAGGGTGGTTTTTAGGAGCTAGGGAAATCAGGGACCAATCATTCTCCCTTTAAGCTGGTCAATAGGAACGCATTCGGACACATGCTATCTGGAGAGTGGCCACACGGGGGCAACAGTGAGTAAACACTAGTGCAAACCCCACTACAAAGCCAATTCTCCCTTCATCCTGTAAAACCTTGTTCATTCAATGTTTACAGATCATTTTCTAGATTATTAAAAGTATGATTTTGTCTAATATTTAAAAAGCCAAACCAATTCTTTCAACCTTTTCGGAATAGAAGATGTTTTCTAAAACCTTGGAGTTGGCAAGCAGATGAAGGCCCAGGGACCTGGGAAAAGACTATTCCTGTTGAATCTCTTCAGGTCTACTTAGGACACCAGGAGCACTTCTACTCCACTTCCTTGCAGGAAGAATCTGGGTCTACTCACAGCACTGAATCCACACAAATGAGTGCAGCTCAGAGGAAAACAAAGGAGAGTCTACAGCCTCCAGAAGGAGAGAAAGAGCTACACCCAGGAACCAAGAAGACAGACCAGGAAGGCTCTGCTCAGGCCAGTTTGCATTTCTGTAGATCCTCTGGAGCTAGAATGGGCCCTGTGTCCCCAGGGGTCATGGGTCAGGCCCAGCGCACACCGTGATGCTGCACTGTTGGGACCCGTGATGAGCCTCCTGGTCCCTTCCTCCACAGACACCCCCTGCCCCCCGAGACCGCCAGCCTGCTTCCTGGAACACCCATTCCCCTTTCTGACCCCATCGCTCACTTTCCAACCACTGCCGTCATGTAGAATACATTGAACTACTTACAATTCTGCCACTTAAATGTTTTTTGTCATGTTTTCTGTGAAATGAGACCTTGCATCATCTACCCTGATGGAGAATCCCTTGTCGCATTGCCTGACTTCGCTGTGCCCTCACAGTGTCATGGGGCTAGTGTCCTGGGCAAGGTCCTCACTAAACCGGCCCAGCGGTTGCAGTGAAGGCCTGACCCAAGCGCTGCTATTTTTGTGCAAGTAAGGCAGTACAACCAAAACCTTGGTTTGGGTTCGGAATTGCTCATGGGCCCTCAGCCACATCAGAATGACCTGTGGGTACACCCTGAAGACACTGGCCAGTCCAGTGTTGCCCTGGGGAATTTCCATGGAACAGCCATTGTGTCCAATGGGGGAGCTCCATAGGAGCAGGGATGATGGTGTTGGGTCCGTTATCAAAGGAATGAGACTGAGACAAAGTTACACAAAGCCTTATTCTATGCTAAGCATTAGAAGTTAGACTGACCAGCCAGGGGAACGAGGCTGAGACAAAATGAAAGTTATGTAAAGCTTTATTCTATGCCAAGCATTAGAAGTCAGACTTACTGGCCAGGGCTGCCTCCAAAGAGAGCGACCCTCCTTTGGTCTTACAGGCTAGATTTATAGGGCACAATCGCAGACCTCTATGTATGTGGGTTTGGCTGATTGGATGTCTCCCACCTGTGTGTTTTAGTAACGGTTACCTGGAACTGATACTAGTAACTGCTGAGGCATTTATTAAACAAAATGGCCTTGTTTTAGGTGTGTGTTTTAGCAACAGTTACCTGGAGCTGATATCAGTAACTGCTGAGGCATTTATTAAACAACAAAATTTCTACCTTGGCAACATGGAGTCACTATGGCTAAGTAAGCCCAGGCAGGCCGTAGGGGTTTACCACTTTTAACGTGGAACTGGCCCCAACAATGGCAGTCAGAACTCCTGAGATAGAAGCCACCTTGGAGACTGCCCAGAACTTCCTCGGAGTTCATTCCATCATCTTGCATGAATCAATTCATCTAAAAACCTTTCCTCATTTTAGAAAGCATGAGCCTCAAACTCCAATGAAGTGACTCTCCTAGGTGGTACTGGAAACCAGTGAGAGAGCCAGACTGAGATGGGAGAGGGACTCCAGCAGGATCCCACAGAGCAGCTTTAGCTAGAGCCACAATCACCCATTGATCTTTCCTGGACTCCCAGACTCTCATGGGACTCTTTTGGGGGCCTATTCTGGGAACAAAGGTCATGTCAGAGTCCCCAGAAACCTCTGACACTGGTTATAGCAAGACTCTGGGATGTCAATGGAGTCCCAAGCCATGGGCCATCTCAGTTGGTCTGCAAAGATACGGCTGATGGGAAACCCACATGCTGACAAAAGGTAGAGGAAGATGGAAAAGCTAGGGAAAGAGGGGGTGCACTCGTCACATCAGGCCCCAGATGACATGGCGGTGTCCAGCAGGACAAGCCCTCCAAATGCCCACCAGTTCCTTCACAGAACTCACCCCTAAGGTTTGAAGCTGAGCTTCCTACATGGGTCATGAGTTCTCCAGCTAGCTCAGGGAAGGATGACACAAGACATAAGAAAGCCACAGCCTTGACAGACATATATTCATGGAGCAATAGCTTTCTCCAAATCTATTCTGAAATGGTAAAAAAAAAAAAAATTCACTGATAAAACAATATTTTTAATTAAAAAAATCGTACATATCACAGAGTAAAACTCATGCACTTAATATTTATTGAGTACCTACTTTGTGCAAATGTATTGCCCTAGTCCTACCTGGAATCTTGCAAATAGCATGGGGTATAATCAGTGGATCAATGATAATCAGTGGATCAATGATAATCAATGAATGTTGGCTCAAAAGAGAACGGTGTGGACTAAGGAGGCCTTCATATTCAGAGAGGCCCACTAGGAAACCCCTCTGAAAAGGTGGCATTTGAGCCAAGACCAGAATGAAAGGGGAAGCAAGTCCACCTGTGAGAAGTACAACACAGAAAGTACATTTCTTATTAACTTTAAAGATAAAACACATGTTGAGATTTTTCAGTTAGATGTTGCTTTGGGACCTTTGGCTCTTCTCCCTAAATTTTTGGGATACATGCTTGCCTTTCCTCATTGTACAATGCCCTAAGAAACATGTGTTATTTAAGCACTGACATCTCTTATTAAAGACAAATAAATTAACCCTAGCTGATGAGAGTCTTCAGAGAAGGGACATAGGACAGCTGAACTTTAATGGTTAAGGAGAGCAGACCCTGAATGGTGGGATACACGGAAGCCTTTGGTGCCAGGAGTCTCCTCCCCCCACCCCCGCTCAGAGTGGGAGCAGGAGACCCTAACCCAGAGTCAGCTCTTGAGAGGAGCGGCGTGCTGTGTATTTGCCTGGGATGCTCCCTCCCTACCTCTGGCCGCCCGTGTCCAGGACTCCCTGCCCAAATATTCCAGCCTGTCTTGACAGCCTCCTTGTCTGAACTTTCAGATCTGGGAGTTTTAACATGTAGTGATTCTCTACTTATTTAATCTGCATTTCCTAGGCATTCCCAAATGTGGGGAGGCAATTACACCTACTACTCACACTCACACTTTCCAATTGTTGAGGAAGGAGGAGGGAAGCGTAGGCTCTGATGACCACACAGGAAGAATTCCAGGACAGACTAAGTCCAGGGACGGCAGAAAGGGAAGAGAAAGGGAATAGGTGGAGAGTGGAATGCTGTTGGACACTAGCTTGGGAGGAAGTGGGATGGTAAGTCTTGGACTCTTGGGGGTCAGATCTGAAATGGGGGACATCTTGATGCCATAAGCATGACCACTTCTACCTTTTAATTAGAATCAGATGCAGGGGGGCACCTGGGTGGCTCAGTGGGTTGAGCTGCTGCCTTCGGCTCAGGTCATGATCTCGCGTCCCGGGATAGAGTCCCGCATCGGGCTCTCTGCTCGGCAAGGAGCCTGCTTCCTCCTCTCTCTCTCTGCCTGCCTCTCTGCCTACTTGTGATCTCTCTCTGTCAAATAAATAAATAAAATCTTTAAAAAAAAAAAAAAAGAATCAGAGGCAGGAAATGCAAATAATAGAGCAAAAGTTAGTGAGCAACAGCTTAGAGGAAAGTCTGTCTCGTTGGTTAATAGCTTCAAAAAAATAAATTTGGGGCTGCCAAAGGGAGGAAACTGAAAGGTCACAGTATAAGCAAAGAGGCAGTGTTGTGCAATCTTGGCTGACCCGAATACAACAGAGATGGAGGGATTTAGTAAGCAGGAGCATTGCTGATCTGCCTTGTTGTCTTGCCCCAGATGAATAAACTCAAGAGGCAAGGAGTGACGCCCAACTTCAGAGTGTGCCACACAGCCACAGGAAGGTGGTGAGTGACTTCCAGCACAGACTCTGGGTTTTGGTCTTCTATTGCATATAGGATAGTACAGTTCAGATATGAAGACCCTTCTAGCTGTAACATCTTCTGATCCTGGTCTCATACCAAGTTCAACATTTGAGATATACTTTTTCTTATTATATGGTAAATTCCTTACGTTTGGGCACTTCTTTTATATTGGGTGTGTAGCAAAAGACCATGGATGGCCATTCCACATTTTAAAAAATGTCATCATCAGACTGAGGGGTCTTTGATCTTGGGAGATGAAAAGGAGGGCGAGGGGCGTAACTTTATTTCTTGATACCACATGGAGTTTAACGGTAACAGAATATAACAAAACAAGTCAGATGAGTCATGGGCCAAATTTCAATAAGATATCTTTTCTTCCCCCTGCAGTGCAAACCATTTTGGAGGCCATTATCTTCTTCTGCCTCTATTTATTAAGAAGTTCCAGGCTTCCCCACTGCAATCTCACACTCTCTTGGTGTGTGAAATATTGCGTCTCCATTAGCTGACATAAGCATTAATGAGCAACAGAAAAGTTACTTGCTGAGAGGCTGAACCCGCGGTATGGCAGCTGTCGTGGGTGATTCTGTTGAGGTAGCTTGAGAAGTGATGCATTCCTCCTGTGTTCCCTCAGAGGAGCAGCCACACGTCCTGACCAAAGAACTCTGGAGAAGATACTTGGCATCCTCTCAGCTGCCTCCATATTTAGACGACATGTCAGTCAGCTGCATTCGAGACTTTGTATGACTGAGATCCCATGGGACAATTTATACCGGCAGATTTTCACCTTGACCCATCTCCCTGTACCTAGCAAAATAGAAAGTAAAGTGTAGACTAGTAGTCCAGAAATGGGCATACCCATAAGAACCACATGGGAAGCTAAATCACAATCTCTGTGGTTGCAACTTAGAAATCTGAAAACTCATGAGGTCAAAGAGACAGGTTCATGCATCAGGATTTGGACTATTGGTGTATACTATGCAATATCCAAGACAGGTCTTTACTGTCACAACTACATATGAGAGGAAACAATCCAGGGAAAGGTTGAGGTATCATCCCATAAATAATCACATAGACTGGATATAAAGGTATATTTGTAAGTGGGGGGAGTAGATCTTTTCAGCCAATAATTTCCAGCAATCTGCTTCACGACATCTGCTTTTTGAATGGTGCTATCTATGTGAGTCATGTGATATGTTGAAATGCTGGCAGCTCTCATAAACTTCTTGCCCATAACAATCTCTTACAAAGTCTTACAAACAAAGATTCACAGTCTGAATAATTCTTTTAAACCATAATGTTAACCTACTACTGCCATATCCAGAATTAAGGAGGAAAATAGCTGTACTCAGAATCATTTTGAAGAGGGGAGACCAACCAAAAAATTCTTTTCCTTGGGAAGTTCTTCAAAACTGATTTAAATTCTTTAAATTCTTGCCTATGGTTACTTTAAATTTCCCCCGACACCAGGACCCACTTAAGAAACTTTTTTTGTTTTTAATTGTCACAGCACCTAGCCCAGTGACTCAAAAAAATAATTGCATTTTAATGATAATCATTGTTACTAAATTAAGATTATGGTAATATTTTTATGAAAGAAAAACATAAAGCAATTAAGAAGACATAGGGAAATATGTTATTTTGATAGGTAGCCTCATCATAGATTGCATAAAACCTTTTTGTATGGGATAGAAAATTATAAACTGATTTTGTTGTGTCTTTTTTTATTCAGACAAATTGTACACTTAATCCTGAAAGCTTTTTCAAATTTATCTTCTATTGATCCCATGATCCAGAGATTCTCTTCTTTTTTATTGTGTTGTGTTAGTCACCATACAATACCTCAGTTTCTGATGCAATGTTTCAGGATTCATTGTTTGTGCACCATGCCCAGTGCTCCCTGCAATCCGTGCCTCCTTAATACCCACCACCAGCCTCACCCGTCCCCCACCTCCCTCCCTCGAAAACTCTCAGTCTGTTTCTCAGGGTCCACAGTCTCCAAGAGATTTTCAAAATATGGTGCTGTTGAAATACCAGTAATGAGGGTCTTTTTTGAACATTGTAAAATTCCAGAGCAACATAAATTCTAAACAAAAACTACTTCATTTGGAATGTTAATTAATTAGTTCATTCATTTATCCGAAAGTACTATTTACAATATTCAGACCCTTTAATAGGTAGGAGATATATCCATCCTGTAATAGGTACTGGGTGAGTCTTTGCCATATTGTTGCTGAAGTTCAATTAAGTTATTCAGGTATCCCAAATACTTTTCCTCAGGAAAACCAACAGAAGTCGAGTGGGTGCCAGGTGTTGGACATGAATACTTCCTACCGACCTCACCTCACTATCAGGCATGAGTGCTCTGGTCCGACAGATGACCAAATCTTGGAGAGGGCATGGCAGCCCTGACATGGCTGCCATAAGGTAGTTTATTGAAAAAATATCCTTGGAACTGCTTTTGCTGATGACTGATGACCTACACTTCCAATCTACACTCATGACTGAGAAAGTTAGCTTCTTGAGACAACTTGCTCTGGATATTCTGAAATGGTAGAATTCTTGGGCTTTGTGCCCCTGAAAATAGCAAAGATAACACAACTTGCTACCATAATTCCTAGCTTTTGTCCTGGTGGATTTCAAGTGGTAGAACCTGGTACAACCTGCCTTTTCCCTCACGGAGCCCTTGTCTGCTGCATGTGAATCTTCATGTGGCAGGTGGGACACATCCACCCCTCACCCTGAGAAGAAGTTAGTAGATCTGAAATCACCTGAAAACCTGTTGGAGTGTTCTTTTCCCGTTTCTAACATTTGTTGAAAATATATTATATGCCAGGACTATGCTAGGTGCTTTTTCATGGAATACATGATAACTCTGAGAGAAAGTATTATTATATGAGAAATAGGGCTCAGAGAGTTTAAGCAATATATTCAAGATTTCACACTCTTTAAGGGCTCCACTCTTTCCACTGTTGCAGGGGCTATCTAGCAGAGTGCTGTACAGACAGCATTTGGGTTTCTCCCACAGTGTTTGGAGTGTGGTGGTGTAGCTTCACTTTTCACAAAGCAAAATCATCTCATTCGAGAAGGCTTCAACAGGAGCTCCATTTGAAAGGTGATCCAGAATCTCCCAGCTGCAGGGTATGAAAGATAGAGCTTCTGGGACAGTCACTCTCTGAGCCTGGCCACACATATGCCGTATCTTGCACTCAGACAAGAAGCCATGCTCATCAGACACTCAGCATGACCTAAGATGTCAGCAACACGGAGATCTGGGACTCTTACCCGCGTCTTCTGCGGCAGTTAACACGTGGACCCTCCAGTCTGCTGCCGTGTTGGTGGTGTGGGACACAGGTGAGACAGGGGGTGG
This sequence comes from Mustela lutreola, assembly GCF_030435805.1. Lineage (NCBI taxonomy): Eukaryota > Metazoa > Chordata > Mammalia > Carnivora > Mustelidae > Mustela > Mustela lutreola. Next base: position 202,519,035 of record NC_081293.1, on the reverse strand, counting down.
TTATTCTATCACCTCGCCAAATGCATGAGGTAACAGTCAGATATCAGTTGTGGGACCCAAACAGAACTGATTCAAATCCGTACCTTTTAACTGTAGCAGCTTAGGCAAGCTATTAAAGTTCCTTGAACTCCAGTTCCCTCATCCATACAATGGGGACAATATCGCCTACCTCACTCCGCTGTCATGAAAAAAGAATGTGAACTATCTAATGCAGCAACTGATGGGAAAGCATACAATGGGAGTATCTTTTCCTATTATGATTCTGTGTATTTCCCGAAAGTAAACAGCAATGTGAAGGCAGAGTCAAGGGAAAGATTCATGACAGCTGCAGAGGTTGACTCAGCAGAGGAAAAAACAGACGGCATGGGTGGGGTGATTTCCACATGGCTGAGAAATGATTCCTAGATGCTCATTCCTAAGACCCTGCCTGTCCTTGATCTTGGAGGACAGTAAAATGACCTTGACAATTCAGCTATAAAGTGGAATCCTAGAAATATCCTGCAGCTTGAGTTTCTTTGACTCTAGCATTTACTGTTTCCCATTAGGGGTGAAAGTCAGTGAAGCATCTGCCTTCAGCTCAGGCCATGATCCCAGGGTTCTGGGATTGAACCCCATGTATGGTTTCCTGTTCAGCAGGGAGCCTGCTTCTCCCTCTCCCTCTCCCCCCTGCACTCTCTCTCGCTCTATCTCTCTCTCTCTCAAATAAATAAATAAAATCATTTTAAAATAAAGTTTCCCATTACATATTTATTCTGATTACCCTGTTCTTAATCTCAGCCACTAGAACATACAGTGAAAACTGGAAATGACACTGTCTGCCTGTCTTCTGCAAACCACTCTCTCCTCCCTTCCCAAATCCAATATATATTGAAATACTGTAGTTTCTTACAATATTTAACAATAAATGATATCTATTAAAGAAAAGATCATTTCAAAGACTGGAGAGAAAAATGCAAAGGAAAATGGCAAGGAAAGGGGGAAATTTGGGGGAAAGAGAGCAAAGGAGAAAATAACCCAAGGCACCGAAGGCACACAGAGAAACAGAGCTTTCTCACGAAACCGCATTTGACCCCTCCCGCCTCCCTCTCTGCTGTGTGCCCTCATGGGGTGACAGCAGGGTTCCCCAAATGTACACTCACTGCTTGTCTGTAGGAAGCCCAAGTCATCCAAGTTTGTGAGTCTCAAGGACTTGCTCCCTCTGACCTCTGGGAAGCCCTTCTGGAGAGTAAGCAGTGTGCGATAAACATGATCCTGGACCCCAGACTCAAAATCAACCTGAGCTTTCAGTGATGTCCGATGCCCCATCTTCCAGACTTGGAATGATGTGAGATGCACCAAACAGCAGAGAACTAACAAGAACACAAGAGATTCAGACAGCAAACTATCTTCATCAAAAGGTCTCCCAGTGAAGTGTTGATCTTGGCCAATCTAAGGAGTGAGGTGAGGGTGCCAAGAAAGTCACAGGGCACCAGACCAAGCCTCGTCCTCCATTAGCTGTGGACCAGACTCCCAGAAGGATGATACACTGAGCCCAGGAGGAAGGACCTTCTGATCATTGCTCATGTCACAGGTGGCCCACTGGCAGGTGCACAGAGCTCACTGGGAACTCAGAGCTTGCTCACCTTCCAAGGGCAGGTCTGTGCGAGAACCACCCTCCCTTCTCAGGGTCGCTCAGGTGGGCTACGAGCAAGTAAGCTTCTAGAGTTAGGTTGGGTAGTTGTTAGCAGCTGCCTGTGCGCAAATGGTTAGGGGTCTGGAAACTGAATGGCCCTCTCTACCCCTGGTTGGTCACTGGCAGCAGAGGCACCTGTCATGCCAAGCCCAGCCGCTTTCCTCTGGTAAAAATAGACGGCGCATCTGATGGTGTCACAGCTCTGGTTCGTACCTTCCCACAGGAGCCAAGGCGACATCTGCCCTGCACGCACACGGGATTCAGGAGCAAGGGAAGGCTGCCCTGAAGGCTGCCCCTCTCCGACCCGCAGGAGAGCTCTGTTACCTCACGTCTGTGCTCTCAATACTTTATAGATACATTCAAATTTCTGAAATTCATTTCTCTGGTGACCCCGTTTTGCCCATGCAGTTCCACTTAGTTTAATCAACTGAGAATAACCTTCATCTCTTGCTTAGAGGGTACCCCAGGGAACCCATTTGTATGAGGACTCAGAGAAGAAAAATGGGTCCTTAACCTGCTTCAAAACTGCTGTATTCACACAAATAGATCTTGAAAAAAAAAATTTTTTTTTTCAGTTGGGAGGGATTTATTGGAGAATTTCAATCATAGATTCCTGGCCAAAATATGTTGCCTTCCCAAAAAATTAGTAATTTTTTTTAATACTTTGCAAACCTACATTCCAAGTTTGCATGCTCTTGCTCTTCTTTGCATTCAGGGCTTTAAAATGGAAAAATAAGAGAATGTCCCTTTGTATTGAATTTAGATTTTGCCAACATTCCATAAAAGTTGTCATTATTTTTATATAACTTTCTACCAGCTTCTTTTTTTCTACTTATTTAAATTCAACTAACTAACATACAGTGTATCATCAGTTTCTGATGTAGAGTTGGGTAATGCGTCTGCTGCGGATAACACCCAGCGCCCACGACACCCCACGCCTCTTTGTGCCCGTCCCCCAGTGACCCCAGCCCCCACCTCCCCTCCAGCAACCTCAGGTTTTTTCCTATAATTAAAAGTCTCTTATAGTTTGGAACAGCTTCTTACAGATTCCTTAGTGTGCCTGGTTTGAAATAAAGTCTTCTTTCTTCTATTTGCATGTCCAGGAGAAAAACTAAGCTTTTTCTCGTGTACTGGTAACTTGCCCAAAGCAAAGATGCCCCAAGTCTTCCTCCACATCCAAATTCTAGGCCCTGACCTTTCTAGGCTTCTGTTGGCCAGAAACAGGGACAGTAATAGTACGTATGCATGGCAAAGGTGAAAAAGAGCAAGATACAGCATGGGGTTTCTGATATATTTTTTATAATACAGTTTAAAATTAAGGAAAATTATGCTACAGTATTTTTTCCTGCCCTAAGTTCCTGGTTGATTATTGGGCCGATAACCTTTGCTGACCTCTGACCCACGACTGAGTTCCTACAACAGGTCATGGACTCTTCTCTGCTGTCCTGAGGTTTTGCTTCCTAGCCCCAGCTTGCCTTCCCTTTATTCGGAGTCCTCAGAGGGCTAAATTTTCCTCTGCTCTCTGGTCGGGAATGGCATGACTTTAGAGCCCAAGGAAACACTTCAAGGAAGGGAGTACAGTGACGGAAAGTGGCAAGAGTATCTCACGTCATTATAGTTTGTCACATCTGCTCCACGGTGGCTGACGGGAGTGCAGAAGAGAGAGCATGAAGAGTGTGGGCTGCTGGGTGCCTAGGGTGCCCCCGACTGCCCACCCAGTGCCTTCGGTGCCCACGCTCCACTTGTGTGTGACTCCAGAGCATGTGGGTCCAGTGGCAGCTGTGGTGAGGGACAGTGTGTGTGCGAGAGAGAGACCGAGACCGAGACAGAGAAAGGGACAGAGGACAGAGAGGGAGGGTTCATGGACAGTAGGTGGCCCTCTTTTCTTTTCCTCACTGGAAATCTAAGAAAAGTGGCGCTCTGGAAAGTTGGTGTATCAGAAAATAGAGAACTTAATTCTCTTCTGCCCTTAGATTTCTCACTGACTCTACACGTCTTCTAAGAGTGGGGAGACTTGGTCTACCCCAGTGGCTTCCCTGTGAGAACCCAGTGGTAAAACTGCCAGTGGAAAAAGATAATATCTGATATAGAGTAAGCATTCAATCTATTTCATTATTTTTATTTTTTTTAAAAGCTTTTTTATTTAATAATTTGACAGAGAGAAATCACAAGTAGACGGAGAGGCAGCCAGAGAGAGAGAGAGAGATAGGGAAGCAGGCTCCCTGCTGAGCAGAGAGCCTGATGTGGGACTCGATCCCAGAACCCTGAGATCATGACCTGAGCCGAAGACAGCGGCTTAACCCACTGAGCCACCCAGGCGCCCCTCATTATTTTTAATTATCATAATTGGCCAGCTAGGTACTCAGAGAAAATACATTCTTTCCTCTCAATATTGAAAGCACAGGAATTTTTTATATTAAAATGTATTTTAAATGTATTTTAAAAAAACCTTAATAATAGGTTCTAATATAATAAAGAAACCTAATGGGTAATTCCTGTGTGACTAATTGGGGTGACTGGGCTGCTTCCTTCCATAACTTCACACGGAGGCTTACATGTGACCTGGTGGTTAACTTGTGTCAAGTGCATCGGACTCAAGCTGGAAACACTGATCAGAAGCTGTAACCATTGTATTACCTACTTCCTTGGCAGACCACTACGGTTCCCCATTTCTTTCTCAGGCCCAACCGTACTTACCCCCTGAATAGCTCATGTTCTGTGTGTCAGTTGTGAAGCCGGACGCTGACCACAGAACAGGTATTGTTTGTCCTTCCTCGTGGAGCTTCTAAGTCAAGATGTGCAACAAAGAAAAGGCAGAAAGATAGGAAGATAAAATGTGTGTGTAGCTTCTTAATGACTCTTGGAAAGAATCGGTAGGGCTGCTTGTACTAGCTTCATTGTTTGCTTTGCTGTCATTTTCCGAAAAGCAACATAAAGACGGCCTTCTCTAACAGTGAAGAACTGAAGGGCATTCTCCCAGCACCGAGACAGACGGGTGGGTACTCCTCAGGCCAGAGAAGCCTCAACCAAGTTCAGTGTCCATACCCAGGACACCTGCCACCCTGGTCCATCATTAAATCATTGGTCAGGGCAAGTTTATCTACTACAATCAAGAAAAAGAATTCCAAAAACTATTAAATTTTTTCTTTCCTTGAAAAGTGTTTGGAACTTCATGTTTTATTGCAACAATAGAGTTAGTGTTTTCTTAAGAACTTTATACAAGAAAACAGGGCAGTGAGCCTATGGATGGCAAGAGAAGTCAACCTTCGATGGCTCCTTCAGACTTCCTCGGGACTGTGTCTCCACAACACCAGGCGCTGGCGCACACCTCCTTTGGACGCCTTCTCCTTCCGGGCCTGGGACACCTATCCCTCTTGTTCTTCCTTCTGCCTCTCTAGCAACCCTCCTTCTGCCCCCAAAGTGGGCTCCTCTTCTTTTCTCTGATCGCTTCTGCTGCCTCCTGCCAAGACTACTTGGCCCCTCAGCCTTCCTCTCTCCTCTACACAGTTCCTCAGCCACATGGTACAGTCACTTGGGAAGAGTAACCCAAGGCCACATAGACAGGAGAATCCTGTTCAGGATCAACATTTTTTTTAAAGATAAGTGTGTATTATTATCCTGAACTGTTTCTGCAGCCCACCCTGACACTGAAAATTCGTGTGTTACCCAACAACATTGCCTGTAACTAAAAGCAGCTAGCCATTTCTGTGCAGTCAGACACAAATCTTCTTCTCTCTACATTTTCCTGCTCTTGTATTTATATTTTTAAGTTTGTAAGTGCTCTATAGCCTCAGGGTGCATCAGGCCAAATTAACATGCAAGGCTGACCCCAAAAACTGAAGCAATCAATCAACGCCAAGTGAACCACAAGAAGGCTCTTCTCCTTAGGGATATGTTGGCCTGAAAGACAGGCATACCATGCTCTGTAAACAGGACAGGGTAAAAAAAAAAAAAAGGGCGGGGGGTGGTGGCTGCCCCCAGACGCTCAGACTAGAACCTCCTTTGGGCTGAAAAAGAGATTTAGCCATCAGGGGAGAATCAGCAAAGTCTAAATTCAGAATTTTTATGCTAATAAGATTAGGGCAGTACATTTCATAAAGTGATTTTAATGTAGATGTGATTGCTATGTTAATAGTCTCCTGCTGCATAAGATGATTTCTCAAAAACCTTTCTGCACCAACCTTCAAAAAATAGAGCCCCAGAGGTTCAAATGTTAGCTTATTTGGAAAACACAATGAGAAGCAGAGGGTTTGGGTTAGACTTAGCCTGATTTGGATAACGGACACTTCTTTGTATTTCAGTTATGACCTCTCCCCTTCCCCGCTCCCTCCTTGCCTTCCCAGTTCGGGCGGGGAGCGGGGATCCTTAGTTTTTACTGTCTTCGGACGGAGAAGGCTGGGAGGTCCCTGTTGCCACCAGAGACATGCTGGGCTCTGCCTGGATACGGACTGAGGCCCAAGTTCATGGCTTGCTCTGAAAACCAAGTATCAGAGCCCCTAGACCCTCTTTTTACTTTACTACTACTACTACTATTAACATACTTTTACTTTACTACTACTACTAACATACTTTTTAGATGTTTACATCCTTACTGTTATAGTTGGCTATTTAACCTTGGGTTGGATTCATATAATGGCAACTCGCCTTACTATTAGACACCAAAATTTTAATTTTTTCCGTCATAAATCATATTTTAATCTATTCTGGTTCTTCTTTGGAATTGTTTTTGGATGTGTGATACAGTCCTAATGACATGAACCGTTTCATTTCACGTAGTGCCAGAGTGCCTTTCAGAAACAGCGTTGGTGTTGCTGGGAATGTACAACCTTGCAACACCTTCTGTTATTCTTATTTATAGTTCCTAGTTTGGGGAATCATTAAAGGTACAGTTGCTCTAATTTCTATTTCTTCATCCTCGGAAGGAAGATTGTGAATTTGAGCTCTGACTGGGAGCACGCTGATTCTCTCCCTATGGCAGGAGAACCATCGTGTAACAGGGTTACATTTCAAGGAAAGCGTGGCCTCATGAATGCGTCTGGGCCACATGGACACCCATGGATCATGTTTTGATTGAGATAATCCAGATTTAAACCTGTCATCTCCCTTATGACTCTCACATTTGTCCCGGTTTGGGGATAATTATGTGGTCACTTTAGTGATAATGGAGGAGGGGGGCAAACCAGCCAGATGTATTTGTGACATCTGCCATTCCACAGGACTGTGGAGTCTTCCTGTGATAGTTCTGGGCTCTGCTTGTTCACGAATAAGCAGTGTTTTCATACTTCTGACTAGTCTAGGCTTTATATATTTGGGATTTTAGACTTTTATCAGTGAAATTTATCATCTATGATTTCTCTAACTATGTAGCCTTCTTTGCAAACCTGAGTTTGCTAAACTTAATTTAATTCCTATGTCCCTGAGCACATTCTCCTTCCCTATGATGATAAATTACATGTCTTCTGTAGTCTAAGAAATTCCATTTCTTCCGTTTCTTACTTCTTCAGATGGAACAATTCTGTTATTTCAGTATTTTTATGTGTAAGTCATATAAATCAATAACTTAGTGCCCTTTCTGGTATCTGCTATGGATCTAAGCTAACCCATATTCAGAGTGATGGTTAATATTTCTTATATTATATTTTCCTTTAAAATGAACTCAAAGAGAATGTTTTTGGAACATCACCATTTGATGATTATATATTAAACACTTGTGCCAGATGGAAAACCATGGATTGATACACTTCATAGTATCTAGGAAGTAATAACTATGTTTATTAAAGTCAGGCTGCAAAGGGTGATATCATTTGAAGATGACTTTAGGCAAAAGCAAAGGACTTTTCTTTAGCCTAATAACTACTATTCTTTGTGACGTGCATTAACAAAATCTTCCAAATACAGCAATGTTTCCATCTGTCTTGGTAGATGAAAACCACAGATGTATAGGACAGGAAAATTCCAAAAGATGACCATGGAGGGAGACTTTTATTCTGGGTTGCTGGTCATTTAGCCACCTTGACTGCACCCAAACTTGTGTGTGTGTGTATGTGGACACATGCATTTTTCTAAGGACAGTGTCCATAATTTCCACCAGATCTGAAAAGCATCCATGATACCTCTATAACTGGGAACTGAAAACCTAGTCTCTTCATAACCTAGATGCAGTTACTGATCCACAGAAGATAACACCATGCACAAAGCTAAAACTCCAATCAGTGAGCAAGCCGAGACGAGAACTTGGAATCGGATGTCTTGATTATTTCCCAGGGGAAAACTGCCTGTGACTACTTTCCTGGTGAAACCTGTCCCACTCCTTGCTCTGTATTCCTACACTGGTCCCTGACTGTCCAAGAAGTCATAATCAGTCACAGCCCCTAAGGCAGCTTCTGATACTGAAACTGAATTCCTCCCCCTCCTCCAATAAAAATGTATTGGTGTCATATTTAATTGAGCTCAGTTTTTGGCTAAATAATTGAAAATCAAATTTCTGACTATTAAAAACACCAATGCATTACTAATGGAAGCCAGTATATTGTCTCTCTTAAACTTATTTACACTTCAGAAGGGAAATTCTTGGAACAAATGCGTCAGTACGAGAGCAGATCTCCATGCTACATACGTCAGGCACTTGGGCATAACTAATGGAGGGGCCATCTGATCAACCAAGCCTCCAGTCTGTGTTTTATGCCAGGCTCTGGTCTAAATTCTTTTTAAACAACATATCCCCTGAGTTCTTATTTCTGAAGAACCTTAAGATAGGTAGATGTTATTCTTATTTCACAGACGGGCAAACAGAGGCCCAGAAACATTGAGGAGCTTCTGCGCCACATGGCTAACAGCAGGGGACTCGATACTTAACCTCCACACCCTACCTTCCTTCAGTAAGAGGTTCCCGACAGTGAAGTCAGATTGACCACATGTATTCACCTGAACTGCCTAAATAACCTGTTGTCAGGGCTGATCTTTGGCTTTGGTTCTGAAAGCATTTTACTGACGGTTCTGCCCTGTCGGTAATGCTCAGAAACTTTTGGAAATCGGGGAGGGACGGAGAAGGTGGGCCCCCTGAGGTACCTCTTTGTTTGCTCTTGAATCTCTGACCCACGCCTACTTCTCCCTGGCTATATATAGCACATCCAACTGGGAACTTTAAATATTTGTTTTATTTTATGTTTGAGAAAGAAGGCTTGGTACAAATGTTTGCTCTCTTTGTGTTTACTTTATAATAATGGAGTTAAATTTGAACTCTGGGGATCAAATTACCCCGACTTCTGTCAAACTTGCCCCTTCTCTGCACGCTGCAGTGCTGAGTCCCCGAAGTTACTGCTCCCTCTCCTACTGCCTGCCGGCTGGGGTCCTGTGCCTTCCCTTTCCTGAAGCGTGAGGCGGGACGGTACAGTCTGTTATGTCTAAAACGTCAAAACCCAGAGTCCGTACTCACACGTCAGCGCCAAATCCGTGCCACAAGCTCGCCCTCGCCTCCCACCTGCCCAGCCCAGCGGGGTCCGGAGCTCTGCAGCCGCATCTCTGACAGCCACAGGGAACTGATTCACCAGAAGACTGGCAGGATTGAAGGGTGGCTTAAGCTTCTGAGGATATTTACACTTGAAAAAGTGATTGTATCACGATAAATGAACTTTTGTAGGTGAAGCTTGAGGCCCAACAGCATTAAGTTGGGAGGATTTTCTGCAGGATGTTTGTAACCTTTCATTTCAGTTACTGTACTTCTCAACTCTAGCATTTCTATTTGAGGATTTTATTTTTTTAAGATTTTATTTATTTTTTGTTTGTTTGTTTATTCGACACAGAGAGCGAGAACACAAACAGGGAGAAGCAGGCAGCCAGGGAGAAGCAGGCTTCCTGCTGAGCAAGGGGCCTGATGTGCATCTTGATCTGGGGTCTCCAGGATCATGACCTGAGCTGAAGGCAGAGGCTTAACCCACTGAGCCACACAAGAGTCTTCCTATTTCAGGATTTTAAAAATATATTCATAGTCTGACCTCTTTATTGATACTTTCTACTTGATGAGACATCATTCTCACTTTCCTTCAGCTCTTTAGGCATGGCTTTCTATATTTCTTTGAATATATTTAAAATACGTGATTTAAAGTCTTTGGCTAGTAGGTCTGTCGTGTGGTTTTCCGCAAGGAGTTCCCACTGGTTGCTTGTTTCCACCTGGGTCTGGACAGTGCTTCCATATTTCTTCACTTACATTGCAATTTCTCTTTGAAAACTGACATTTTAAACAATACTGATGAGGGAGCAGGAGGCTGGCTGAGGATGGAGCAGGGGCTGGTGCCTTGCACCCCCTCTCCACCCACTCCCCTTGGTAATATGTGTGACATTTCACAGGCACCCCTGACTGCCCTAAAAGAAGAACACATGGTTATCTTGCAGAGATCACAGTCCTGCAAGGCAGGAGTCTCTCTTGGTTTATAAATGTCCTTGAGATTTACAACAAAGAAGTTACCTTATCAATAGCCCAATTTCCAAAGACACAGAACTCAGTTCCTCAAGCCCTAACGTCACCCTCCCCTCCATAAAAAACCGAAGGAGGCGGAGGTAGAAAGAAAAGTAAATAAAGTTAAATTTCTTTTTTTTTTTTTTTTTTATTTTTATTTTTATTTTTTATAAACATATATTTTTTATATACATATATTTTTATCCCCAGGTCTGTGAATCACCAGGTTTACACACTTCACAGCACTCACCAAATCACATACCCTCCCCAATGTCCATAATCCCACCCCCTTCTCCCCAACCCCCTCCCCCCGGCAACCCTCAGTTTGTTTTGTGAGATTAAGAGTCACTTATGGTTTGTCTCCCTCCCAATCCCATCTTGTTTCATTTATTCTTCTACCCACTTAAGCCTCCATGTTGCATCACCACTTCCTCATATCAGGGAGATCATATGATAGTTGTCTTTCTCTGCTTGACTTATTTCGCTAAGCATGATACGCTCTAGTTCCATCCATGTTGTTGCAAATGGCAAGATTTCATTTCTTTTGATGGCTGCATAGTATTCCATTGTGTATATATACCACATCTTCTTGATCCATTCATCTGTTGATGGACATCTAGGTTCTTTCCATAGTTTGGCTATTGTGGACATTGCTGCTATAAACATTCGGGTGCATGTGTCCCTTTGGATCACTACATTTGTATCTTTAGGGTAAATACCCAATAGTGCAATTGCTGGGTCATAGGGCAGTTCTATTTTCAACATTTTGAGGAACCTCCATGCTGTTTTCCAGAGTGGCTGCACCAGCTTGCATTCCCACCAACAGTGTAGGAGGGTTCCCCTTTCTCCGCATCCTCGCCAGCATCTGTCATTTCCTGACTTGTTGATTTTAGCCATTCTGACTGGTGTGAGGTGATATCTCATTGTGGTTTTGATTTGTATTTCCCTGATGCCAAGTGATATGGAGCACTTTTTCATGTGTCTGTTGGCCATCTGGATGTCTTCTTTGCAGAAATGTCTGTTCATGTCTTCTGCCCATTTCTTGATTGGATTATTTGTTCTTTGGGTGTTGAGTTTGCTAAGTTCTTTATAGATTCTGGACACTAGTCCTTTATCTGATATGTCGTTTGCAAATATCTTCTCCCATTCTGTCAGTTGTCTTTTGATTTTGTTAACTGTTTCCTTTGCTGTGCAAAAGCTTTTGATCTTGATGAAATCCCAGTAGTTCATTTTTTCCCTTGCTTCCCTTGCCTTTTGCGTTGTTCCTAGGAAGATGTTGCTGCGGCAGAGGTCGAAGAGGTTGCTGCCCGTGTTCTCCTCAAGGATTTTGATGGATTCCTTTCGTACATTGAGGTCCTTCATCCATTTTGAGTCTATTTTTGTGTGTGGTGTAAGGAAATGGTCCAATTTCATTTTTCTGCATGTGGCTGTCCAATTTTCCCAGCACCATTTATTGAAAAGGCTGTCTTTTTTCCATTGGACATTCTTTCCTGCTTTGTCGAAGATTAGTTGACCATAGAGTTGAGGGTCTATTTCTGGGCTCTCTATTCTGTTCCATTGATCTATGTGTCTGTTTTTGTGCCAGTACCATGCTGTCTTGATGATGACAGCTTTGTAATAGAGCTTGAAGTCCGGAATTGTGATGCCACCAACGTTGGCTTTCTTTTTCAATATCCCTTTGGCTATTCGAGGTCTTTTCTGGTTCCATATAAATTTTAGCATTATTTGTTCCATTTCTTTGAAAAAGATGGATGGTACTTTGATAGGAATTGCATTAAATGTGTAGATTGCTTTAGGTAGCATAGACATTTTCACAATATTTATTCTTCCAATCCAGGAGCATGGAACATTTTTCCATTTCTTTGTGTCTTCCTCAATTTCTTTCATGAGTACTTTATAGTTTTCTGAGTATAGATTCTGTGTCTCTTTGGTTAGGTTTATTCCTAGGTATCTTATGGTTTTGGATGCAATTGTAAATGGGATTGACTCCTTAATATCTCTTTCTTCTGTCTTGCTGTTGGTGTAGAGAAATGCAACTGATTTCTGTGCATTGATTTTATATCCTGACACTTTACTGAATTCCTGTATAAGTTCTAGCAGTTTTGGAGTGGAGTCTTTTGGGTTTTCCACATATAGTATCATATCATCTGCGAAGAGTGATAATTTGACTTCTTCTTTGCCGATTTGGATGCCTTTAATTTCCTTTTGTTGTCTGATTGCTGAGGCTAGGACCTCTAGTACGATGTTGAATAGCAGTGGTGATAATGGACATCCCTGCCGTGTTCCTGACCTTAGCGGAAAAGCTTTCAGTTTTTCTCCATTGAGAATGATATTTGCGGTGGGTTTTTCATAGATGGCTTTGATGATATTGAGGTATGTGCCCTCTATCCCTACACTTTGAAGAGTTTTGATCAGGAAGGGATGTTGTACTTTGTCAAATGCTTTTTCAGCATCTATTGAGAGTATCATATGGTTCTTGTTCTTACTTTTATTGATGTGTTGTATCACATTGACTGATTTGCGGATGTTGAACCAACCTTGCAGCCCTGGAATAAATCCCACTTGGTCGTGGTGAATAATCTTTTTAATGTACTGTTGAATCCGATTGGCTAGTATTTTGTTGAGTATTTTCGCATCTGTGTTCATCAAGGATATCGGTCTATAGCTCTCTTTTTTGGTGGGATCCTTGTCTGGTTTTGGGATCAAGGTGATGCTGGCCTCATAAAATGAGTTTGGAAGTTTTCCTTCCATTTCTATTTTTTGGAACAGTTTCAGGAGAATAGGAATTAGTTCTTCTTTAAATGTTTGGTAGAATTCCCCCGGGAAGCCGTCTGGCCCTGGGCTTTTGTTTGTTTGGAGATTTTTAATGACTGTTTCAATCTCCTTACTGGTTATGGGTCTGTTCAGGCTTTCTATTTCTTCATGGTTCAGTTGTGGTATTTTATATGTTTCTAGGAATGCATCCATTTCTTCCAGATTGTCAAATTTATTGCCGTAGAGTTGCTCATAGTATGTTCTTATAATAGTTTGTATTTCCTTGGTGTTAGTTGTGATCTCTCCTCTTTCATTCATGATTTTATTTATTTGGGTCCTTTCTCTTTTCTTTTTGATAAGTCGGGCCAGGGGTTTATCAATTTTATTAATTCTTTCAAAGAACCAGCTCCTAGTTTCGTTGATTTGTTCTATTGTTTTTTTGGTTTCTATTTCATTGATTTCTGCTCTGATCTTTATGATTTCTCTTCTCCTGCTGGGCTTAGGGTTTCTTTCTTGTTCCTTCTCCAGCTCCTTTAGGTGTAGGGTTAGGTTGTGTACCTGAGACCTTTCTTGTTTCTTGAGAAAGGCTTGTACCGCTATATATTTTCCTCTCAGGACTGCCTTTGTTGTGTCCCACAGATTTTGAACCGTTGTATTTTCATTATCATTTGTTTCCATGATTTTTTTCAATTCTTCTTTAATTTCCCGGTTGACCCATTCATTCTTTAGAAGGATACTGTTTAGTCTCCATGTATTTGGGTTCTTTCCAAACTTCCTTTTGTGGTTGAGTTCTAGCTTTAGAGCATTGTGGTCTGAAAATATGCAGGGAATGATCCCAATCTTTTGATACCGGTTGAGTCCTGATTTAGGACCGAGGATGTGATCTATTCTGGAGAATGTACCATGTGCACTAGAGAAGAATGTGTATTCTGTTGCTTTGGGATGAAATATTCTGAATATATCTGTGATGTCCATCTGGTCCAGTGTGTCATTTAAGGCCTTTATTTCCTTGCTGATCTTTTGCTTGGATGACCTGTCCATTTCAGTGAGGGGAATATTAAAGTCCCCTACTATTATTGTATTGTTGTTTATGTGTTTCTTTGATTTTGTTATTAATTGGTTTATATAGTTGGCTGCTCCCACGTTGGGGGCATAGATATTTAAAATTGTTAAATCTTCTTGTTGGACAGACCCTTTGAGTATGATATAGTGTCCTTCCTCATCTCTTATTACAGTCTTTGGCTTAAAATCTAATTGATCTGATATAAGGATTGCCACTCCTGCTTTCTTCTGATGTCCATTAGCATGGTAAATTCTTTTCCACCCCCTCACTTTAAATCTGGAGGTGTCTTCGGGCTTAAAATGTGTTTCTTGGAGGCAACATATAGATGGGTTTTGTTTTTTTATCCATTCTGATACCCTGTGTCTTTTGACAGGGGCATTTAGCCCATTCACATTCAGGGTAACTATTGAGAGATATGAATTTAGTGCCATTGTATTGCCTGTAAGGTGACTGTTACTGTATATGGTCTCTGTTCCTTTCTGATCTACCACTTGTAGGCTCTCTCTTTGCTTAGAGGACCCCTTTCAATATTTCCTGTAGAGCTGGTTTGGTATTTGCAAATTCTTTCAGTTGTTGTTTGTCCTGGAAGCTTTTAATCTCTCCTTCTATTTTCAATGATAGCCTAGCTGGATATAGTATTCTTGGCTGCATGTTTTTCTCGTTTAGTGCTCTGAAAATATCATGCCAGCTCTTTCTGGCCTGCCAGGTCTCTGTGGATAAGTCAGCTGCCAATCTAATATTTTTACCATTGTATGTTACAGACTTCTTTTCCCGGGCTGCTTTCAGGATTTTCTCTTTGTCATTGAGACTTGTAAATTTTACTATTATGTGACGGGGTGTGGGCCTATTCTTATTTATTTTGAGGGGCATTCTCTGAACCTCCTGAATTTTGATGCTTGTTCCCTTTGCCATATTGGGGAAATTCTCCCCAATAATTCTCTCCAGTATACCTTCTGCTCCCCTCTCACTTTCTTCTTCTTCTGGAATCCCAATTATTCTAATGTTGTTTCGTCTTATGGTGTCACTTATTTCTCGAATTCTCCCCTCGTGGTCCAGTAGCTGTTTGTCCCTCTTTTGATCAGCTTCTTTATTCTCTGTCATTTGGTCTTCTATATCACTAATTCTTTCTTCTGCCTCATTTATCCTAGCAGTGAGAGCCTCCATTTTTGATTGCACCTCATTAATAGCTTTTTTGATTTCAACTTGGTTAGATTTTAGTTCTTTTATTTCTCCAGAAAGGGCTTTTATATCTCTCGAGAGGGTTTCTCTAATATCTTCCATGCCTTTTTCGAGCCCGGCTAGAACCTTGAGAATTGTCATTCTGAACTCTAGATCTGACATATTACCGATGTCTGTATTGATTAGGTCCCTAGCCTTCGGTACTGCCTCTTGTTCTTTTTTTTGTGGTGAATTTTTACGTCTTGTCATTTTGTCCAGATAAGAGTAAATGAAGGGGCAAGTAAAATACTAAAAGGGTGGCAACAACCCCAGGAAAATATGCTTTAGCCAAATTAGAAGAGATCCAAAATCGTGAGTGGGGAGAAAGGGGATAAAAAGAGGTTCAAAAAGGAAGAAAGAAAAAAAAAAAAAAAAAAAAAAAAAAGAATTTTTTTTTAAAAAAGAAAACACCTAAGAAAAATGTAAAAAAATATATATATATTAGATAAACTAGTAAAAAATCGTTAAAAAAGAAAAAGGTAACAGTTAAAAAAAAAAAAAATTTTACCCGAAGGCGAGAAAAAAAAAAATGAAAAAGAAAAAATTAAATTAACTGCAAGACTAAAAAAAATCACAGGAAAAAAGCCATGAGTTCCGTGCTTGGCTTTCTCCTCCTCTGGAATTCTGCTGCTCTCCTTGGTATTGAAACCGCACTCCTTGGTAGGTGAACTTGGTCTCGGCTGGATTTCTTGTTGATCTTCTGGGGGAGGGGCCTGTTGTAGTGATTTTCAAGTGTCTTTGCCCCAGGCGGAATTACACCGCCCTTACCCGGGGCCGGGGTGAGTAATCCGCTCGGGTTTGCTTTCAGGAGCTTTTGTTCCCTGAGCGCTTTCCGTAGAGTTCCAGAGGACGGGAATACAAATGGCGGCCTCCTGGTCTCCGGCCCGGAGGAGCCGAGAGCCCAGGGCCCCACTCCTCAGTGCGCCCTCAGAGAACAGCGCCCAGTTACTCCCGTCTGCCTGACCTCCGGCCGCGCTCGGAGCTCACCGAGCCTGCGACCGGTTCAAGGTAACACGGAGCTGCGAGCTTACTGTCGGCTCTGTCTCTGTAGCCGGCTTTCCCGTTCCAATACCCGCAAGCTCTGCGACACTCAGACACCCCCGATCCTTCTGTGACCCTGCGGGACCTGAGGCCACGCTGACCCCGCGTGGGCTTCGCACCGGTTTAGCCTCTGGAGCGATGTCCCTCCGCGGAACAGACTTTTAAAAGTCCTGATTTTGTGCGCGGTTGCTCCGCCGCTTGCCGGGAGCCGGCCCCTCCCCCCGGGGTCTATCTTCCCGTCGCTTTGGATTCACTTCTCCGCCGGTCCTACCTTTCAGAAAGTGGTTGTTTTTCTGTTTCCAGAATTGCTGTTCTTCTTCTCTTCGATCTGCCGATGGATTTTCAGGTGTTTGCAATCTTTAGATAAGCTATCTAGCTGATCTCCGGCTAGCTGAAGCAGTCTCAGCTTGCTACTTCTCCGCCATCTTGACTCCAGTTAAATTTCTTTTAAAACCTAAATCTCACTAACAAGGATGTTTGACGGCAGGAATGTGACATTCCACCAGGAGACTCCCAACTGTCTTTATGTTAGTGCCTCATTAGAGGGAAAGTGGCCTTGGCTTGATAGTAACCAGGCCTTCAATATCCTGACAGTCTTCTTTATCCCAATAGCCCTTCTGAACAACCCTTTGTCCTCACCTACCCAACTCCTGTGTATATAACCAGCCACTCCTCACAACCCGGGGCAGCAGCATCTCTGCCTGCCCATGGGTCCTGTCCCCGTGCTCTAATAAACCACCTTTTTGCACCAGAGACGTCTTAAGAATTCTTTCTTTAGGGGCGCCTGGGTGGCTCAGTGGGTTAAGCCGCTGCCTTCGGCTCAGGTCATGATCTCAGGGTCCTTGGATTGAGCCCCGCATCGGGCTCTCTGCTCAGCAGGGAGCCTGCTTCCTCCTCTCTCTCTCTGCCTGCCTCTCCGACTACTTGTAATCTCTCTCTGTCAAATAAATAAATAAAATCTTAAAAAAACAAAAAAAGAATTCTTTCTTTAGTCGTCAGCTCCAAACCTCACCCCACCGAACCTGACTTAGGTTCTGGAACTTCATCAATACAACAGGGAAACCCTGGGAGCCAGATTCATCCCCTCTCCAAGGCTGCTTGTCGCTTCCTTCTTTGCAGTAGTAGTTGTTGTTACTTGTTTTACTCCCTTCTCTGAACTAATTCTGTGAAGCCTGTTTTCTCTGTCACGTGTGGCCACGGAAGGCTCTCTTTAGTCAGCTTACGTTCAGATAACGACTGGTCCGATTTCCTTCAGCACTTGGAACCAGTAAGTCTCTCAGTGTTTGCTAGAGGATTCTGGATGAGTGCTAGGGCACAGCCTCAACATTCAGCCAGGCAGCTGACAACTGGGCTTTGTCCTTTACTTCTTGCTTATTCAGAGTCTCAAGGTCAGCAGGAGGTGAGAGCTAAAGGTCTCCTCCAAGCCTGTGGCCTTGCGGAGTCAGAGCTTTGCAAAGTTCCTGCAGGCAGGAACCCAGTCTTCCTCTCCTGCTTCCTGGTCACCAGTTGCTTGCCAGTTGTTATCTACTGCCTCAGGCAGCTGTGATGTTAAAAAAAAAAAAAATTGTCTGTGATTGTTTTCAACAAGTGCCCCTGGGGAAAAGGCTTTCAGGCCAGTCAAGCTCCTACCTAGCCAGCTCAGAAACAGACTGTGTTGCAGGTAGGGTCTTACAATGACAGTTCTCAGAGCAGGAGGAACTGATTGAGCTCCTGCTCTGTTTCTTGGCTCCAAGGCTTGGAGGCTGCTGGGTCTCACCGTGAATGCAGGTTGTTAGTTTTTGAGGCTACCGTGTGGCTGGACTAGAGTAAGTAAAAAACCACAGAGCTTGTGCTTAATGAGATTCGGCCACTTGTCTTCAGTGGAAGCTCTCTGGGTTGCTGCAAGCCTTTGGTTATTTTTCAGTCTTCTGATCATGTTGATTCTGACAATTCATGCCACTGTTTGCTTGCTTTTATGGAAAAGGGGATTTTTGGAGAGATTTATTCTACCATTTTTGCTGATGTCACTCCAGGATATTTATTGTAACAACACACTTTATTTTATTTTAGTTTAGTTTAGTTTAGTTTAGTTTTTCAGTGTTCCAAGATTCATTGTTTTTTACACCACACCCAGCGCTCCGTGCAATACTTGCCCTCCTTAATGCCCACAACACACTTCAATTCACACATAAGACTAGCGAGTTTCAAACATTTGGCTTGTTTATACCAAAAGAAAAATACCCAATATAATGCACTCTCTTGCATGCTTTTAAGTTGACAGCAAAAATTATTAAGTATGCATAAAGGATATAATTCCAACACATTATGAATGTTGACATTTCAGAATGAAACCATTACACACTCTTTTAAATGTTGCCAGTGAAATCTAAATACACTGGAGCACCTGGGTGGCACTGTCCATTAAATGACTCACTCCTGGTTTTGGCTCACGTGGTGATCTCAGGGTCATGATCAAGCCCTGCCTCAGGCTCAGCATTCAGCATGAAGAAAAAAGAGAAAAAAGAAATCTAAATGCACGAGCAGTTTGATACCTACTCTCATCCATCTCATTCACTTAAAAATACATGAACAAGTTCCGCTTTAACAGATGGAAAGTCTGAATGGAGCCTCATTCCTTTTGGATTCTTATTTACATTTCCACAGAGTTTTATCCCAAGGTAATATTTTTATGCTGTACAATCTTTTATTGATCAATTATTGTATACATTTGAAATTCATATTTTTCCCAAAATTTCATGGTACCATAAGGTTCTGAGTACCATAAGGTTCTAGATTGATTTATAATTATATTTATTAGTAATACACAATGAATCAAACCACAAATACATACATTTTGTAATTATCAAACTGAGAAAAAATTTAAGTGAAATGGCCTCTTTTAATGAGATATATAGGCCTTTCCCTCATAATTACATCTATCTTTTAATAGAATTACTTATTGCTAGATTGTGGTAGGATCTGGTACAATTCTGTTGCTTCTTTTCACTTTTAAAAATGTAAGTGTCAAGAAATCTTAATCACAAAGATAAGTAGATGCAAATAGAAGGAATTTTGCTATAACAAATCACTAAATTCTCTTAATTCCTTAGGTCATTTTGACAAAGACACTTATGTTATGGGTTCTCAACGTGAATTATCAACTCAGATTCAGTTTAATGGTGAGCTAAAGGCATGAATGATCCTCACTCAATTTTACTGAAAGCAAAGACTTAGAAACCATCTGAACAACATAGCATGGGTCACTTAGTCATCCATGTCACTTTCCTGTGCCACAACTCATGTTCGAAAGTAGTCCTTAGTGTGGACAGCCTGCCCTTAAGCCAAAGTGTCTCCAAGGGAGGTTGTCTTTTGGGTCTCTTGAAACTGCCCATGTCCATGGAACGTGCTTACACACCTCGACCTCATGCATCCTCCACTAGGGTCCCCAGGTCTCCTTCCACAGCATCAGTGAGCCAGCACCACTTGATAAGTGATGGTGATGATGAGGAATAGCACTTGTCCTCTCCTGAGATACCCAGATGTCTCTGATACCCCCTC
The DNA here is from genome assembly GCF_030435805.1 of Mustela lutreola. Classification (NCBI taxonomy): domain Eukaryota; kingdom Metazoa; phylum Chordata; class Mammalia; order Carnivora; family Mustelidae; genus Mustela; species Mustela lutreola. The sequence continues at coordinate 202,499,295 of NC_081293.1, read as the reverse complement.
ACCGGGATTTAGGTTGCCTGCTCAATTAAGTGTCCTCTTCGATATACTATACCTGCCCCCAAGGATTTAATCACATTTATTAAACCTAGATGGAAGTCAACACAAAACCATAGAAAACCATGCTTTCCAGTAAAGAAAATAAGAAAACTCTAGGTTGATTCTTCCATAACTAATTTGAAATGTTCCCTAAAAAGAGTTATCTGTAACTCCTATTAAATTAAATAGGAATGACACATAATCATCAACAGCAATTTCACTTTGAGTATTATTAAGTTATTTCAGTGAAGGACATTTGTTCCTTAACTTGTTTCTTAGTGTGCTTTTGAAAAGCAACGTGTAAATGGAAATTTCATGAATTGAGTTACATTGTCCATAACTAGTCAATTTATTATTTAAGGGTGACTTTTAAAAATAATGATATATCCTCTCCTGAGCCAAAATGCATTCTCTAATGTGACTTTCTTGTTACATTTTCAATGTCACATAAAAGTCTTCCTGGAGTGGACAGTGCTATCTCATTTTACTGCTTCTTTGCCTTACAAGGTTTTGCCTTTTCTTTTTTCTTTATGAATCTGTACACTCTTTTCTCAGCTCTGGTAGAGAGTCTAGCAACTCATCCATGAAAAGGGTATTACAAATTTTTATTTTATTTTATTTTATTTTTATTTCTTTTCCATGCTTCAGAATCATTGTTTATGCGCCATACCCAGTGCTCCATGCAATATGTGCCCTCCATTATACCCACCACCAGTCTCACCCAACCTCCCACCTGCCTCCCTTCCAAAACCCTCAGATTGTTTCTCAGAGTCCACAGTCTCTCATAGTTCTTCTCCCCCTCCGATTTCCCCCAACTCCCTTCTCCTCTCCATCTCCTCATGCCCTCCATGTTATTCCTTATGCTCCACAAGTAAGTGAAACTATATGATAATTGACTCTCTCTGACTGACTTATGTCACTCAGTATAATCCCCTGCAGTCCCGTCCATGTTGCTACAAAAGTTGGGTATTCGTCCCTTCTGATGGAGGCACAATACTCCATAGTGTATATGGACCACATCTTCCTTATCCATTCGTCCGTTGAAGGACATCTTGGTTCTTTCCACAGTTTGGCAACTGTGGCCATTGCTGCTATGAACATTGGGGTACAGATGGCCCTTCTTTTCACGACATCTGTATCTTTGGGGTAAATACTCAGTAGTGCAATTGCAGGGTCATAGGGAAGATCTATTTTTAATTTCTTAAGGAATCTCCATACTGTTTTCCAGAGTGGCTGCACCAACTTGAATTCCCACCAACAGTGTGAGAGGGTTCCCCTTTCTCCACATCCTCTCCAACACACGTTGTTTACTGTCATATTAATTTTGGCCATTCTAACTGGTGTAAGGTGGTATCTCACTGTGGTTTTGATTTGAATCTCCCTGATAGCTAGTGATGATGAACATTTTTTCATGTCTCTGATAGCCATTTGTATGTCTTCCTTGGAGAAGTCTCTGTTCATGTCTTCTGTGCATTTTTTGACAGGATTATCTGTTTTGTGTGTGTTGAGTTTAAGGAGTTCTTTATAGATCCTAGATATCAACTCTTTGTCTGTGTTATAAATTTTTAAATCATAAATTGCATGTAACACTGGTCATAATAAATGTTTTAAAAGATATACTTTAAGATATCTCTGAATCTTGAGTCTAATTTCATTGGAACATAAATAAGTAGAAGTAATGACAAAGGGGATTATTATGTGTGACAAGATATCAGTTGTGTTTTTACCGCTATGTGGATCCATGCAAATTGAGGAATTTTTTTCGTATTTCATAAAATTATTATTTTTGATTAGATTATCTTCTTAACTCTGGCTAGAAAGAAACCAAGAGAAAATTGTATATTTTGAGGACGATTTTGTATTACTTAAAAATTGTCACCTGTCTTTATTCTCCCCTGTAGGAATATGTTTGGGGTTAAAATTATTTAAATAATTTCTGCTTGATGTTTCTTTAGCCCTAGGCTATACTCTCCTTGAAGGATAGTCCTGACAAAGAAAGGAAACACACTAAGTCCCTTGAAAAATAACAAATATGAACAGTTCTCCCTCAGCCTTGAACACAACACTTCAAGCACGGCAAGAAACAATATTGTTTCGTTGTGTTTTGAGTCTGTAATGAGGAAACAGCACAAAACCCAACAATCACTGGAATATTGAGTGAGGTGTTACTCATGTCTGCCACCAGAGAAAAGAAAAGGAAACGAGAGAAGATGGGGGAGGAAGGGTCTATATGGGCACAAAGATGTGTTTTATGAGTTTTAAAGGAGTACCTACAGTTTGGGTTTAATGCAGAGTTCATCTGAGCCAGCTTTAGATGGCTTTGTCCCAACACAGCTGCTCAGGACTGAGTTCCCGGCTCAACCATAGGTTGTCCAGTGGCAGCCTTCCTCATGTTGGGTACAGATAGGGCCACACAAGGGGAATGTTTCCTTTCTCTCAACAAACACTACTTTTGGTAAATTTTTTCAGGGACCCTGAATCCAAGCATTAATGATGCTTTTCCCTCAAAAATGGACCATGTCCTTTATATCAGTTGCTGTGACAACTTCCTATAAACCCACCAGTTTAAAACCACTTATATTTGTTGTCTCACAGGAATTTCTGTGTGACTTGCCCAGGTCATCAGCTTCAGGGTCTCTCATGAGGTTGTAATCAGGTGTTGACCAGGGCTGTGGTCTCATCTGAAAGCTTGACTCTGAGGGCTTGTTGCTGGACACTTAGGATTGCCCCTGGATGTGCTGTTGTCTTACCCAAAAGAAAAAATCCTTTCCTTGGAGTCTAGACCTCACCTCTACCCTAAGCCAACCACTACCTGCTGACAGGGAACAAAAGCCCATTTCCTTTGTCCAGAGCCAGGACCAACTTTAAGCCCAGTTGACCCTCCCACACTCTGGGCAGGGGTCAAAAGCTTCTCTGACCTTTCATCCTGCCTTGTTCCTTCCCTTTCTGTTCCCCTCACTCTTGTAAGGGCTTTTCCCATAATTTTCCCTGCATAAGCATTCCACTGGTGCCCTTGGTTCAGGATCTGTATCCAAAGACCCCTATCTTTACCTCTGCCCTCCCACGGGAACTCCTCCCCTTTACTGGGACTAGCAGTCATGCTTGGTACCTCCGTTGAAGTCACAGGAGGTGGCGTAGGAAAGCAAGGGTCCCAGAACCTGGTCCTGGCTCAAATGTGTTCAGCTGGAGCCTGGGCCCTGGGCCGAGTGCCTACTGATGACTGAGCCCTGAGCCCTGGGGTGTACTGGGAGCTGGAGAACTTCAGTCTCTGGGAAGAGCAAGCCAAACAGATCGATATCAGAGACATAATCAGTTTGGTGATTTGAGCTGGCTATTCAACAGATCCATCCTAACAATAAGAAAAGGGGTCTTTTCTCCTGGTTTGGACACTGGGACACTTGGATTCTGAACAAAACCTACAATATTCTGGAAAATAACAGCTCCCTACAGTCAATCCCATTTTCTGTAAGGGAAAAAGAAAATATTGCAAAAACACAAGATAATGCAGAGAGAATAAGCACACTTGGTGGTTGAGGTCATGGCCTTTATTGAGGGATGTGCAGCAGAGGCTAAGACCAGAGAGGACAGGTCTGGAGGGTTTTAGATGGCCACTACCGTGGATGAAAAATAAATTCTCAATTGTACAATTCTCATTGCTTCTGAATTCTCAGACACACATCTTTCACTAGAAAGCAGACCTGAATTAAAATATATATATATGTATGGCTCAAACTTCCAGCCTAATGCCTCTAAAATAAAGTACACAGTAGCAAAAGGCCCATCACCTGCCTCTCAAGTCTAGAGGGTTTGGAAAGCGATTCAGAGCTCTGAAATAACCCTGCATAAAGGAAACAGCCTCTCCTAGTAGAAGGTACAGTGACGGTTTGGCAGTTCTAATACAAGAGCCGAGAGCACGATTTTAGTTTGTAACTCCCTTAAAAGCATGTATAAACTCCGGTCCCTGCAGCATCTAGCCTCAGCCCCTTCTAGCTTCCACAGTGCACCTTCAGTCACTGCCTTCCTGCCGACTGTCTCTCGGTCACCGCACCGTTGCCCGCTTTTGTCCCCCTCCTTCCTGCCTGCAATCTGACCTATGTTTCCAGATGGGACTCCCACGGAGCCCTCCCGGATGACCACTTTCTAAGATGGTTTTCTTCATCCAGAAGGACCCTGATGGTAGATGCTGTAAGTATGGGCCATGTCCCATGGTAATTGTCACCTCCATGTGTCCTCAGTGGCTTCCAGTTGCAAAGACCTGTGGCCTGTTCCTCTGGAGAACTTGTTCAGCTTCTGGAATCCACTTGCCAACCCTGGGAGCAGCTCTGTGCCTGTAATGACATGAGCTGGAAGTAAAGGCTCCAGCTGGGGCACCTGGTCTGGGGTACCTGGGAGCACGCACCATACCACCTCCCAGAGCACCCCCTGGAAAATTGAGCCCCAGTTGAGCACAAATTGGTTTACTTTATTTCCTCCCCTTTTTTCCCATCCATTTTCCCTTCCACTTCTCACTTTGCCATTCCCCCATGGAGGTTTCCTGGGAACTATTCCAAATACAAAGCTTGCAAGCCACGCTTTCTCTCAGGCTCTGCTTCTGGGGAGCTCAGCCTAGGACAATCCCCACAGACCTGACCATAGTGCTCATTTGTTAATTATTGCTTTCTTGATGTCTTCTGCATGTAGTTATCAATAAGATCATAAGCTGCAGGAGGGAAAGGGCTACACACGCTGCATCATTACTTATCCCTACAGCTTCTAGAATAATATTGTATGGAGGAGCAATAGTGTGATTGAGCTTTCCAGTTGCAACCGTTTCCGATCATGTCGCAAGTTTTCATTTATACCACCCAGAGGTAGGAAATCGGATTGTGTATACACATGTGTTTTTTACAGTACATTTAAAATTATGTAAATGTTATTCAAATTTAAGATGTCATTATTGGTGGCTGGTCTCCTGGTCTGGGTTTTACCTAATTTTTCTGTACATAACCATCAAAGGCAAAGTCAATTGGGAGAAAATAGCCTACACTATCATGAGTCAATGATTTAAACATATCATGAAGATTTTTTTTTCTTTGAAGGGAGAGATGGAAGGATAGTGGTAATTTAGGGAAGTTCATAACAACCACAGGGTCAGAGGGACCTTGGGACCACCTGGAACCTGACCTTCATCTATCCAGTTGGTAATTTGTAAGGAGGTCAAGATAGTCCTAACATTTCAATCATAAGACTTCTGGTAAGCCGGAAGAAAATAATGGAGTGAAAAAGGAGTTTTCATTACACAGTATTTCAATTTTCTCTGATCTCCCATATGTAAGATCATCAACTTTTAGGAAGGACAGACTCAGATCCTAACTCTGTCACTACACATTAATTTCAGACAAATAACTCCTTTCAACTTCAGCTTCTTTATCTATAAAATAAGAAAATAATTATGGATCAACTTCATAAGGTTGTTGAGGGGATTAGAGTAGATGAGATAATTAATGTGCATACAGTGCCCAGCACATTGTTGAGCACCTAACAAATTCTCAGTAAGTGGCTTTGACAGGCACCACCATGTTTGTCTCAGTGTCGCCATGGCCTTGTATGTCCTTGTAGCAATGAAGAGGGGGAGCACAAGGGAGGTGCTCCTGTCCCCACAGACTGTCCTGCTGCCGCAGGTCACAGGGAAAATGTGCTCCTCCTGGGAATGACCGCTCTTCCAGATGTTTTGAGAGTTAGACAAAGTGTGGCTGCTGGACCTCCAACCTCTTCTGTCTGGGTAAGTTTTTAAACTCCTCTCACTGGGTCCATCTTATGCAAAACTCTAAAGTTGGCAGTGTTTTCCTATGGACTTGACTGTCCCCTTTAGTCTCTGTTTCCCCAGGATCTAAGCTCCTCCTGCTACTCCCCAGGTTTTCCCTCTTAGCGAACCTGATAGTTAAGCTCTTCCCCTCCATTAAGACTTGCTTCAGTGGCTGTACCAATGGGAAGCATGTCATCATACAATTACACTAAAAAGTTAGTTAACTTTGCATTTCATCAACATTCAATGCCTTAACCCAAAAGAATAAATATCTTATTCTATAATCTCATGCTTTTAAGAAAGTGGGTGTATAGGGGAGCGGACTTTTATGGTAGGTTTGACTTCACCCGAATTCTTTAAATTCAGAGCTGAAATAATATCGCCCATTATTTCTTATGCTTGTTTATTACTGTACTGGATTTAACAGTGTCCTCCCAAAATTCAGATCTACCTGGAATCTGTGAATGTGACCTGATTCAAAAACAGGCTCTTTCCAGATGCAATTAGGATGCAAGTTAAGATGAAGCCATACTGGGTTAATCCAATTGATCCAATCACCAGTGTCCTTATAAGGAGAGGCCAGCTCCCAGATACACTGGGAGCAGAGACCACATGAAGACACAGGGGGAATGCAGTTATGCTTCCACAGGCCAGGGAGGGCCTCCCCTGGAACCTCTAGGGGTTCCGACAGTACCTTGAGCTTGGGTTTTGCCTTGGACTGTGACCGAAGTGAATTCCTGTTGCTTTCAGGCACCCAACTGGTTGTAATTTGTTACATAATTTGTTACGTAATTTGTTAAGGGACCTGAGTGCCTTCTGCTGTTGGCACCACCACCATTGCCATCATCCGGGCCCCACAGCAAATCACAGACTAGCTTTTATAGAGCAAAGGCCATGTGGTTGGGCCTGGCCATGCACAGGTGCCCAATGAAGTAGTAACACACAGAGAAAGCTGCACAGTCATGCTAGGTGACCAACTGAATTACAATTTACCCTAGTAGACATTTGAACCAGCCTATCACCTTGGTCAGAATTGGCACCCAAAAGGTGCCCAAAGTGTGGGGCCCATACTCCTTAGTAGCTAGGAGACAGTATGCACCCCCACTGATTGGATACCTCCACCTGGCCTGACCCACCCTTGTATTTGGACTTTGTTACCTGGGACTGGTTTCTGGGACTTGTTCTTAAGTAAGTTCCCCTGGGGGGGTGGCAGAGTCAATTTAAGTTTAACTGCATAAACAACAAAATGGAAGTTCAACCAGGGTGGGACCCCCCTGGCTAAATAGGCCCTTACAGTACTATTCATGAGGGCTCCACACTCATGACCTAATCTTCCAAAGGCTCCACCTTCAAATACCATCACCTTGGGATTAAGGTTCTATGTGTGGATTTGAGGGAACACAAATATTTGGTGGGTCATTGAAGTGACCCTCCAGTCCTTTCCCCCACCAAAGTCTCAGTCCTCTATACTGGAAGTCATGATAACCCAGAGCCACTTCATCATTAGGTCACCATGGGCAGTGGTGTCCTTGCCAGGTGTGCCTCCATCACTCCCTTCTGCCGGCGCCCCCCACCCCCACTCATGATACCAGACTCTAGGCACCTCCTAAGTGACAGGTTATGGCTATGAAAATAAATAAAGGAAACCTCATTAAAAATGGAGTCAGGAAGCCCTGGAGGGTGAGCGCTCATGCATGGCCATACCTTACATTGCTTTTCTACCCCAGAAGGAGAAGGAAGAATTTCTCCTCACCCGGAGACAGCTCAGCCCATGAGAACTCAACAGAACATTCCTTCCCATTCCTTCCCAGCCACCCCTGTTCTCCTATAAAAGCTAGCCCCTCTCCTCCATTCTCTGGTCTTGCCTATATTTTGGCATAGTTTGCTTGTCAAAAATTGCAATTCCTTTGCTATTCCCAAATAAATGAATTTTGCTGGTAAGATAACTGACTCTTTTTTTTTTTTTTTTTTTTTTTAAGATCAATGTGGTATGTTGAGGGTCAGCTCAATCCAGCACAGCTCTGCAATGGCTTCAGTGCAATGAGAAGAAAAGTCTCCCCTCACCCCCCTGAAGTGCCTAGGGTTGCCCTCTCTGTAAGAGGTGTGGCCCCGAACATTCGGTTTGAGTCTTGATGCTTGGCATAAAATAAAGCTTTGCTTGACCTTCGCTTTGTATCAGTCTCGCTCCTTTACTAACGGACCCATTATTGGGGGACTAGTACCTTTTAAATGAGGCCCCAGAGAGTGCTCTTGCCCCTGCAGTGAGTGAGGACACAGTCAGAAGAAGGCTGTCTAGGTACTAATAACTAGGAACTAGGAACTGGGTCTTACCAAGCATCCAATCTGTTGACATCTTTATCTTGGGCCCCTCATCCTCCAGAACCATGAGAAATAAGTATTTGTGGTGTAAACCATTCAGTCTGTGGTATTCTGTTATAGCAGCCTGATAAAAATCCAAGACAGTTAATTTTCTCATGCACACAACCTTCTCCTTTCCCCCAAGAATGTGGCTGTTAGGTGAAGGTAGTCATTGCTCAGGTGACACATGAGAAGAGTTTAGGTGTGCCAATGTGCAATGTGTGAACACAACAGCTGTTACAGTTGATAAAGGAAAACTGAAAACCTTGTACACTCATCATACAAATAAGAAAATTGAGGCGCAGAGAGGTATGACATAACTTGAAGGTGAAAGTAGTGGCACACTTGGAATTCAAGTCTAAATCCTTTGATTTCTAATCTAAACCCCAACAGTAGCCAGGAAGAAGAAAAACAGGCAGACAACAAATTGCATTTCGTTCTTTTTTTTTTTTACATTCAGTTAGCCACTGTGTAGTACATAATTAGCTTTTGATGTAGTGTTCAGTGATTCATTAAGTATAACACTCAGTGCTCATCACAACACGTGCCCTCCTCAATACCCATCACACTGCTACCCCCTCCCCCCACTCACCTCCCCTCTGAAACCCTCAGTTTGTTTCCCGGTGTCCATAGTCTGTCAAGGTTCATCTCCCTCTCTGATTTCTCCCCCTTCAGATATCCCTCCCTTCCCCTGTGGTCCTCCATGCTCTTGCTTATGTTCCACCTATGAGTGAAACCATATGTCATTGTCTTTCTCTGCTTGACTTATTTCACTCAGCACAATCTCCTCTAGTCCCATCCATGTGGATGCAAAAGTTGGGTGTTCATCCTTTCTGATGGCTAAGTAATACTCCATTGTATATATGGACCACATCTTCTTGATCCATTCATCTGTTGAAGGGCATCTCAGCTCCTTCCGCAGTTTAGCTATTGTGGACATTGCTGTTATGAACATTGGGGTACAGGTGTCCCTTCTTTTCACTATGTCTGTATCTTTGGGATAAAAACCCAGTATTGCAATTGCTGGGTCATAGGGTAGCTCTATTCTTAACGTCTTAAGAAACCTCCATACTGTTTTCCAGAGTGGCTGACCCAACTTGCATTCCCACCAACAGTGTAAGAGAGCTCCCCTTTCTTCACGTCATCCTCCCCAACATTTGTTGTTTGCTGTTTCGTTAGTTTTTGCCATTCTGACAGGTGTGAGGTGGTATCTCATTGTGGTTTTGATTTGTATTTCCCTGATGGCTAGTGATGTTGAGCACTTTTTCATGTGTGTCTTAGCCATTTGTAACAAATCGCATATCAAATGGGCGGGAATCACAGCCACTTTAACTCCTCATATGGTCCTTGTAAGGACAACACCCCTCTTCTGGATTATTTCATTCAAGCCTCTCAGACCCATGAAGATTGGTATTATTTTCACTAGTTCAGTACAACATTGAATATTCATTACCACATGAGTCATAAGGAAAAGTCCAAAGTGTGGTCAGTATTCTCTGATTCAGAAGACCTACAGGTATATAATAAGTAAAAATATGCTTTAGCTTTTTGGAAAATTCACTTATGAAGAGACAGACTATGTCAATGTTAAACAAATTCTTTTTGCATAATGATTACAAGTCTTTTATTTTCTTTCAAAGAACTCAGAACAATATTTTAATGTCCTTAAATAATGAAGAGAAAATATTTAAGATTTATTTCAACCAGGCCCAGAAATGATGCTGGGCTTTGTAAACAAAGTCCCAGGAGCCTGTTACCTTGGAGGATCCCTCCCTTGGCACAATGTTTTAGGGTTAGACACTTCATGTTCTAACACTGGGAGAATGTTAAAGAACCTGGTAGATGTATGAATTCTAATTTGTTGTCTTTTGTTGGGTTTCTAATTCAAAATGTATTGGAAAATGTAAGCTATAAATATTTTTACTTAAAAAATGGAAGTACCAATGCCAGGATAATAACTTACTTTCAAAACCCTTCATTAGCTGCAAAATCAGCTGTATGAGTGTCAAAGAGAAAGAAAATTATTCTAAGCTGAGCAACTTCCAGGATAAGCAACCTGTAAATACCTTTTTTTATTTTAAAATTTGGCCTTGTCTCTTGATGGAAAAAAAATAGCTAACAGTGAGCAGAGAAGCCTAGCATGTCAATACTGCCCAGTGTACATGGGCTTCTCTTTGGAAATGTCCATCCTCTTCTAGGGTTACCCACATCAAAAGTGAAGTGCAGTGCTGAAGAACATGGCTTTGGACTCAGATTAATTAATTCAGACAAACATCTATTGAGTACCTACTGTGTGCACACTAAAGATACAATGGTGGACAAGATACACTTGGTTCCAGTCTATGGAGGTCTTATTGTAGTAGAGACGCAGATAAACAATGGAGTTTCAGATAGGAATAAGTGCTGTGAAGTAAGGGGGTAGGCCAGAGAAAGAAGTTGGGTGGTCAGGGAGGGTTATGCTGAGACCTCTGAGGGGAATGAATGATGACAGTGACCTGTGTGAAGGTCTTAGGGGAAAGTTTTCAGGTAGAGAACACAGCATGTGTCATGGCCCTGGGGTAGGAGCAAGCACATCTGTGAGCAAAGCAGAGAGAGGAAGGAGAGGAGGCTGGGGGGTGAGCTTTGGTGAATAGTTCAGCTTTTATTCTAAATGTAATGGGAACCTACTAGAGGCCTAGGTAGGGGAGAATAGGATCTGACCCCTGTCTGAGAAAGGTGGCCCTGGGAGCTGGGTAGGGCTGGGACTGGAGCGAAGGTGGGGCAGGGAGGGCAGTTGGGAGGCTTCTCCACAGTTGAGGCTGAGGCTCAGCAGGTGTGATTACAGAGGGAGCAGGAGCTGCTGAGAAGTCATCAGGGGCAGATCAGTTCTAAAGTCTCAGCCTCCAGAATCTGATGGGGACCGAACAGGAAATACATGTTCCTTATTTGGGGAAGTATTTTTGGCTTGAGCACCCAGGTAAAGAAAAAAAAAGAAGAAGAAAAAAGTCAGTGATTAGAAGACATGGGAGGGAGTAGGGACCATTCTTTAAAGAGGTGGTTGGTGGTGGGACTTGTGGCCTCCGATGGGACCCTGAGTTTATCCAACAGACAGGACAAAGGCCAACCACATGGGTATAGGTAGAGGCAGGTTGACAGATTTGGGGTTGGAGAATATGGTTCTAGTCTGATTGCTCATGTTTTATTTGTGAAATTACAAAAGGCGTTGCCTATATGTGACAATAGGAGAGGCTGTGGCAGAGTCGTGAGGAGAGTAGCAAAGTGTGACTTTGAGGTCTTGGAAGAACACGTATGCCATGCAGAAGGATCCATGCAAGTCAGAGAACAAGAAGTGTTGTGGTCAGAAGCAAAGCCAGATCACTCAGCATGTTGGGGGCTTGGAAGCCTATCAGATTAGGGTTACAGAGAGCCAAAGGGGTAAAACCTGGGTGACCTGTGGATGGATGGCAGATGAGCCAGCAAGGCCTGGTGGAGCCTGCTCCCATCTCTCCCAGGAAGGAACTAGGCACTTAGTTCTACTTGGAGCTGCTTGCAGAAGGTGTCAGAAGCACTTGGAAGAAGGGCTGTCTGTGTCTTGGTGGGAAAAGATAACTTTACAAGGAACAAGTGGGTCCCTGTGAGGTGTCCTTTACCTCCTGCCTGAGCAGGGTCATGATGGGAAGTGTTTGTTCCAGACCTGAGGTGAATCTGGCTCCAGTATTCAGTAACTCACTGACCTTGGGCAAGGCATTTCTCATCTGGAAAAGAGATGTAATAACACTACTTACTTCAAATTTTGTTATGAACACTGAAAAAATTATTAGGTATAGCCCTTGGTACATTTTTAGATATAGACAAGCCATTGAACAACTCAAATACTATTATTTTTAAGAATCCAGTTCTCACAATGACGAGTCACTTCCATGTTTCATCATTTTCCAAAAAGGAGAGTGGATATTTTGAGAAAATTGTGAAGCACCAGAAAGACCCTCTTGAGGATGGCATGTTCTAGTGTTGAGGTTGCTAATGGAATCTCTGGCCAGCTTTCTGATGACAGTTTAGTGTCGGAAACAATTTCTCAAATGAAGAGTGGGAGTGCATACAAACACACACACACACACACACACACACACACACACACCACTTAAACACACACACACACCACACAGGCCCATGTGGGTTAGGTGCCTCTAGAGAGAGCTTACAGCATGTGCCTTCCTGAGTGGAAGGCTGTTGGACAGACACCCTGGTGGTCTGAGAGTCTGCTGAAGCAGCTGGTGTCTTCCTGTCCTGAGCATGGCCTAACTCTCTCTCCTTCTCTGCTTGAAAGCCAGACTCCATTTTTTAAGATAGAAGAGAAAGTCCAGCTAAGAACTCTGGACTTGCGTAGATGGTTAAAGGCTGTGGACACAGCTCCTCACACCTCCGGTTTGCACTTCCTTACCAAATCCCAGCAACATTCTAGCAGAGAAGACCCCCAGAGAGTTCTCTCCCTGCTGCACTGGGGGTCTCTGGCATCCACCACACACACATAGGGATTGCAGATTATATGACACAAGGAGTACAGTGGATTACATTGTGTGTCATGAATTGCAGTGGATTACAAGTGTCCTGTCACTGGAACGGAGTTGATGTGGTCCATGCTGTGACCTGCAGAGGAAGCCAGGGTGAACTGTGGTGAGGGACAAATTTACCTCAGTCTTCTCACCATATTAGTGCCGAGCTAGGACCATAACCTTATGGGTCTCGTTCTAGTGCTTGGACACTTTTTTATTTTTATTAACACCTAACACCTATTTGTGGAAGAAAAATTATAAATCCAAATGAGTGATTAGAAAACCCAAATGAGATGAGTGGGAAAAAACATATATACCTGAGACTTCCACCAGGAGAAAGTCACCACTGACATTTCAGTGTATACCTTCCCATAACTCCCCTCCAGATCCAGTTTGCACAGGTGGACCTTCTTGGCAAGATGTAGGTCATACATGGAACCCTTGCTATAAGGACATTTGGACAATACACTGTAGCTTCCCACTTCCATTGTTAATGACGTAAACGGACTCAGGAGGGTGACTTATGTAGACCAACCCACTGGATTAGACTCCACAGTCTGTCCGTATTAACATGCACACTTGTATAATGTCATTTGCAGTTGTATAATATTATTACTTAAACTAACTTTCCTTAATTGTTTCCTTAAGATATATACTTATAAATAATGAGTCCAGATTAAAGAGTCTATGCCTTTTTTCGCCAGGCATTTGCTATGCTTTAACAAACTGTTCTGCAAAAAAGTTATACCATAAGTGAGAGGTTCACTCAACTGTTAAACTGTGCTGGATATTATTTTCTCAAATATTTTCTCCTTTTATCACAAAAAAAAGGAAGAAGAAGAAGAAGGAAACATTACCGCTCATGTTTTTAATAGCCATATTTTTAAATTTTATTTTATTTTTCCAGTGTTCCAAGATTCATTGTTTATACCCCACACCCAGGGCTCCATGCAATCCGTGCCCTCCTTAATACCCACCACCAGGCCCTCCAACCCCCCCACACTCCTCCCCTCCAAAGCTCTCAGTTTGTTTCTCAGAGTCCACAGTCTCTCATGGTTCATATCCCCCTCCAATTCCCCCAACTCTCTTCTGCTCTCCATCTCCCTATGTCCTCCATGCTATTTGTTAAGCTCCACAAGTAAGTGAAACCATAGGATAATTGGCTCTCTCTTTGACTTATTTCACTCAGCATTCTTCTGCATGTGGCTGCCTAGTTTTCCCAACACCATTTGTTGAAGAGATTATCTTTTTTCCATTGATGTTCCTTCCTGCTTTGTCAAAGATCAGTTGACCATAGAGTCGAAGGTCCATTTCTGGTCTCTCTATTCTGTTCCCTTGGTCTATGTGTTTGTTTCTGTGCCAGTACCATGCAGTCTTGGTGATCACAGCTTTGTAATAGAGCTTGAAGTCTGGAATAGTGATGCCACAAGTTTTGGTTTTCTTTTTCAACATTCCTCTGGCTATTTGGAGTCTTTCTTGGTTCCAAACAAATTTTAGGATTATTTGTTCCAGCTCTTGAAAAAAGTTGATGATATTTTGATAGGGATTGCACTGAATGTGTAGCTTGCTCTGGGAAGCATAGACATCTTAACAATATTTGTTCTTCCAATCTGTGAGCATGGAAGCAAAGTCCACAATAGCCAAACTATGGAAAAAGCCCAGATGTCCATCAACAGATGAATGGATAAAGATGTGGTGTACAAATATACAATGGAATATTACTCAGCCATCAATAATGTGGATGGAGCTGGAGGGCATTATGCTAATTGAAATAAGTAAAAGAAAGACAATTATTCCTATATGGAATTTAAGAAATAAAACACACCAAAGCACAGGATTACTCCTCGAAAATTCTAATTCTTGAGATTTCAAGAAACTTGAAATACTGCTTATCAATTTTAAAGTATGATTCCCCATCACACAACATTTTTATCAGCTTGGACTCACAGGGGCTCGATGGTAACCCTGGACATCCTTTCTTCACAGGCACTTAACAGTGTTTTTAAAACAGACATCATGTGCCCAACTCAGTGTCAACTTGAGGGAGATGGCAAAGAAATATGAAACATGGTTCATTCTTCAGATAATGCATGGATGACATGAACTTATCAAAAAGCAGGGCCAGGTAAAAAGTGTAGTCTTAGTAATGGTCACCTAGATCAGGGGTTGGCCAACTATTCTCACAGCCCAAACCTGGCCAACTCCTGATACAGAAATAAACATGTCCTGGGACAGTTACACTCTCCCATTTACAGGTTATCTGTGACTGCTGTCCTAGCATGGCAGTGTGACAGTATGGCAATGTGAGAATGTGGTTATATGGTGGTGTGACTATGTCACAGTGTGACGGTGTGGTAGTGTGTCGTGTGACTACGTAGGGGTGTGGCAGTGTGACAGTGTGATGGTGTGGGACTGTGACCATGGGACTGTGGAGGTGTGACTGCGGAGGGTGTGACAGTGTGACAGTGTGAGTATGTGGAATTATGACAGTGTGACTGTGTGAAGGTGCTGCTGTGTGGCTGTGTGACCGTGTGACTGTGTGGAGGTGCTTCAGTTATTCATCCTTTCCTATTGGTTGGTAGCACCACAATTTGCTTTTCCACTCCTCTGATTATGGACATTTCAATTGCTCCCAGTTTGGGCCCATTACAGAAAAGCAATAAACAAAATCCCTGCTACCAACATATGTAAGTCTTCATGTGGTCATGTATTTGCATTTCTTTAGGTTGACCATCAAGGAGTGGAATAACTAGGCTGTTTGGTAGGAGTATGTTAACTTTTAAAGAAACTACCAAACTGTTTTCCAAAATGGTTGTGCCTTTTTCCATTGCCGTGAACAGTATAGGAGAGTTCCAGTCGCTCCATATTTTCACCAATACTCAATATCATCAGCCTTTTTAATTTTAGCCAATTTGAAGTATGTGTGGGTAGTATCTCATTGTAGTTTCATTTGCATTTCCTTGATGACTAATGATGTTGAGCATCTTTTCATAAATGTATTTGTCATTTGCTTATCTCCTTTTATGAAGTATCACTTCAGGTCTTTTGTGTTTGATCTATGCATGACTTAGGGGTTCAGCTAAGATTTATTGTAGGGGGGCCCAAATGTCAGTTCTGTACTCAAAATTTCTGTCTTATTTGCCTGGATCTCTCCTGTGCATGCATAGTTCAGGAATTAGGTTGAGACTTGCGTGGATTTGTAGATTGGAGAAGACCTTCCCTGGCCCTCTTGCCCTGTCATTTCCCTATACACTTGGGACCCTTTCTTAAGGGGCCCCTTTCATTGATCCTTTTGGATTTTTAGCCACCAGTCAAATGACTGGAGGCTGATTCCCCCCCCCAAAAAAGAGGGGGGAAACCAATCACCATGTAGGTTAGCTCTCCAAGTTGTGACTGCCTTCACAATCTCCCTTTTTCTTTTTTTTTTTTTTTTTTCAGAATCTACAGGTTTACTTTAATTTGCCCAAGTCTGATTGTAATCAGGGACAGGGATAGGCTGTACTGGGTTTATCCCACCACAGTGGAACTAGAACCAAATTACTAAATTGTAGGTGATTATTCTATAAACTGGCCTTTCTTATTTGTCTACAAAGAGCTCCCTGTACTCCCCACTCTTCTCTCTCTCTCTCTCTACACACGCGCACACACACACACACACACACGCACACGCACACACACACACACTTTTTTTATAGAATACTAAAAACTCTGACAATAATTTTCAAAGTCATAGCTTCCACACTCACAAAAACACTGTTAAGTGCCTGTTGGGTAGCTGATCAATGGCTATTTAGGTCCAACTGACCTGCCATTCAGCCAACTTAATGGGGGTGAATGAGGGTAACTGAATTGGAAATATTTTGTGCATTTCACTACTGAATGGTGAGGAGACTTTCAGTGTATAATAGATTTCTCAATTTTATATAAATTGTTTGCATTCTCTTAGTAAAAAAATGACAAGATTCTATGGGTTTCATGGCAGATCTAGAAAGACCAAAGTCTTATGGGACACACTCTTTGCAAGAATTCGAGTGGCATTGGCAGCTCCATGGTGACTGAAAAAAAAGTCTTGCTAGCAAGAAATACTTCTCTAGCCATGGGTGAACCCTCTCCAAGGCCCCGGATCTTTTGGAAGCGCCTTGTATTCAAGGTGGGCAATGACAGAATTCGTAGGTGGGCAAATAACCTGTAGTTGAGTCTACCTTCCCTCGCAGGCAGACAGCATCTGAATTTAGGTTTGCCACCCTGATAATTTCTTGGTGGCTGCTGATATCCTACTGTAGAGATGATTAAGCTGCTAAAATAACATGAGGCACATATGGCCCTTCTTTTCACTAGAGTAGAGGAGATTATCCTGAGTGAAATAAGCAGAGAGAGTCAATCATCATATGGTTTCGTTTACTTGTGGAGCATAAGGAATAGCACGGAGGACATGGGGAGATGGGGAGGAGAAGTGAGTCGGGAGAAATTGAAGGAGGAGATGAACCTAAGAGACTATGGACTCTGAGAAACAAACTGAGGGTTTTGGAGGAGAGGGAGGTGGGGGATGGATGATCCTGGTGGCTGAGGGCATGGATTGCATGGAGCACTGGGTGTGGTACATAAACAATGAATTTTGGAACACTGCATCAAAATCTAATAATGTATTTTATGATGAATTACATAACACTATATATACACACATAAACACACACACACACACACACACATATATGATAAAAACATAAAACACACATGAGGATTTGGAGATGCTTTACAAACCGTTTCAAATACAAAATTGCCTGACATTTTTTTCTTAATTATTTCTAAGCAAGTAGTGTCATAATAATACTATGACAAATAAAGTTACGAGGGGTGCTAACTGACTGGTAACATGTGGTTAGTGTGATAGGGTTATCTAACAACTGGAAAAGCAAACTAAGGAAAACCCAAAATATCTTTTGTTACCAACTTTCAGTTTGTGTTATAGTCATGGAATAAATCTGATATTATTAATTTTCTTTTATTGAATGTTTACTCTTTTTTAAGATTTTATTTATTTATTTGAGAGAGAGAACATGAGAGGGGAGAAGGTCAGAGGGAGAAGCAGACTCCCCATGGAGCTGGCAGCCCGATGCAGGACTCAATCCTGGGACTCGATCCTGGGGCTCCGGGGTTGTGACCTGAGCTGAAGGCAGAGTCTTAACCCACTGAGCCACCCGGGAACCCCATGAATCTTAGATATTCTGACAGACACCTGGCTCCACACCAGAAAACTAAAAAGGAAGACTCTATAGATGCCCTGGGCGTTCATAAATTTGACTTCTGAAAAAGGACAGAATTTTTTTACAGATAAAGTGATCAACGTGTTAAAAAGGGGGCAGATGTGGAAAAGGCAACGAATGGGAGGATTTGGAGGGGAGACAGGAGGAGGAGGCCCTGTGAGTCCCAGACACACGAAGTTGTCTCCTCCTGGTCCCTGAGCTCTGCTGAGAAATGGAGCTGGCTCAGGGATTTGAATCAAATGAAAAGTCAGCCTGGTGAGGTTTGTTTTGAAAAACTAGATATATAGTTTCAATTCTGACATGCAGTAATTGGTTACACTATGTATTTTTATTTTGTCCTCAGCTAAAAGCAACAGGGCTCCAAGCTCAGGAGTCCACTTGAAATTTTCCCTCTCCCTCTGTCCCTCTCCTGACTCACGTTCACTCTCTCTTTCTCTCTCTCAAATGAATAAATAAATCTTTCAGAAAATATTTCTAGGAGCCATTTATTGAGTATATTGTGCTATGCATAAAATTTTTAAATTTATTCTCTCAACAACCATATTATCATTTCTTTGTAAAACCATATTATAATTTCTTTGTATCATATTATTATTTCTTTGTATAAAGAACCAAGACTAAGAGAGACTGACTAACTTGCCCAGCATCATACAGCAATATTAACTTAAAAAACTGAGATTTAACCTAATTCTTTCTAGCTCCAAAAAGTGAATTAAATATGACATTACGTAAAACCAATTATTTCAGTTCTAAGTTTATAGAAATAATGTTGTTTATACCTATTTTGGTTTTATTTTTTAATTTTAAAAAATGTATTCATTTATTTTAGAGAGCATGTAAGTCGGGGGAGGGGCAGAAGGAGAGGGAGAGGCAGAGAAGCAGACTCCTTGCTGAGCGTGGAGCCGAGCTTGGTGCGAGATCCCAGGATCCCAAGATCATGACCTGAGCCAAAACCAGGAGTTGGTGGCGTAACCAACAGAGTCACACAGGCACCCCCCCATTTGGGTTTTAAATTCAATCTGATTTAAACCTCTGATCATTTATTTACAATTGCTTTATTCAGATATATATGTTGTACTCACACACTTACAGCAGGAACATAATTGTGCACATCCCAATACCTGCCTACAACCTTGCAATGGAAAAAATATCTACAATCCAATTTTTAAAAATTGAAGAAACCCCACACAATGAGAAAAGTGATCATTTTCCAAAGAAAATGAATAATATTGGGCAAATGGGTGGCTGTCAGTGGTTTCAGTGAAGAAAACTGGATGGGTGGTTCGCATCAAAACTATTTATTTGAGAAATCTGACATGATTTTATTCCTCTCATTAATGACTCTTCTCTATGTTAAGTTTGTGTGTCATAGAGAACAGATTCGGTTCTAGACTTGCCGTGCAGACATACGATAAATATGAGAGTCTTCAGTAATTTATTTTAGAGGACTCATTTTTAAATTCACAAATTTATCCATCTTTTTTTACAGAAAGAGGTCAAGCTAATTCTTATTTAGTTCATTTTCATATTTGGAACCCTCTCTGTGTTTGAATCAAGTGAAAACACAGTCTCTCCACAATTCCCGTCTATCCCTTTAACGTAGAGCAGCACCAAGCCCCTGGAGCAGAAGACTGTGGTGCTGGTTATGCCTTCAGACAAGATAAACCTAGCAAATTCTATTGACTCTAATCACACGGCGGGCTATATTCCAAGTGATCACGTAATGATTTAAATATTAATCTTCCTCAGAAGCTTTTCTCAACAACAATTTTTAGAGTCACGGAAAGCTTGACAGTTTGTGTAGTAATCTCTCTTCTGCCTGCAGGCAAAATTACCCTTACATTATCCCCCAATAGATAGCTATAGCAATATGGGGAAAAGAATTTAAATGCTCTCATGTGTCCAATAAAAACATTTACGTAAGAAATGCCAGCAAAAACAGAAAAGGGAGAAAGGTCATCACTATTTTTGAGAGGCTCCTGACAAGTCTCATTTTCCGTTCCTTTGACTGGAAGCATTTTGCTCATTTTGGCTTATCTTTTCTTTCATACTGTTTTCTTTTTTTTCCTCCTTCTTATAAGTCTGATTATTTTTTCCAGGAAAACTAATGATTCAGGAAGACTAGTGACAGTGTAAGGGCAGTTAGACTCCAGTGATGAAGTGAGGGGAACTGCATGTGTTTGCACACAGACAGCATTTATTTCAACTGTTCCAAAGCAAGGGCCTGGCTTCCCAGAACCGCCCTGGCCATCTGCTGCTGTCAGCCAGTGTCAAGACTGCTGACTGTCAACTGATTCACAGAAACTTTCCTGGCCCCTAGGGCTCACCAAGTTGATTTGGGTGCGTTGAAATAGAAGCTAAGTGTGCATTTCCAGGACGAAAGTCCGTACTAGTCTGTTCCCAGCCTCTCTGGAGGAGAGGAGGCATAGGGTGGTGTGGGACGGTGTGGGGTGGGTCATGAAGACAGACTTGGGGACACTCCTTTCCCCAGGAGCCATGTTCAGTCTAGATTCCAGACTCTACTGGTCTGATGGTCTCTGGGAGCATCCTGAGTGACTGGGAATGTAGAAATGGGAGTCTGGGTCACCAAGAATTTCAGTCAAGTCGAGCATGAATGGGTTGGACTGATGCTTCTGCCACTGAAAACTTAAAAACCACTAAGTCATAGTAAGTATCAGAGAATATTCTTGACTTTCAAATTCTTAAGCTACTTTTTATTTTATTTTATTTTATTTTATTTTTTCAGTGTTCCAAGATTCATTGTTTATGCACCACAGCCACTTCTCCATGCAATTCGTGCCTCCTTTATACCCACCACCAGGCTCACCTAATCCCCCACTGCCCTCCCCTCCCAAACCCTCAGTTTGTTTCTCCGAGTCCACAGTCTCTCATGGTTCATCTCCTGCTCAGACTTCCCATTTTAATGGGACCATAAGATAGCGTGAGGAAGGGATATCCCTTCTCCTGAAGTTTGCATTCTGATATGTAGTCATGCATCCCTCTTCTAGTCAGACCTGTGAGGTATACACCAATAGGGTTTTCCCATCCCTCAGGAAGACCTCATCCAAAGCATGTGATATCATTTGGAGAAGCTGCCATCCATTCAACTTGCAAGTTATGAATTCCTCATATACACCCCCAGCTTTGTGGAAACCCATCTTCCAGAGCAACCTAACCTTCTGCTCACTTCCCTACATCATGGCATTTTGTTCCCTCATCTGTCCAGATCATTACCATGTCCTTGCTGGCCTCCAACTCAGGGTAACAATGCTTGGGGGACCTGCGACCCCTTCATTCTCTCTGCCTCTCTTCCATGTACATCTTCCTCAAATTCTGCTCTCTTCCATTCTCTCCTTTGTTGCTGAGCATGGCTGGAGAAATGAATACGCTATACCAAAAAGTCTTGCACTGTTTACTTGGCCAAAAGTGGTTGCTTCCTTCCCAGGACACCCACAGGCTGTGTCCCTCTGCCACGACAGCCTGCCCACACCACCCTGCTTTGTTACTTGCTCGCATCCTCACACACTCCTTCAGGAACGTGTTCATCTTTTTGTCCCTCATAGTACCAGATCCATATGTAGCAGATAACTCAGATGTAATTAATAGAAGGTATTTGATATTTATGAAGTCAAGTAGAAAAGTCTGAAGAAGAGATGGTTTGATTATTGCTGGAAAAGCCCTTGCAGATGAGACTGTGTGTGAGCCGAATCACACACTCACCGCTCCTTGTGTGTAAACCCCGAAAGAGCACACTGTGAGGTCTGTAAGTAAAGAACAGCGTGCTCTATTTCTCTTGAAGTTCCCACATCGATAAATAATCCACCTAACCACAGAATGAAAACAGATGCTAGAAGTGGGTCCACAGACTGCCTACCTCAGAATTACCTAGGGAGGGTCATAAAATATAGTTTCTTGGACTGTAGCCGGGACCCACTGAACCAGAACTGCTGGAGCACAGATATATAGGTCTTTAAGAATTCCCAGTGTAAGGGGCACCTGGGTGGTCCAGTCACTTAAGTGTCCAACTCTTCACCTCGCCTCAGGTCTTGATCTTAGGGTAACGAGTTCAAGCTCCACTCTGAGCTCCATGCTGGATGCAGAGCCTAATTAAAAAAAAAAAAAAAAAAAGAACTCCCAGTGTCTACAGCAATAAGCCAAATCTGGAACATACATCGTTTTTAACTTTACATTTTATTGCCAACCCCGATCAACTGTTCGAGTAAAACTCAGTCTTTGGCACGTTACAGTATAATTTGAATTGCTCAAATCCTGGTCTTTATACCAGAAGTGAGGCTCAGTTAATGTTTAAGTACTAATTCCTCTCATCAAATAAAAGGGCTACAATGAAGACATTTGTTTACTGAACACTTAAAAAAGCTTTTTCCTGGTTCTTGTCTGTATTAAACATTACCTGGCCTTGCCATTTTTAAAAAAATATTTATTTATTTATTTATTTTTGAGAGAGAGCATGAGCAGGAGAGGCAGAGGGAAAAGGAGAGAGCATCTACAAGCCTGAGTGCCAGCCTGAACCTCATGCAGGGCTCGATCCCAGGACCCTCATATGTGCCGAAACCAAGAGCTGGTCACTTAATTCACTGTGCCACCCATGCGCCCCGGGGCTCTGCCTTTTCTTTTAAAAAGTAAGTAAATGTAGCGTGTGTGTCAAGCCACCCACTCTAGGTTTCCTTCAGATTTGCTATCATGCATATGCGAGAAGTGATATCCTGCAGAGTGAGCATAGGTGACAGAGGAAACACATGGCATTAATAGATACTGTCTGGGGAAATAAATGGGTTCTGGCCTCAACTTTTCACAGGCAAAGCAGCTCGGCAAGAACCACATTTGTGTGGGCCAGCTACTTCCTCTCATGTGAAAGGAACAAAGAACAGCCAAGGGTCTGGAACCCAGCAGTCAGCGTCTCAGAATCTTTGGGTTGCTTGTCCAAATGTTCTTCATTTCTGTTCTCAGAGAAGTTGAATGAACTGCAGAATTATGTGCAGCTCTCCAATTTATCTCTGACTGGCAGCCAGAAAGTCCACAATTCCTGGAATTTGCTGAACAGAATGATTTAAGGCCACCTAAATGCCTGTTTGTCTGTTTTAAGGCAAGTTTGAAATTGAAATTGATCATTCCCTTGGGAAGACAGAACTACATCCCACTGACTGCATGGTTGTTTCGAAGCATATAGTAAACACAACTACAGAGGGCTGGGTGATATGGAACCAAAATAAACCCTTTGCTTGCCTGAGCCATCAGTACTGAAATCATCTGAGGTACAGCCATAAAAGACAATATGTACACTGAATGAAATTAGACTGAAATCACTAGAGTGCCCCAGTTTTCTCTAGTATTTTCCAGAGAAATTCTATTTTGAAGGCATGGAATTTTTTTCTTAAATGAATAGTTTCCCCATCTGCAATGTGTTGGTGAGATTGTTACCTACCTCTTGGCCTTATCATGAGACTGGATGAGACAACACATGGTGCTCCATGCCAACCCCTGAACAGCTAATTGAATTTAAATTAGAATAAAAGGTAGATACATACCTCTGAAATTATCTTTTGAATCATTTGGCCATCCTGGAACAGAAGAGTGATCAATTGGTGTTTTCATGTCAATAGAATTGTTTTAAGATTTAACAAATTTCAGTGACACTAAGAACTGTGAGCAAAGTTTTCCCCCACCTGAACAGGGTACAGAACGCTACGTTTTTGTTTTTTTTTTAAGAATTATTTCCTATTTACTCTGCTTTTCTAAATTTCCTTGTTATTGTTTTAAGGGGGTGTACTTTTTTTTTTGCAATAACTATAGATTTTTAACAAGTTGCAAGTCCAATGCAGAGAATCCCTGTGTACTATGGTAAATATCAAAACCAGAAAAACAAACATTAGTACAAGGTGTGGATTTTACCCCATATGCAGATGCATACAAATGCCACCTCAGAATGAAGAGTGATGAATTCTCTCCACACAAGGAGTGATGGCCCATGGCCCCCATCTGACGCTATAATACACTGAAACTGTCAGACACCATGAGGACCATGAGATCTGACATCAGAAACCTGTAGCTCTTGCCCCAGCTTAGTCACTCACGAGCTAGTTAGCCATGAGCAAGGGGCTCAGTCACTTTCTGCCTCAGTTTCCTCATTTTACATGGGCTGGTTGTTAGTACCAGATGATTTAATAGATGTGAAAATTCTCAGTGAAGTCCAACACCATGAAAATGTCAGGGGCTGTTACTAGCTAGGAGGAGTAACACTCAGAATCCCCGAACTTTCTCCACTGAACCTCACTCCTCTAGCACAGCGTGCTGTTCCAGCTGTGACAGGTGGAACTGAGGACTCGGACTTTAACTCTCTTCATCTTAAGTAAGATCTGGGAAAATCAAGGGCCAGTTGGGAGTCAGGACTCTCTCTGGTCAGTTCGCCTTCACGAGCATGGGTTGAATAGGTCGCTTCTACCTGGTTGAGTATAGAAGTACTTAAAATCTTAGTCACCCAAAAGTGTATCTTCTATTGTCTGTGATAGTTCTGTGTAATCTCATTTGGGTCACTTTGAAATCGCTAAGTCAGCCCATGACCAAAATGGACTTTTGCCACTCCTCTGAAAACCTTTTTGTAGCTCTTATGAAACTCATGAAACTGTAAAACAATTCTGGCCAAAATTTTTGCACTAAAATTAAAATATTTGAAACTGTAACATGGTTTACATCATTAGAAAATCAAAAAACACCTGAATATTTGACTATAGGGGATTTAAGTAATTTTTCATGAACAAACTAAACATAAAAATGTAGTATATAAAGTATTTATTGACACAGGAAGATGTTCCACATGTGTAATTACCTGAAAACAGAACAGTTTATAAACTGTTTTATATTCAAAACATTTACAAAGCAAAAATTCAGTATCTATTCATAGAAAAAAATCTGAAAGACCATGCACTGTCGCTCTCGCCAGCAAGAACGACTCGGAGACTCACGTAGCGGCGAACCTTTTTTATTAATCGCTTTTTTCTTCCTCCCTCTAACCCGGGGTGCATGGGTTTTTATACAGGCAGTGTTAACCAATCAGAATGCAGTGCTCATGCACCTCCCGCGTGAGTGGACCTAAATGAACAGCCAATCATATTCAGTCCCTTACAGCTCTTATAGTAGGCCTCCTGTACTGGCTCCCGACAATGCACCAAATGGTTACAAATGTCTTGTTGTGGACTTATTTTCATTTGTTTCTCCCCAGTTCCTGCAATGACTATATGTTCTTTTTTATTACGATTATGTTCAGTTAGCCAACATGCAGCGCCCCATTAGTTCTTCATGCACCATTCAATTATTTCATCCGTTGTGCATAACAGCCCATGTTCATCACAACACACGCCCTCCTTTCTCTTACAATTTGTTACATTGTTATAAAATTTGGGTATGACAAAATTTACTCATTTTAAGTATGAAATTCAATGAGTTTTGAAAAATGTACAGAATAATGTAAGCACTAGCAATATAGAGAACATTTCCATCACGTTCCCCAAAGTATTTGGGGAACAAATACAACACCGTATCCCCAGACAATCATGAATCTGTCTCTGTCACTATAGTTTTGACTTTTCTAGAATTTCATAGAACTGGAATCATACACTATGTGGTCTTTTGTCTGTTCCTTTTTCTTCTCCATGTAACATAATTCTTTCACAATTCATTCATGCTGTTGTGTTTAAGAGTCCTTTTTGTGTTTATCAGTCCTTTGTATTGCTTTGTCATAAAATACTGTATGTATATACAATGATTTGTTTATCCACTTACCAACTGAAAGACACTTTAGTTGTTACCAGGATCGGTTATCATAAAAAAGGCTGTTATTAAACATTTGTGTACAAGGCTTTGCAAGCATCTGAAGTACAAGTGCTCTGTTAAATAGTAAGTGTATATTTATTTTTAAAAATGCCTAAACTGCTTTTCAAAGTGACTGTCTCGTTTACATTCCCAGCAGCAGTATAGGGTTAGCTATAGAGGAGAGTTCCCACTTCTTCACATCCTCTTCAATACTTGCTTTTGCCAAGTCTTTTTAATTTTAAGTATTCTAGTAGTTAGGTGATGGCATCTTTTGGTTTTTCTAACTTTCATTGTATTTTCCTAATGCAAGTGTCCTTTTGTGGTAATGTGTCTGTTCAAATCTTTTACCAATATTTTTATCAGATGTTGTGTCTTCATAGTATTGACTTTTGAGATTTCTTTATAAAGTCTACATACAAGTACTTTATCAGACATATTTTTTATTAATTTATTTATTTTCAGAATAATAGTATTCATTATTTTTGCACCACACCCAGTGCTCCATGCAATCCGTGCCCTCTATAATACCCACCACCTGGTACCCCAACTTCCCACCCCCCGCCACTTCAAACCCCTCATATTGTTTTTCAGAGTCCATAGTCTCTCATGATTCACCTCCCCTTCCAATTTACCCCAACTCCCTTCTCCTCTCTAACACCCCTTGTCCTCCATGCTATTTGTTATGCTCCACAAATAAGTGAAACCATATGATAATTGACTCTCTCTGCTTGACTTATTTCACTCAGCAGAATCTCTTCCAGTCCTGTCCATGTTGCTACAAAAGTTGGGTATTCGTCCTTTCTGATGGAGGTATAATACTCCACAGTGTATATGGACCACATCTTCCTTATCCATCCGTCCATTGAAGGGCATCTTGGTTCTTTCCATAGTTTGGCGACCGTGGACATTGCTGCTATAAGCATTGGCTTACAGATGGCCCTTCTTTTCACGACATCTGTATCTTTGGGGTAAACACCCAGCAGTGCAATGGCAGGGTCATAGGGAAGCTCTATTTTTAATTTCTTGAGGAATCTCCACACTTTTCTCCAAAGAGGCTGCACCAACTTGCATTCCCACCAACAGTGTAAGAGGGTTCCCCTTTCTCCACATCCTCTCCAACACATGCTGTTTCCTGTTTTGTTAATTTGGGCCATTCTAACTGGTGTAAGGTGATATCTCAATGTGGTTAAACTCTCTCCCTTTGCAGATGACATGATTCTTTATATGAAAAACCCAAAAGACTCCACCCCCAAACTACTAGAACTCATACAACAATTCAGCAACGTGGCAGGATACAAAGTCAATGTGCAGAAATCAGTGGCTTTCTTACACACTAACAATGAAAATACAGAAAGGGAAATTAGAGAATCGATTCCATTTACAATATCACCAAGAACCATAAGATACCTGGGAATAAACCTAACCAAAGAGGTAAAGGATCTGTACTCGAGAAATTACAGAACACTCATGAAAGAAATTGAAGAAGACACAAAAAGATGGAAGACCATTCCATGTTCTTGGATCAGAAGAATAAACATTGTTAAAATGTCTATACTGCTTAGAGCAACCTATACTTTTAATGCCATTCCGATCAAAATTCCACCGGTACTCTTCAAAGACCTGGAGCAAATAATCCAAAAATTTGTATGGAATCAGAAGAGACCCCGAATCGCTAAGGAAATGTTGAAAACCAAAAATAAAGCAGGGGGCATCACGTTACCTGATTTCAAGCTTTATTACAAAGCTGTGATCACCAAGACAGCATGGTATTGGCATAAAAACAGACACATAGACCAGTGGAACAGAGTAGAGAGCCCAGATGTGGACCCTCAACTCTATGGTCAATTAATCTTCGACAAAACAGGAAAAAATATACAGTGGAAAAAAGACAGTCTCTTCAATAAATGGTGCTGGGAAAACTGGACAGCTATATGTAGAAGAATGAAACTCGACCATTCTCTTACAGTGTACACAAAGATAAACTCAAAATGGATAAAAGACCTCAACGTGAGACAGGAATCCATCAGACTCCTAGAGGAGAACATAGGCAGTAATCTCTTCGATATCAGATACAGCAACTTCTTTCAAGATATGTCTCCAAAGGCAAAGGAAACAAAAGCGAAAATAAACTTTTGGGACTTCGTCAAAATCAAAAGCTTCTGCACAGCAAAGGAAACAGTCAAAAAAACAAAGAGGCAACCCACGGAATGAGAGAAGATATTTGCAAATGACCGTACAGACAAAAGGTTGATATCCAGGATCTATAATGAACTCCTCAAACTCAACACACATGAAACAGGCAAACATATCAAAAAATGGGAAGAAGATATGAACAGACACTTCTTCAATTAAGACATACAAATGGCTATCAGACACATGAAAAAATGTTCATCATCACTAGCCCTCAGGGAGATTCAAATATCAGACATATTTTTTTTTCCCAGCCTGAACCTCACCTTTTCAGGCTTTTTAAAAAATTCTTATTTATTTATTTTTAAATTACCATACAATTAACATACGGTATTATGTCAATTTCAAGTGTACACCATGCTACTTCAACAATTCTATATATTATTCAGTGCTCATTGTAAGTATACTTTTAATCCCCTTCACCTATTTCACCCATCCCCCACCCACCTTCTTCTTGCAACTACCAGTGTGTCCTCTACACTTAAGATCCTGGTTTTTTGTTTGCCTTTTCAGTTTTTTTAAAGTGTTTCTGGAGAAGTGTCTGTTCATGTCTTCTGCCCATTTTTTGATGTGATTATCTGTTTTGTGTGGGTTGAGTCTAGGGAGCTCTTTATAGATCTTGGATATCAGCCCTTTGTCTATAGTGTCATTTGTGAATATCTTCTCCCATTCCATGGGTTGTCTCTTTGTTTTGTTGACTGTTTCCTTTGCTGTGCAAATGTTTTTGATCTTGATGAAGTCCCAGAAATTCATTTTCGCTTTTGTTTCCTTTGCCTTTGGAGACATATCTTGAAAGAAGTTGCTGTGGCCAATGTCGAAGAGATTACTGCTATGTTCTCCTCCAGGATTCTGATGGATTCCTGCCTCACATTGAGGTCTTTTACCCGTTTCGAGTTTATCTTTGTGTACGGTGTAAGAGAATGGTCGAGTTTCATTCTTCTACATATAGCTGTCCAGTTTTCCCAGCACCATTTACTGAAGAGACTTTTTTCCACCGTATATTTTTTTTCCTGCTTTGTCAAAGAGTATTTGACCATAGAGTTGAGGGTCCACATCTGGGCTCTCTACTCTGTTCCACTGGTCTATGTGTCTGTTTTTATGCCAGTACCATGCTGTCTTGGTGATCACAGCTTTGTAGTAAAGCTTGAAATCAGGCAATGTGATGCCCCCAGTTTTGTTTTTCTTTTTCAACATCTCCTTATCAATTCGGGGTCACTTCTGATTCCATAAAAATTTTAGGATTGTTTGCTCCAGCTCTTTGAAAAATACCAGTGGAATTTTAATCGGAATGGCATTGGAAGAGTAGATTGCTCTAGGCAATATAGACATTTTAACAGTGTTTATTCTTCCCATCTGAGTAGTAATGAGTCCTAATTTTGAAGAAAGCACAGTTATCAAGTATTTCTGTTATAATTCATGCTTTTCCTGTTATATCTAGTGTGTCTTTGCCTAACTCAATATTAGAAAGATTAATTTCTTCATTTTCTTACGGTGTTAAAATTTTAACTTTAACATTTATGTCTATGATGCATTTTCAGTTTTTTTTTTTTTTTGGTATATAGTGTGAGGTAAGGGTAAATTGTTCTTATCTATATAGATACTCAATTATTCTAGTAACATGTGAGAAAAAAATATTCTTTCTCTTTTTAATTGCTGTAGCACATTTGTCAAAAAATTAATTATGAGGATTTATTTCTGGAATCCATTTAGTTCCATTGGTCTATGTATCTATCCTTACACAAATATCTCATTGTGTTGATTGGTGTAGCTTTATTATACATATTGTGTGTTTTAAATCCTCCAAATCTGAGCTTTATTAAATTTGTTTTGGCTATCCTACATTCTTGAATTTGTGTGTAATTTTACAATCTGCTTGTAAATTTGTACAAAATACTCTCTTGGAATTCTGACTAAAGTTATATTAAATCTTTAAACCAATTTGAAGACAATTGACATTTTAACGATAAGATTTCCAATTAATGACTTGACATTTCTATTTATTTAGATGTTCTTTAAATTCTCTCAGTAATGTCTGTTGTTTTCAGTGTATGGATAATGCTATAGTTTATAAAATCTGTACTTGAATATTTCAAGATTCATGATTCTATTGTAAATGATACTATATTTATTTCTACTTTAATCTCCAATTGTTTCTTGCTAGTATGCAGAAATACGATTGATTTTTTCAGATTGACCTTGCATCCTAAGACATTTCTATGCTTACTTTTTAATTCTAGTAAACTTTAAAAATAGATTCTTTAAGATATACACTGTGTAGACAGTTATGCTGTCTGTGGGGAAAAAAAGGGGGGTTCTTTAACTTTTAAAAAGTCTATATATGTTGCTTGCCCCTTTACTTCTCTAGATAAGCCCTGCAGCACAATGTTAAATGGAAGTGGTAAGAGCAGGACTACCTGGATGGCTCAGCATCAACTCTGGATTTCGGCTGGGGTCATCCTCTCAGGATCAGGAGATCCAGCCCCATATGGAAGCATGGAGTCACCTTGGGATACTCTCCCTCCCTCTTCCCCCTCCCCACAATGAATAAATAAATCTTTAAAAACAAGCAGGAAGAGCAGACATCCTTGGCTTCGTTCTGATTGCAGAGGAAGAACAGTCCCAACTATGCAGAGTGGGAGCTTTGGGGATTTTTCTTCTACTCCTGATCAGTTAGTTACCTTACAATAATATTGAATTTTGCCAAAATGTTTTCTGCATCCTTTGGCTTGATTATATGTTTTTTCTCTTTCTCTTTTTAGTCTCTTAGCATAGTGGACTGCATCAATTGATGTTTGGATGTTAAGACAAACTTGTGTACCTGGGGAGAACTGCACTTAGACATGATGGATTATCCTTTCTATGCACGGCTTATTCAATTGACTTATATTTTGTTTGAAGACTTTACCGTCTATGTTCATGAGGGCTATTCGTTTTTGGGGTTTTCTGGTTTTGCAATCTTTTTATCAGCTTTTCATATCAGAATAATGCTAATCTCATAAAATGGTAGTTGAAATGTTCTTTTCTCTTCCCTTTTTTGGAACTGTTTGTGTAGATGTTTTCTTTATTGTGTTTGTTTTAAATATCTGGCAGAATTCATCGAAGTGAATTCTGGGGTTTTCTGCTTTAGAATGTTTTACCACAAACTTAATTTTGTCTAATACGTCATGAGACATCAAAGTTTTATGTTTCTTCTTGAGTGAACTGGTGACAGTGGTCCTCCACGTCCTCTACCTGTTCCAGCTGCGTGGGTGGCGTCCGCGGTGCCCTGGCCGCCGGTGCTGATGCCATCCCGGGGCCCCGCCGCTCCTGACGTCACCGCCCCCACCCCCGCTCTGCGGCCGGAGCTGGCGCTCCTGCCCCGCACGGTGGGCAGCGGCCTCGGTGTTTGCGCCTGTGGTGGGGATCGCCTCTGGGGCGAGCGCTTTCTGCGGCGCCCCGGCCAGCAGGCGCAGGGCTGGGGGCCGCGCAGACTCCTGTGCCGCCGCCCCCCGGAGGGCTGACAGCCACAGCCAGGTCCCAGCGTGGGGCGGCCCACGAGCCGTGGCCGGAGACCTTCGTGGAGTCGGCCTGGAAGGGGCTGTGCTTGCTCTGCTTGGCTCAGCGGACTCGGGCTCACCCAGCGCCCCTAAGGAATCAGGGTCCTTCCTCCGATTGGGCGCCAGGCCGCACGCACTCGGGCTGGGGAGACACCAGCGGCTGAGACCGCCAGCCCGTACCCCATTTGGGGGGATGTGGGGGGCACACAGGGCTCTCTGCTTTGCCTTGGGAAGATCGCAGCGTCCACGGCTGGGGCCCAGACTTCCCGCCAGCACTGAGTACACCAGCAACGGCTCCAGGCCTGCGCCCCTGGTCCACCTCAGAAGAACCCTGACAGGCCGCCCGCGTCCGTCTTCGTCTCTGGGTCCCAGCTGCAGAGCATGCTCTGGGGTCCTGTCTGACCCCCTAAAACGCGAGTCTGCTTTGACCCGCCCCAAGCCAGCAGGCTGCTTCTAAGGGAGACATCCGTGGAAACAGGGTCATGGTTTCTGACCACAGATCTTCTTCTCCTGCCTTTCAAACGTAGCAGTTATTTAAAACAATGGCTTTTAAGCAAATTCTCAGTGATGAAAAATCTGGCCAGATTTCCCTCCCGCATCCAAGCCCTTGTTTATAATACTCCCTTCCGGAGCAGCGAACAAGGCCAGCCGTGTCCCTGACACGCAGGAGGGAGAATCAAGCAAGATTTTGCTTGGTAAGTTGTCCTGTGCTTGGTGGGGACTTTGTTCTTTTCGGGGTTTTTTGGTTTTTACTTTTAGGCAAAAATAAAGATGGAAGAACTTACTTGGGGAAAAAATGAAGAGGCTTGAAACATTGCCAGAAGTACCAAAACGTGACACCCAGACATGACATGCGCAAACAGTGTTAGCAAAATAATGCCAGTAGACTCACTCAGTGAAAGATTGCCACAACATCCAATTTGTAAAAAGTTCACAGTATTCATGAGGCACAAAAAGGGAAACATAATAAATAGGGACATGCCTGTAGCTGATTCAGATTTTTTTTGATTAGTGTTTCTAATTTCTTTAAAAAAAAAAAAAAAAAAAAAGCACACAATTTGTTGGCTAACTGAACAATAATGGAAAAATTTTAAAAAAATAACTACTTTAAAAAATTGAGTTATCAGAAGTAAAATTCAGTCATTTAAGTGAACATTTCTGTGAGTTCTGACAAATGCCTATGGCCATGTAACCACTGTTAACACCAGATACAGAACATTTCCATCAACCTCCCAAATTCTTTCCTGCTCCTGTGTTGTCAGCATCTCCCTCTATTCCCAGCCTCTGGCAAACCCTGATCAGTTTTCTGAACCCAGTGATCTGCCCATCACAGAGATCATGGAAGGGGAATTATAGAGAATACAGCCTTTGAGTTTCCCTCTTTCACCTATAATGAGGCATCTGGGATTCTCCCATGTTTCGTTGGGATACTATTACGATAAACCACAAGATGCCAGTAACTTACCACATTGAAGATGTATTTTTTTTATTTTTTTTTTATTTTCAGCATAACAGTATTCATTGTTTTTGCACCACACCCAGTGCTCCATGCAATCCGTGCCCTCTCTAATACCCACCACCTGGTACCCCGACCTCCCACCCGCCTCCCCTTCAAAAGCCTCAGATTGTTTTTCAGAGTCCATAGTCTCTCATGGTTCACCTCCCCTTCCAATTTCCACCAACTCCCTTCTCCTCTCTATCTCCCCATGTCCGTTAACAGGTACCTGAGTGGGTTCCTGGCCATCGAATCACCAGTCTGATGGGCACTGGGCCAGCTTCAGCTGTCGGCTTTCAATGATGCCCAAAGTGTCAAGGTCCAGCCATAAGGTGGAAAAGAACATGGAGCATCATGTGTGGAAATTTTCACGGGCAAGACCTGGGAGTAGTAGTGTCTTTTTCCCAGAACTGGTTCACATGACCAGGCCGAGGGCAGCTGAGAAATGCACAGTATTCTCAGAGGATCTACATTGGGCAGCCGCTTCTTTGGACAACCCTGGAAGGAAGAGTGTGAATTAAGGTCTACAACTAAGTTTCTCTACAACACTGGTGTGTGGTGGATACCCACTACATTTATTACATGAATGAAATCCTTTCAATTTCAATTTTGGGATTCTGGAAGAGTTTCTTAAGTATTTGCACATGTGGAAACACTTTGAGGTCTACGTTATTTATGGATCAGTATAGCATATATATGTAATTTTTATTTAAATTATGTTATGGACCTATATACAACAGGTTTTCATCTGAAAGTATAATCATGAACACTAGTAGCCACAAAAGAGAGCTGTCAGGTCACATATAATCAATTGGTTCTGAGTAATTTCGGTCGATATTTATTTACTTCTTCTTGATTTATTTTGCCATCATCTGCTAATACTTGCTAGTACACTCATGTTAGCAGATACCAAAGGCTTAAGAAAAGAATGACAAAAGAAAAATAAAACAGAACCATCAAACTACCTGCTCATTTTTTTTTTTCCAAGGAAAAGACCAGCGTTGCTCATTTTGGTGATGGAACACTGGGAACCAGCTGGCAGAACATCAGTGTTCCCCAAGACCACAGTCTGAAAGACCACTGGCTTTGTGGAAAGTCGGGTCCTAGGAAGCGAGGTCCAGGGCTGGTCACAGGAGAGAAAACAGAAAAGATCCAGCACAGCTGACAACGTGATCACAGCAGACTTGCCTGAGACCCAGGGGAAGGCCCAGTGCGCATGGACGCCCGTGCAGGCCTGAGGTCTTGAGACCAGTAACTACCAGGTCCTCCCTGGCTGTGCCTTGTGTCCTGAGCCTCAGCCTTCCACCGTCCACCGTGCGCTGGACTTTCCGCCCGGACGCCCCGCCGCACGTCAGAGCTTGGACCTGGTCGCTTCGCCCTGCGGCAGCGCGCCCTCTAGCGACCCCGTCTTTCCACAACGCTGGGGGCTTGGGTCCCTACGGGTTCCTGGAGCTGGAGCTTGGGCTCGCTCTTCCTCCACCCTGCAAGCGCCCAGACCCGGACCGCTGGCGAGTCTGCTGTCAGTTACCTTCCGGTCAGGGTCTTTCCTGTGACCTCGGTGGGCGACCTGGTCCTTGCCCGAGACGCTCCCGCGCAAACGTGCACGATCTCCCCAGATCTGCTTCCTTCCCCTCTGACGAAGCCTCTGTTTCCCGTCGTATTCTTCCTTTCAGAAATGTTTTCTTTTTCTTATTATGTTCGGTTAACAAGCTTACTGTACAACATTAGTTTTGATGCATTGTATTCTTCTTCTTTTTAAGATTTTATTTACTTGACCCAGACAGAGGTCATAAGTAGGCAGAGCAGCAGGCAGAGCGGGGCAGGCGGCGGGCTCCGCGCTGAGCAGAGAGCCCGAAGCGGGGCTCGATCCCAGGACCGGAGATCGTGACCTGAGCCGAAGGCAGACGCTTAACCGTCTGAGCCCCCCAGGCGCCCCAATGCATTATATTCTTCCTAGTGCGTATTAGTGTGTTGAAAGACTGGGAGAACTTGCTTAGCTGTGTTTAATTCATCGTTTCTCCAGCTTTCAAATGATGGATCTTCCGTTGTTTTTTGATGGTGCACTTATTAATGATCCAATGAGCAAGTGTTCTGCACAACAGTCTGGGATGTGACCCTTAGGACAAAGTCTAAATTCTTTGATTTGATATTAAAGTCTCACCACAAACTTGCCCTTATTTCCGGCACCAGTTTCATCTCTCATCATTCTGGTCCATCTCTCCTTTAAGGCTTAGCCCAGTTTTGCCTCTCCCTTCAGGGACCGCTGCCTGCTTTGTCCCGCAGTGCTGTCCTTCCAGGACTCATAGGTTCCTTTGTCTCAACGACCCACATGGGACTGCACTTGTAGGGCTGTTTCATCTCCATCAGGGCTGATAGCTCTCCCTCACTCACTCAACCCGACCTCGGCTCCGGCCACAGCAACCTCTAAGATTTGATTAGAGCCTCCATCAGCAGAGTCCCTTCTCCTTTTTGAGGGTGGCCCCTGAACAAGTCCACCGTATTCTAGCTCAGCTACTACCAGCTGTGCCCCCAAAGACATGTGACTGTTCCTGGTTCTTTCCACAGCGTACCACCCAGGAGCTGTGTGAACCCCATGGTCCCACCACTTCCTGCTGCAGTTCACTCACACTGGCTGGGACCTCCAGAGGCTATTCTCAGCGTCCTGAGTGAGATCGAGGCACACATCCCTGTGCATCTGGCTGTGACCTCAGCCTGCCGAACCCTCTCCCAGGATTGCAGGACTTCAGCCTGGGTGCGTGTGGAAGCCGAAGCCACGGCTTGAGCTCTGACTCCTTGCTTCTCTTCTTTCCCGCTTTCCAGGCCAGAAGGCTCTACCTTCATGCAAGGAGGCTTTTCTCTTCACTGCCTTCTTCTTCTCCCCAGGGTGGCACTTGCCCGCCCCCTTGCCCGGATTTCATGAAGACAGAACGACAGCTACAGGACACGGTCTTTGTGGAGTAGAATACTTTTTAAAATGCTACCAGTTTAATATCCTCACAATATTCATGTGTAATGTATATGGCAGCATTTTATAAATTATAAAGTTTGCAAAATATAAGGGAGCATAATATTAATAATAATTGTTTGGAGAAATTGCAAGTGGAAGGAAAATATTGCAAACATCTTTGCCTCTTGCTCGTGTCAGCCACCACTGTACTCTGGCCATCAGAAGGGTGGGGTGACTCTGTAGGAGAATGCCAGGTCTGCTGTCCAATGCACTTTGAAGTTCCTAAAAGTGACCACACTATCACATGGGGTCAGATGCCAGTGAGCCTGTGTGGGTGACAACATCTTGAGACTTGTGAAGAGATGTTTGTCTCCATTCCAGTCTTGTTTATGAACGTGCCATCCTAGGCCTGGGGTCTGCCAAAGAAATGCTGAATGTTAAATTTTGGAGATTCTAACTCAAAAGTCAGAATAAGCCTCTTTATCCCTTGTGTATCCCTAAAGGAAGCAGTCCTCCCCGTACAGGGACATTCTGCTGTGTCTGGTAGAAGGTTTGTCCCCGGCACCTCATGTCTTATTATGGGAGCACTGAAGCCAAATGTCTAATGCCTGAGCAAAACAGAGATTTAGGCCAAAATACCTTTCAGAGTCCAAGCTCAAGTTTCTGAAGAAGGAGATTTATTTCACTAAAATTAGCATCTTTCCAATTTAGACCACAATCTGTAAAGCATTTACTGTCACAGCCTGGAAAAAACAGGACCAGGCTGAATTGGGGTTGCTTAGTGAGAAGTGGTCAGCTCTTCTCAAAAACCAACCAAAGTTTTCTAGGGTCGTGTGATGTGGATAGACCTTCCTCACATGATATTCTCCTAAAAAAGAAGAATCAGGAAGATCTCAGGCACATCCTTAATGACCTCTGGAGTGCAGTCCCCACCTGATGATTTCATTTTGACTTTAAGTCATCCTTTAATTAATGAACTCAAGCACTGGCTGAGTTTGAGGATGTGCCAACCTGGGAATGCAAAAGTGACTAAGGGCTTCTCTTCTGGGATGTTCACAGTCTGATGGTCGGCAGAGGATTGCAACTCCGAGAGCAGACCGTACTTACAGAGGAGGTGCCAGGCAATTTCCTGAGCGTGGTTCCCGTGGCTTTTGCACAGCACGAAGACTTAAATCCACGTTAGGTTCAAACTCATTCCTGTCATCTCAGACCCACGAAAATTCCCAGAGTAGCCAAGTTCACCTGACATCAGCACTTTGTTCCAGGTACACACAGCAGGAGGACAGGCACTGAGATGAGGCAGGGCTGACCCTCCTGGTGGGGAATCCAAGGAGGTCCATGGAGGTCTGACCCAGGTCAGACCCAGTCGCTTCCACAGAGGTGAAGATTCGATTCCAGGAGCAAGACTGCTAGCATCAAGCGAGGTCCAAGCAGACTCGTTGTAAAGATTCCTTGGCTCGATTCTGAGAAAAGTAAGACCCTTGAGTTCTTTAAGTTCTCCAAGGCCAAATTCCACTGAGGCAGAGGTCAAGTACTCCCTGCTGCGTAGAAAGCGTAGCTTTGGCTCAGGAAATGCGGCTGGTCCTGACAGTTTCGGGACACGGCTTTCTTTCTAGGAGAGTTCATAGTTTTTTTTGTTGTTTGGTTTTTTTCAGTGCCAGACATCAAAATAGAATTTTGATTACATCCATTCTCAAATGTTGCTCTTAATGAAGTCTTCTGTGATGACATCATAGCAGATAATTCTGGATAAATTAGGTTAGAAAAGAACATTTTAAAGGAGTTTAAAACTTAATTAAATGGTTAAACAGGGATGAGGGATGTTGTCCCCTGGCTATAATTTCTATAGGAGTTCTCCACGACTCAGGAACTAGCACATCGAGTCAAGACACAGAAGAAACAGAATAGTACCTCCATGCAGAAAACCATCAGGCAAAACAAGGGGCCAGGATGAAAGCCGTGGCCCAAGACACTGTTATATAATGATATTTGTGAGACCTAGAAAACAGGATAAAGATGAAAGGAAGAGCAAACAGGCGGCCACACGTGGGTTGCTTTAATCAATTATTACCAAACACTTGAAGAGTTGCTGTGCACCCAGACACCTCTCTT
The DNA here is from genome assembly GCF_030435805.1 of Mustela lutreola. Classification (NCBI taxonomy): domain Eukaryota; kingdom Metazoa; phylum Chordata; class Mammalia; order Carnivora; family Mustelidae; genus Mustela; species Mustela lutreola. Next base: position 202,461,213 of record NC_081293.1, on the reverse strand, counting down.
GCCTGCTACCTTGACCAGCTCCTGTGGGGTTCACCACTACTCATCGCAGTGCCCAGAGCTAGGTCCTGACACCGGGATGAAGACTCCCCACTGACCATCAGGGCCTCCTTCTCCGAGACCTTCATCCTTGAAGATATTTTTGCAGAAACGGTTACCACTCTGCAGTTCTCAAACCCGAGTGTGCCTCAGAATCACCTGGAGGGCGTGGTAAAATGAAATTGCCAGGAAAGCACTCCTTGAGCTTCTGATTCACTAGGTCTGGGGTGGGGCCTGACAAGGTTAATATCTAGTATTATCTAATATATCTACTAGTAATAGTAATATCTAATATTCCCAAGTGAAGCTGCTGCTGCTGCTGGCCCAGAACCCACCATCTGAGAAAAGTCGTGCAGCGTGGAGAGAGATCGGAGACGAGCCATCGCCAAGCGGCTGGGGCCCAGCTCCCTCCAGGCACCAGTGTGAGCAGCCCGGCTCTGCAAGTGTCGCTCTGGAAAAGTGTCTCAGCTCAGCAGCCTCCGTGGAGGGCTGGGAGGCAAGTGGCGACTTCATTTTCATTCCTCCACCCACGCCTTAAAGTGCAAAGGACCCATTGGGGAAATTAGGACATAAGGACCGTTAACCTGTCAAAGACGTGACTTTAAAAGAAATCACGAGCCAAATACACACAGACTCTGAAAACCTGGATGTGTTTACGGTGATAGATGCCACTAGAACGGTAAAGGGGAGCGGGGCCTTTAACCAACAACCTGGCCTTTATGACTGGTATCAGACTGTGTCTTACCGGGAAACCAGTGAAAAGGAAATGCTGAACCATGGCAGACACAGTGCCACCACCGTGCTCTAAGGTCTTGGCAGAACGCGTGGAGAGCACTGGGGCACACGGCATGTGGGCCGCTTTGATGGCAAGGGCCGTTTTACCTTTCTGTGTCTCCCATTAGAGCAGGAAATCTGCTTGTCTTGTTCCCTACGTTATCCCAATACCCGGCACATGGAAAGCATTGAACAGATACTTTTGAAAAAACTTGGAACAATAACAATAAAAAATACATTCCCAACTCCCTAGAGCCCGTAATGATGCCAGTGAAGTATCTGTGATATGTATTATGTTTACCTATGTAATACGGGTTACAAAGTTATGAAAACTAACCCAAAGCCCTTTACATGATGTTGACAGGACTTAGAAATAGCCCTGGTGAAAAATGACCAAAAAATTAGAAGGCTTGTTATCATCAAGGGAGAATGGCAAGGCACATAGTAACAATTGGTCAATGACTTCCAAATCTCGTTGTGAAACATTAAAACATACAAAAGATGAAGTGTGGAGTGCCTGGGGAGCTCAGTCAGGTGAGCGGCTGCCTTTGGCTCAGGTCTTGATCCCGGGGTCCTGGGACAGAGCCCCATGTCGGGCTCCCTGCTCAGCCTGCTTCTCTCTCTCCCTCTGCCTACAGCTCTGCCTACTTCGCTCTCTTTCTGTCAAATAAATAAATACATGGACAAATCTTCCAAAGATGAGGTGTGATACAATAAATGTGTACCCACAGCTTCACGTAAAGAATTAAATATTACCAAAAGAGTAGAGGCCCTTAACGTCAACATCTTTAATCATTTTCTCTTCTCTCCCCACTAGAGGTAACACTTCACCTTGAATTTTTTATTAATAATTTCTCCATCTATTTTGTCATACTTTACCAAGCATGTATACACTTTCACACATGATAAGCATATAACTAAATGGTAAATATACTCTACTGGAAGATGCTTGGAAATGCATCCACATTTCTTCTGTCTGTAATTTTAACTCTGTCCTTTTTCAACCCAGGAGGATATCTTTATCGTTCTTCTGGGTGCACATTTAGACTCGCTTGGGTGCGAGTCAGCTTCTCTGCTCACCAGTTACCGCTACATTACTGAACACTGGTGAAGGACTAGTTATTGTCGTAAGAGGCTCGCTATGCACTGGCTCTAGTCATCACAACAGCTCGGTCAGGGTAGCTGGGTCGTTAGCCTCGATCTGCCGAGAAGGAAATCGCAGTGCAGTGGTACAGGACTGACCTCGGTCTGTCGCTTGACCCAGGCCACAGCCGGACTCTGAGCCCTGGCAGCCGGGCTCTGGGCTCTGTGCCCACACCGAACCTTGCCGTTCGTATGTTTGCCTTCTAGGAGCTTTCTTCTTCCCCTTGAAGCATGTTTTGTTCTTCTTAGTGGAAAACTCCTAAAAATATTTTCTGGTCACCCCCCTTTTGAAGGAGGGTCGTGGACGATCGCAAGGCGACCCTACTGGCAGGCATGTTCCCTGAGTTCATGGAGCTCCTTTATGCCCAGTCACTCTCCTCAGTCACGGTGTTGCTCCTGAGGGCTGCTGCTGGCCAAGTGTTCATGCCCCTGTGGTGCCCTTCTTTCCTTTAGCCAGTTTTAATGTGGCTGCTTCATCTCTTGCGTTCTTCTCTGACAGCTCTTCCTACAGCTCCGTGTGGGCGTCGTCTCTGCTCCTTCTGCTGGGGGGCTCCTGCAATCCCCAAGACCACCCTGAGTCAATGATGTGGTTCGGATACGTCATCAAGTCTGGTGCTTTTTAGCGACATCTCTTCTGCTTATTTCCACTAGCTGTCTTTAGGATTCCTGCTAACTACATGTAGGATCTTCTCATTCTACTCGCCGCGGCCTGAACCTCTTGCTTACACTGTCTCTCCGTTTCTGTTCCTATGCAGTTCTGAGTGATTTCCTCGGAGGCCTCGTCGTCTCCTGATTCTCTTCAGAGTTTTTCAGAAAACATTCTTCACTGGGTGTGGTGCATAAACAATGAATTCTGGAACACTGAAAAGAAATCTTAAAAAATAAATAAAAATTTAAAAACAAACAAACAAAAAGAATGATTTCTTTGAAATGGCAAAAAACAAAAAAAGAAAAGAAAAATGTTTTGCGATCTTCTCATCACACAAATGGAATGGGGACTTTTCCGTAAAAACCCTAAATGACCCCTTTTTACACAGACTGAACACAGCAGTACCGTGACTGCTCAACGTGACCGACCAGGTCCCACTTCTCTCAGGTGGCGAACACACTAGCACGTGGATGTGTGGATGTGGCTTGCGTGTCACAGACGGACTGCATACAACATCCTCTTTGGAGGCTGACCTGGCGTTGGCCCATCTGAGCCCGTCGCACGTCATTTCCAGCCTGTCACACTGCAAGCGACTGTCACTGCCAGGAAGTCGTCCACACGTTGGAAAACCTCTTCTCCAGTTGTACAATTTGTCAAAATTTTACGGTTGTGAAATGTCTTCAGAGTCTTTATTCAGTTCACAGCCAGCGAACACCAGAAGATGCGTTCAGAAGATCAGTGACTTTATCATTTTTCAGGGACTTGTGCTAACTTCGTCCTACTTGGGAAAACTGCGGCTGGTCATGCTTGTGATTTTCCTGCAAATACGTTACCTGACAGAGGCTCCTTACCAACTGTGCTTTACCCGACCTGGATCACTGGCCTCGCCATGGCTGTGGCAGCAGGCTTGCCCATGGTCCCACGGACTGCCCAGTGGCTCCGTCCTTCACAGTGAAATTCAGCGTTAGGAAAGAGGCCTTCACAGCCCCACACCTCCATCTCCTGTCCCTCTGCACGTTCATGTGAGGTAGTCATCCACCTTCTACCATGCTGGAAAAAAGAAAAGTAAGTTCTACGGGTATTCCTTATGTGTTTCCAAAAGAGCCGTTAGGGATGAATGACTTCAGGACTGGAAGAAGCTCTGTCTTCTCTACCACCCGCACTCCAGCAGGAATGACAAAGTGTTGGGATGTCCACTCCCTTCTCCATGCTTTTAACATTCCAAGATCTCAGAACAACCCAGAGAGAAACAACCCAGAGCTCAGGCCCTTGATCCGCGTTAAGTGCTGTTCTCCTTGCAAATCAGTCTCCTCCTCTGGGGGCCTGAGCGGCTGGAACCGCCGAGACCAACATGTCCCGTGACTTCAGTCAAACAGAAGTATGTCTCTCTGGTGCGAACCGTCCAGCCCGGGGGGCAGTGGGGCTCAGTACAGTCCCTTGGGGGTCCCTCTTGGGCTCCTTTGGCTCTCACTCCCGCCTGCCCAAGCCAATCCCAGCCACCCCTGGAGCAAGAACTGCCCCCACCCCAGGAAGGATCGGAGGGCGGGCAGCACCCCTTGAACCGTGGTGCCCTTCCCAGGGCTCCACCACAGCTCTCCTCCCTCGGGTCCCTTTCACCTTTCTCTGTCTTGCAGCCAGAGCGAAAATTTTTAAATGAAGGTTCACGCCCCCTCTGTGCCTAGTACCCTACTGCACCCACGGTGTGTATGAGATGAAGCGCAAACTTCCTGACGTGAACAACAGAGTCCCGCAGCGTCCGTCCACCTCTGCTGAGCTCTACCCTCAGTGCCCTTCTGCCGTGGCTCTCGGCACGTCTGCCACGTCCCCGACTGAAGCCAGCTCTCCACGCTGCGGCCCTTGTCCTGCTCCTGTAACACTCACCGTGCGAGCGATCTTCCGCCTGTTTTATGGTCTTGGCTTAGTATCTCTGAACTTTTTTGGTTGTCTAGACAACAACAAAAGAAGAAAATTGAGTCACGAAATGTTTTTAAATTTATCAGGACTGGTTCTATGACCCAATATATGTTCTATCTTGGTGAACTTTCCATGTACTTGAGAAGAATGTTTCCCACAGCTGCTAGGTGCCCTGGACTTAATTACGTTAAAATGATTAAGACTGTTCTTCACATTTATTACACCCTTTTAAATCAATTACTAATAGAGGATGATTATTAATAGGGTACGGATTTACATATTTCTCCTTTGAATTCTGTAGCATTTTTCTTTAAACAATTTTAAAGCTCAATTATTAGGTGCATGATTTTTATGTCTTATTGGTGAACGGACTCTTTTATCATTATGCAAAATGTCTTTATATTTTATACTATTCCTTATATTGAAGTGTACTCTCTCAGGCCAAGTTTCTTTCTGTTAGTTTTGCATGGTGTGTCTTTTTCTATTCTTCCATTTAAACCCATATTTCTCCTTGTATTTTAAAATGTGTATCCTTTAAACAGTTTAGAACTGGAATTCTTAGAATTTGTAGGTAAACACAATAGAATGCAGAGATCCCAGGGTAGTCAGTGAGTTTTGACAGCTGAATACACCTACCTCAACCCAACAACAGTGAAAGGTGTACTGTTTTCATGAAACTCACCCATGGGGTCTCCCCTCTCAGTAGCTCAGTCCTGCCTCCTGCTCAGGAACGTTGCTGTGCTGTGACTATACCCCCGGTTTTGGTTATCCGTTTTTCTGCTGATGGACATTTGAGCTGATTACAGCTTGGGGGTCTTATAAATATATGGTGTAAAAGTCTATACAAGTCTTTTTTAGACGCAGGTTTTCGTATCTCTGCTCAGTACCAGGGAGAGCTGCCTAAGTCACAGGGTAAGTGTGTTTGTAAGAGACTGCCACCCTTCCTCCAAAAGTGACGCCGAGGTCCAGATATTTATTACTCTTCCACATTAGGTACTGTTTGACTTTTAAATCGTTACTTTTTCTAGTGGGAGTGAAATTATATCTCGTGGCGGGTTCCATGTGGCTTTCCCTTGTGACTGATGCTGTCGAGTAAGTTGTCAGGGCGTAGTGGACTTTTATACATCTTTGGAAAACGTCTGCTCAAGTTTTTGCCCATTTTTAATTGGATTTTCTGTCTTTTTCTTAATGATTCATGGACGTTTCTTGTATATTGTCAGTTACATATACTGAAAATATTTTCTTCAGTCTGCAATTTATTTTTTTCATTTTCCTAAAGGTGCATTTTTATAAGCAAAAATCATTGATTTTGATTCACCTCCCCTTCCAATTTCCCCCAACTCCCTTCTCTTCTCTAACACCCCATGTCCTCTATGCTATTTGTTATGCTCCACAAATAAATGAAACCATATGATAATCGACTCTCTCTGCTTGACTTATTTCACTCAGCATAATCTCTTCCAGTCCCGTCCATGTTGCTACAAAAGTTGGGTATTCGTCCTTTCTGATGGAGGCATCATACTCCATAGTGTATATGGACCACATCTTCCTTATCCATTCGTCCGTTGAAGGGCATCTTGGTTCTTTCCACAGTTTGACGACCGTGGCCATTGCTGCTTTAAACATTGGGGTACAGATGGCCCTTCTTTTCACCACATCTGTATCTTTGGGGTAAATACCTAGTAGTGCAATTGCAGGGTCATAGGGAAGCTCTATTATGGACTCTGAAAAACAATCTGAGGGGTTTGAAGTGGCGGAGGTGTGGGAGGTTAGGGTACCAAGTGATGGGTATTATAGAGGGCACGGATTGCATGGAGCACTGGGTGTGGTGAAAAAATAATGAATACTGTTTTTCTGAAAATAAATAAATCGAAAAAAAATAAATAGAGCTTGACCTATGACCCTGGAATTGCTCTACTGGGTATTTACGCCAAAGATACAGATGTAGTGAAAAGAAGGGCCATCTGTACCCCAATGTTTATAGCAGCAATGGCCACGGTCGCCAAACTGTGGAAAGAACCAAGATGCCCTTCAATGGACGAATGGATGAGGAATATGTGGTCCATATACACTATGGAGTATTATGCCTCCATCAGAAAGGATGAATACCCAACTTTTGTATGAACATGGACAGGCCTGGAAGAGATTATGCTGAGTGAAATAAGTCAAGCAGAGAGAGTCAATTATCATATGGTATCACTTATTTGTGGAGCATAACAAATAGCATGGAGGACATGGGGAGATGGAGAGGAGAAGGGAGTTGGGGGAAATTGGAGGGGGAGATGAACCATGAGAGACTGTGGATTCTGAAAAACAAACAGTGTTTTAGAGGGGTGGGAGGTGAGAGGTTGGGTAAACCTGGTGGTAGGTATTTTGGAGGGCATGTATTGCATGGAGCACTGGGTGTGGTGTATAAACAATGAAGTCTGGAACACTGAAGAGAAATTTTAAAAATAAATAAAAAATAAAAAATAATTTTTTTAATCATTGATTTTGATGAAGTTCAGTTTATCAAATTTCACTTTTGTGATTGGTGGGGTTTTTTAATCCTTATTTTGTTTTGTTTTTGTTTCATGTCTAGATAACTTGTGTTCTTTAGAACTATGCACCTTAGGAATATGATGTCTTGATAATACAAATTTCAGTCATTTCTTATTTTATGTTATAATTTCTCCCTATTATTAAAATATCTGCAGTAGAAGTCTGCAGGACAGGAAAGCATGTTTTTAGTGGTGCCTGGAAATGAAGGTGTGTCTTGGAATCATCTTCTCTGAAGACTGCTCCTCACTCCTCTTCCTTAAATCTTTGAGCCCTAATTTGACCTATTTCCAGGGGCACAGATCAAGGAAGGAAGCCAAAAACCAAAATCTGGTTTACGCAAGAGTAAGTTTCCCTCGGAGGCAGCACATTTCCGTCTCACTTGTGCGGAGCAGTGTGACTCTGTGCCGAGAGCGCTCTTCACACGTCCCGGCCTCGCCTGACTCTACCAAAAGCCTTACAAGCATTTTCTCTAACGAGGGCACAGTTTCTCTTCTGAGGAGAACGCTTCTGGCTTCAGACTCTCACCTTTAACTTCACTTATAAGCCATCATGTGGATTCTAAGCCTTTTGTTTTTATCCTTCGAGCATGGGGAGGGGAGGAAGTAAAATAGACTAACCCAGAATTTACCATCTTAGCCATTTTTAAGTGCACAGTTGTGTTGTATTACCTACATCCACACTGTTGCACAACCATCACTACTGTCATCTCCCACATGATTTTCATTTCTGCCAGCTGGAACTCTAAGAGACTCCTCTAGGAACATGTAAGAGGAGCCCAGCAGTAGTCCTCCTTTTGTGATGGCTTCTTTCATGTAGCCTGATGTCCTCAAGGTTTATCAAGGTGCCAAACTGTCCTCCCTTCTTAAGGCTGAATAATATCCCACTTCACGCATGTTTTACACATCTGTTCTTTGATCTGTGGGTGAACACGTGAGTTGCTTTCACCTTCTGGAGGTATGAATGTGCTTCCACGGACACCTGTTCACGCCCACTTTCACTGCTGCTGGCCGTGCAGCCAGGAGTGGAACTGCTGATCCTGGGGGGGTTCTGTATTTAGTTTTTTAGGAATTTCTGCCCCACATCTCACAGCGCCCCCCTCGTTTTACATTCCCACTGGCGGGTGACTCTCTCCGCATCCCTGCCAACACTTGAATTTTCTAGGTTGTTTGATAGTAGCTATTCTTATAGTGTAAGGTAGGATCTCACTGTGGTTTTGGTTTTCATTTCTCTGGAGACTAGAGAGGTTGAGCATCTTTTCTTGTGTTTATTGAACATTTGTTTCTTTTCTCTGGAAAAATTTTTACTCAAATCCTTTGCCTGTTTCTTAATCTTTTTGTTTGTTTTTGTTGCTGGGTTGTGAGGGTTCTTTACATACTCTGGACATCAATCTCTCTTTAGAAAATTGTTTTGGACACATTTTCTCCTATTTTGTGGGTTGTCTTTTCACTCTGTTGATCGTGTCCTTTGATGCACAAAAGTTTTAATTTTGATGAAGTCTAAATTGTTTGTTTTTTCCTTTTGTTTCTTACTTTGTTTCTTACTTTGTTTCTTTTGTTTCTTATTTGATACTCGAGAAATCATTAGCCAACATCATGACTCTTCCCCCTATGTCTTCATCTAAGAGTTTTATAGTTTTAACTTTTGTGTTAAGTCTTTGATCCATCCTGAGTTAACTTTTTATGTAGTGTGAGGTAGACACCCAACCTCTTTCTCTGAAGGTAACTAGTAAGTCTCCCAGGGTCACTCATTGAGGGGACTGCTCTTTCCCAACCGAATGGTCTTAGCGCCCTCATCGAATAGCTTATATTTTTAAAAATAGTCATTCCCACCTTCTAGTGTTGATATGTCACACAAGTTTTAGATTTACTTTTGCTGTTCATTATCTTCCTCACTAGTTACAGTTGGGCACTGAGGGCGACCAGATTCGCTGTGGAGAGTCTACAGGGTAATGTTCTGTCTGTCTGTCTGTCTGTCTGTCCACATCTGTATTTACATCTTCATGCCCTGTGTTGTTGGGTCCCTCTGAATTTAGCTCCGTACGTTGTGTATTTTCATCAGCTTCAAGCAGACATTCAAATTTCCTGCCTTCAAACATTGATCCGCTTGGCCAAGTTCAACCGTAACAGGTAAACAGAGACTGATGGTGAAGATCCCAGTCCCACATCTTTAGTGTTTTGTTATCAGGAAACTCTTTGCAGAAGGAAGTGAGATCAGGCCTAATCTTTTGCTTATAAACAAGGAAAGCATTTGGTGGAATACAGCTGTGGCAGAAAGTCAAACTGCCACATTTTGTGTGATGTCAGCCCACTTAGTTCACTGAACGTGTGTCTGTCGAGTGTGTGTTACCTGCTGGGAAACGTTCTGAGGAGAGAGGAGAGAAACAGAACCAGCAAAATCCTTGTTTGCAGGGAAATTATGCTCTAGTGAGGAGCCAATGTTTAATAAAAGGGGAAAATCACACTCATCTGCAAGAAGACAAACTAAATACCTCAAAAAACCAGGCACTTGATTCTGGCCAGACCTGTCAAAGATTTCCATTCATGCTCATTTATCTCAATAGACGAGCCCTGCAGCTAGCCCTCCCCGCCCCAGAAGCATGCTCCTAGCACAACAACCACTGAATTGATTAAAAAATTTTGTAATCACTACACACAAAATTTTCAGTTCTCTAGGTCGTACTAGGCAAGACTTCCTGTGAATCAGCATGCAATTGGTTTGACAAAGCTTTTAAAAGCTCAAAAATTCAAAACTTTTCCACCAAATCCTTGAGGAGGATGAGGAGGATGCACCTTCCTCATCATGGCCTGGGCCCCACGCATCTTTCGTTGCTCCTGGCCGTCTACGCAGCAGAGACGTGTGCGCGTGAAGAGAAAACAATGAACCCAGGGTCTGACGAGCCGGCCAGCCAGGATCTGAGCTCCAGAGGCACCACTTACTCTCTGTCCGTGGAGGCGGGAGAACGAGGCCTACGTCTCGGAATTGCTGCAGGAGCTAAATGAGATCGGGGGTGCAGAAAGCAGTCAGAGCAGCTGGGGGGTATCTAGGGGGGATAGCAAGTGCTCAGTAAACATTACCCGTCACTTCTGTATCATTACTCCCGGTAAACAATGGCATGAGTCATGGGAACGTTCATGTCTGCCCGAAGTGGGGTTTTCTACGATCTCTTTGGGAGGCTCTGCAGTTAGACACAGCAGCAGAGAAGCCGAGAGAGAAACACCTCCTCTTCTCGACACTCGTTCCAGTGGGAGTTGGAAAGTTTTCTTTCATTCTGTTTTTACATCTTTATTATTTTTATTATGTTATGTTAGTCACCCTACAGTCCATCATTAGTTTTGGTTTCTTAATTTTTAATTTTTTTATAAACATATAATATATTATTAGCCCCAGGGGTACAGGTCTGTGAATCGCCAGCTTGACACACTTCACGGCACTCACCACAGCACACACCCTCCCCAGTGTCCCATCATGAGTTTTTGAGGTAATGTTCCATGATTCATTGTTTGCGTGCAACACCCCGTGCTCCGTGCAATCTGTGCCCTCCTTAATACCCACCACCAGACTCACCCACCCCCCACCCTCTCCCCTCAGAAACCCTCCGATTGTTTCCCGGAGGCCACAGTCTCTCAGGGTTCGGGTCCCCTCTGATACCCCCAACCTTCATTCTTCCCTTCCTTCTTAATTCCATTATGGTTTTCCATTAGCAGCATATTTCCATCCCCATATGTTGCCCACCTCTTCCTCTTTTCTCCCCTCAGCCAGCATAGTCACGTTTTGTCTCCGGTGACTCTGGAATGTTCACCCAGGACATCGTGTGGTGGGACTGAGTCAGCTGTGAGAACTGCGGCAACCCTGGGGGAATCAGCTCCCACCCAGCGGGAGCAGGACAGATGACTCTGCTACTTAGCAGGAAGCCAGAGAGTCTTTTGAGACACCTTCTACTTTGGGGGCTCACCATCTTCTCTGCCTCTCAGAATCAGGGACAGTGATTCCACTCCTAAACAATACCTCATCAGGGACTTTGGACGGCCTTCCTCGTACGCCGTCATCCTCCTGAGTCTCAGCTGCTTGATCTACTTAAACAATTTGGTTTATACATTTTTTTTTCTGTATTCTTAAACATTATTTTGGGAAAAGAAAATCCGCTTTTTTAAGGTAACTTATTCTCGTGTTCCTAGACTGAAATTAATTGTTGGCTGTGAACTCAAAGGATAAACTCTTCTCTTTTGAATAGAATGTTTTTTAATTATGCACTGTAGAAAATGATTCTCATGTTCCTTCATTAACCTGAATAGTTGGTGAGCAACAAAGAACATAAGAAAAAAGTCAGTGTAGGAATCTTTTATTTAAACAGTAAAAAGATATTTCTAGGAGGTGTTTCAGTATTGATCTCACAGTTTCAGTGGGAGACATTCATCAACCCCGTAACAGTCAACTTCAATTAGAACCGATGAGAGGCTGGACCCGGAATTTATAAACTTGGTTCCACTCCCAGGTAGGGCCCTGATCGTGGGGGTTGGGTCAGTTCAAATCCTTTCTCCTGCCCTTCATCTGAAACATGGAAATGATAATATATCTCCAGCTTACTTTGCAGGTTTGCTATGGGAGTTGTATAATGCAGAAACTTCCCAAATGAGTAAGAGAAAATGTTTTGAGGGAAATAGGGTGCTTTGTTCCCTGCTTTGATTTGTTTTTAGCTACCCTGTTCATTTGGAAAGTTAAAACAACATTAAGAGAGCTCATAAATTGTGGTGTTTGACAAAGTGGGACACAGTTGCAAATGTTGAGAAACACTGAGTGGAAGTATGTGCTTTGTACAAATGTTCTTACACTAAAAGCATTGTAAGCATTCTTTTGAGTGAATAAAACTACTTTTTGCTCAATAAGCAAACAGAAATTTAGACATATTATACTTTATTAACTAAGACAGAGAAGCGGTCACATAAACTTTTCAAGATTTGGGTTGGACTGAAAATTGTTCTGAGTTCCCTAAATGACACCAGGAGCTCTTTCCAGCCCCTACTGACTTGGGTGGTGGGTGTGAATGCACCAGGTGGACCAGTACTCTGGGTGGCTTGGGGGGTCTCAGAGGTGAAGGAGTGAGATGGGGTCAGCAGATGTGGTAGGGACTTGTGGCTGTGATCTGAGGAGTCCATGGCCTAGGGAGAGAGAGCACCACAGGCATTTCCTAAGGCTGTGGCCTCTGTACATTTGCTTACCATCGGCTCCTGCCTTCCTATACCTCCTGGGCCATCTCCTCAGACCAAAGTTATCCCCTTGATTATTTTATTTAATTTCTTAATTTTTTACTTAAACTACAGTTAGTTAACATACACTGCAATATTAGCGTCAGTGTACAATGTAGTGATTCAACACTCTGTCCGACACCCTGCGCTGATCACCACACATGCTCTCCTTCACCCCCGTCACCTGTTTGACTGTCACCCACCCACCTTCCCTCCGTCACCACCGCTTTGTTCTCTCTAGTCAGAGTCTGCTTCCTGATTTGCTCCCACCCCTCTCTCTGCTTGTTTGTGTTTCTTCAATGAAATCATGACGTCTGTCTCTGACTTACTGACTTCACTCAGCATAATTCTCTCCAGCTCCATCCGTGTTGTTGCAAAAGGCAAGATTTCATCCTTTTTGTGTCTGGGTAATATTCCATTGTACATATGGACCACATCTTCTTCATCCATTCATCAGCTGATGGACGTGTGGGTTGCTTCCTTAATTTGACTGTTGTGAACAATGCTGTTATAAACACAGAAGGGCACGTCGCCCTTTGCATGGGTGCTTTTGTATTTGGGGCATAAACCCCAGAAGTGTGATTGACAGATCATAGCATGTTCTGTCAGGTCCTTCTGAGGACCGTCCGTGCTGTTCTCCAGGTGACTACACTAGTTTGCAGCCCCACCAACAGTGCACTAACGTTTCTCCTTATTTTAATTGTATTTCCATAATGTCATTGGCTCCAGTCCTGCCCCTCTTTAGGAAAGACCCAACTGAAAGAGGACATGAGAAACAGTGTAAGACAATTTTCTGCTTCCTTCGCCTGTCACAGCAAACTCTTCCGTCTGGACATTGTGGTTTCGGCAGCCCTCGCGTATGTCCAGCCACTCGTTTAAAAATGTTTGTTGAGAGTTATTATAGCCCAGAAGCTGGACCAGGCTCTGAGAATACAACACTAATCATGACAAGTGGAGTTCACAATTTAGTAGGAGGCACAATCAGTTCAAAAGATCATTCTAGGGTGTGTTGTACTTATGTGGGGCTGATAAAAGGGAAGAGGCTCCTTCTCCCGGTTTGCCTTGCTGTCAGAGGGTTAGGACCCGGTTTGTTCCTTCAGTCCCCTCCTTCCCCTCCACTCACGCCCCCAGCTCCGGCCACTGCTCACATACACACTTGCTGGAAGCTAAGGAAAGGGCAACATTTTCTAGGGAATAAACAGCTGGTTAACTGGTAAATGTTGTCCAAGATTACGTTAAAAGTCACATTTATAAGTGAGAATGTGAAACCAGATTCTCTGCCAAATCACCAGTTTTTCAGCTACAGCCTGGACTTTGTCAAATCTGTTTTATTTATTAATAACTCATTTAACATCAGGCAAGATTTGCTCGTTCCAATGAACTTGAGCAAAAGCACCACAAAATCATCTGCCTTCTATGCTCTTTCATTGGCAGTAGTTTTGAGATGGTGTCACCTGGTTGTGTGGGGTGATTCCTCATAAATGCCCCTAATACTTCAAATCACCCTGCTCCTTTTATGATCATCAGAGAATGATGATTCCACACAGATTAACATTTGGGCAAGACCTGAATCCTGCAGCTTCTCAGCAGTGGGAACCTCCAGACAAATTTCCACCCAGACCACCTTGTCACTCTTTGCACTCATCCTCAATTAAGAATCTGCAACTATTCCTTAAGCCCCAAATTCCTATTATTGGCCTACTGATTTCTACATAGAAAAGACAGCAGGTCTCCAAAGAAGCTTGTGCTTGTGTCAGAAAGATGAAACAGGACGAGTGCCCCAGCACCAGCCAGCAGAGGAGCCCAGTCTCCCAAGGTAAATGTCCCTGCGGGGCTGTGGTCAGTGCCTCATAGGCTAGTTTTTGTTGCTAAGGTGTTAGTGGCTCGGGGCTTAAAGATTTGCCCAGAATAGACCACTTTTTCAAATATGAATATCTAAAAACTTTCCAGATGGTTATTCTCCCTCTACCTACAGCAACTCACAAACATTTGCGGAGCATTACAGGGCTTAGGAAGTCATGGGTCTGACAAAATTGGCCCTTTTTATGCAAATGACATTTTAAAAACATACCCATGTTCTGCTCATGCCCATCAGTAAAACACTCAAATGATGGCACCATAAGTGTTCGAATTAAGAGCAGGCACGATGTATTCTGTTGTTGGAATCAAAGAATGATGATAAATTGAACTATTGGCCCCACACTGTCCCCTCTTCCCACACACAAGCTCTGTGCCATGTAAGCTTGCCCCCCTTCCGTTGCAGTGCGTTTATTTCCTCCCGCACGGAGGCTGGGCTTGGCCAACGTCTCGCACTGACCAACAGGATGACAGCAGATGCTATCGAAGATTTGAAATGGGGCCTTGCCCTCCATGCTTCTGCCACTGCCCAGAGGAGTGTTGACCCGGCTAGCGCACTGGCAGGAAGAGAGACAAGGAAAGAAGGCATGGACCACCTGTAACTTGGGACCACCTGAACAGCCCAGGTCAACTCTCAGGCAACCTACAAACAGAGAAGCAGGGGTGAAGGTAAGAAGACTTGGGGATCATTGGTGGTTCTCCACGGGGACTGCTGTTTCCTTCTTTGCATATTCTGTGTTTTCTAAAGTTGCTGCAGTTATCATGCTAATAAATAAGATGATGCTGTGTATCTCTGCTAGTGAGCTGTAACTGAGAAGGTCCCTGAAAAATGTTGGACATTTCTCCTGTGCTGTTTGCCACAGCGCCTGCTATATTCCCAGAATACAACCTTGGAAAACAAAGCATCACAATTCTACTTTCATACTCTTTCCTCAGGTTTGAATAAGCACAGTCATAAATTAGAGTCACTGTTTTAAGTCTGAATCATGGGGGCACCTGGGTGGCTCAGTGGGTTAAGCCTCTGCCTTCGGCTCAGGTCATGATCCCAGGGTCCTGGGATCGAGCCCCACATCGGGCTCTCTGCTCTGCAAGGAGCCTGCTTCCTCCTCTCTCTCTCTCTGCCTGCCCCTGCCTACTTGTGATCTCTGTCAGATAAATAAAGAAAAAATCTTTAAGTCTGAATCATGTACCTACCACTAACAGTTGGACTTTGATTCAGAGGGATATTTTTAGTGCTTACTTTATGAGGTTGAGAGATGAATTCAGATGGTCTTGTAGAGAAAGGCTAGTAACCTACTAATGATTTTCAAGTGCACCCTAGGCTTAAGCTTTACACTTTATATAACTCATTACCTTTCTAAACATCAGAAGCAGTTTAAATGTAATGATAAGCAAGTACATTTATAATGGCAATAGACATATGAGATATCTAGGAAGAAATCTAACAAATTAGGAGCCAAATTCTTAGGGAAAAATGATATAATCTTATTAAACTTATTTTAAAATATATAAACAGAAAAGAAATCATGTTCATGGGTAGGAGAATAATATCATTAAAATTTCCTTCAAAGTAAAATACAAATTTAATGCAATACCAATCAAAATTCCAAAAGGATTTCTTTGATGGACATTAGCAAGTTGATTCTGAAATGGACCAAGTGCGGCCAAGACCAAGGCCTTTCTAGGTTGAAAATCTCTCCACATGCAATCAAACTATCAAATACTGATTGCATTTATGTTCCTGGCACAGTCCTGGGTGCTGAGGTTACTGTGACTAGTGAGATCAGCCCACAACAGTCAGGTAGTCCTGGGGAATGCTCTCAGGGAGATATCACGGGACAGCGAGGGGGCTGCCCTGGCGTTCTGGCAGGAAGTGAGGTGCTCTGTGGAGCCAATTGTGGGCTGTGATGGAAGGTGTCATGCTTATGATTATGGTCCTACAGACTATTTCTCCTGAAATCTTACAATCAGGGGTTATTCTCAATTAATATTGAAGCCTGTGGAATTTCTCTAGGCTGCTTCTGCAACAGTTTTTCCTTCTAGGAGTTCATGGATTGAATTTTTTTAACACAAAATACCTTAAAGTTAAAAAGGAATGTGTTTATAATAATCTGTAACAGTATAATTTCAGAATGTACATCACCAGAGACCTATTTGGAGAAGGGCCTGGAGATGCTATTCTAAATATAATGCAGCCAGTGGCCTCACCAGGAACACAGTTGAAGCAAATGTGCCAGCAACACACGTCCTGCTTGTCAGCAGAGCAGGTGGGTGCAACCAGGAGTCTGTCATGAAGAAATGAGGACTTCTCCCAAAGTCACCCTCAGCCGCTGGCTCACGTCCAAGTCACACTCCAACATACCTCAGTACCTGCGCCCTGACGGAGGGAGAAAGCATAACCAATGCAAGGAATGTGCACAGAGTGAAAAGTCTGTGAGCATAAAAAATAATTTTCTTTGTTTCAGGAGATTTTGCCTTTATTTATATTGTCTGACGTATGTATGAAATATACCTTTCACCTGTTATGTGTGTGCTTGTAATTAAATAATTAACAAAAGAAAGATAAGCCTGTTGAGGGGGCCAATCTTCTATCTACACTTTTATGCAAATACATAAAATTTGAGTGACAGTTCAAATTTTAAAATTACATATAGGTAATGTGTATGTCTTTTTCAATTCAGCATTTCCTAGATTAACAATGCATTCTCTAGAGACTATAAAAATGCTGGCTTACTCTACTTGAATTTTTCTTACTAGTTATTTATAAATCATGATCCATTATGTATTTCAAAATTTAATTTCTGATTCTGCATTTACCTTAATGCTTACTTCAATACCTACAAAGTATTTCCAAAGTAGAAAAATCAACAAAATTCAAGGCCTTTTAGTGCTTTTCTTTATACTACTTTGAATATAGCATTTAAGGCTGAAGAACATTTGTTACTTGACTGCATTCTCATTTATAGTCCCAGTGAAATATAAGTCAAACTGGGTCTTGCTTTGTATTGGAGACTTTGGCCTGAGTACAGAGGGTCTTAGAGCTGAAAGATGTGCCCTTCAACCCAGTTGCACAGAATCACACAGTTCAACATTGCAAGACCACTGTTTAAAAAGAAAACTTTGGGAAACTTCCCAGGTATAAGTCAGAATATTAACTACATTTAAATTTTTTGAAAAACTACAAAGGTTTTGAAAGGAAGCAGAACATGCTGGATATAATTTAACAGGTTAGGCTCACAGCTAAGGACAATATGTTAATAGCAGAAATAAAAAGTGCCAAGAAACACATTCAGAATTTTCACAATTTTACCTTGACAGTGTTTGGTCCCGTTCGGATTTGAAGGCCTAGTGAAATCAAAACCAGAGTTCTAAAAAATTTTGATTTTAGTAATTTTTGCCAATTTAGTCATGATTTTGTAGAGGGGTAAATTTTGGATTTCCTTACTTTACCATTTTTCCTTCTCTTTTTTTGAAGGACAGTTTGCTGCATGTAGAAATCAGCTGTTAGTGCTATTAAGGATACACTGGCCAGGAGAGGTCACTCCTCTCTTATTGCTTTCAAGATTGTTTCTTGGTCTCTTGATACTTTGATTCTTCTAGGTGTGTCTCTGCTTGAGTTTTCTTGAAATTTGTTTGAGTTTCTTAGATGGGTAGATTCTAATTTTTCATCAAATTTGGGCAAGAATATCCTTTCTCCCCCTTTCTCTCCTTCCTCTCCGCTGGGACTCCCGTAACGCGTGTGTAGGTGCGCATCATGGTGCCTCACGGATTTCCGAGACCCTGCTATTCGTCTTTATTTCTTTTTCTTTGTTACTCAGGGTGGATAATCTCAGTTGACTTATATTCAAATTTTCTGTTTCTTCTTTCTGACAACTCAATCTGCTCTTAGCTACTACACTGAATTTTTTTCATTTTTGTCATTCTATTTTTCAGTTTCTGACGTTCTCTTTGGTACTAGTTTATAATTTCTATCTGCTTCTTCATATTCTCTTTTTGGTAAAACATCACACTTGTACTTTCCTCTAGTTCTTTGGACCTCAAACCAAGTCTAACATTGTTCCTAAGACATGTGTACAATAGCTGTACATAGACTTAATGTCTATGCCTACAAAGTCCAATGTCTCTGATTCCTCATGAAGAGTTTCTCTTGACCTTTTTTTCTGTGATGAGCCAAGCTTTCCTGTTTGGGGGTATTTCATAATTTTTGTTGAAACCTGGGCATTTTAAAATAGTAAGATGTGGCAGCTCTAGGAATCAGACCATTTCCTTGCTCCAAAAGTGTTATGGTTCTTTCTCTTTGTTATTATTATTCTGTTGCTATTAGTTTTGTGACTTTCCTGAATTAATTCTGTGAAGTCTGTGTTCTCTGTTGTATGTGGTCACTGAAGTCTCTGCTCAAGGAGCGTTGTGGCCAGATAATGACTGAACGGAGACTCCCCTCAAAGTCTGGATCCGCAAGTTCCCTAAGCTTGGCTGTGGGGCTTCGTGTATGTGTTGGGGTCTCTTGGATGCTCTGGCAGGCACTTTACCACACTGGGTCACACATTCCATCCTGCTTGTGGAGACCCTCACGGCAGACACAAAATGAGAGACTGGGGCCCTCACAGGTCTTTCCTGGGCAGCATGGGTGTGGCTTTTTATATTCTTGGGAATTTTATATTCTTGGGAATATGCTGGAATTTCCCAAATCCCTGTGAGCATGTCATCCACAGATTTCCCTTCTGTTACTTTGGTCAGCATCTTGTTTGCCGACAGAGTTACTGCTGCCTCAGGCAGCTATTATGTTAAGTGATTGCCACTGGTGTTTTTCAACAAATGCCCCAGGGAAAAGACTGTTTACCTGGAGGAAGCTCTTCACCAGGTCAAATAAAGACAGGTCCTTGAATGGAGGTATCCCAAGAACTGCCAGACCCGTCCAATAGCAGCAGTTATCTGGGCACAGACTTGGGTCAGCTTCAAGCCCGTCCTACTCCTGGATCCAGGGGCGTCTGGTCTCTGCTCTGCTACTTCTCACAACCCCACGGCTGTGGGGCTGCCTGTTTTCAATGCCACTGCAGAATGGGTGCAGAAGGGCTGGAATAGGAAAAGCTAAAATGCCACAGAAGAGCTTACCAAGATTCACTCATTTTTCTTGAATAAAAACTCCTTGCGATGTTGCAAGGCTTTGGTTAAATTCTAGCACATTGAAGAAGTTTATTTTTTTTAAGATTTTATTTATTTATTTGACAGACAGAAATCATAAGTAGTCAGAGAGGCAGGTGGAGGGAGGGGGAAGCAGGGCCCCTGCTGAGCAAGAACCCTGGGATCACGACCTGAGTCGAAAGCAGAGGCTTTAACCCACTGAGCCACCCAGGTGCCCCTGAAGAAGTTTATTTTGACAATTTTGCCAATGTTCTCATTATTTTTACCAAAGAACAGATTTTTCAGGTCCCTACTCCACACTCTGGGAGTGCTGTTTAACCTGCACATGGAAATCTTAAAAGGTGGCCAAGATCTAAAATGCAGAGAGTACTTAGAGACGACTAAATAAGTCGCAAACACGGAAGGCCTGAAGAATAAGAAACAAAGAAATGCCAGCGGAGACGAGCACCCCTGCCTCAAGGGGACACTCGGGTCTGTGGGGCAGGTGGTGGCTGACGTGCAGGGCACAGGCTGAGCAGAGCCTCGCTGGGCAGGGGGGCTCCCCGAAGGGGCAGAAGCCACACACCTGCCACCTGCTACACAAACCCCAGCGTTGCCAGCTGGCAAAAGAGACCCCTAGAGTCCAGGTTTCCTATCCCAGAGCTGGACCCGGGGAGGTGAAGTGGGATCAGAGAGGCCAGAGTCCTTTGAGAGCGGAAAAGTCGCGCTCTGTGCTGCACCCAGCTGGAGTCCCTCCGTCGTCCACGCAGAGCCAAGAACGCCAACCCCGGCGGCAGCTTTTTATTCAAGTGACGGCCCGACACGCCAGAACACCAGGTCGCTTATCTCGGAAGCCTTCCTCTTACTACGCGACGTGCCCATTTCTCCCTGCGCTCCTCTGGCAGGTCCTTCTCTGTACTGCAGCGCTGCTCATCGGGGTCTCGGCCCAGCCGGTAGCCGGGAGCCTGCCGTGTGCGAGCCCCGGCCCAGGAGCACAGCTGGCTGGTGCGGGACTTTGTGCGGCAGCGTCAGGGGCGGCCAGGCTGACCCCGACTCGCCACGCCGAGGTGGCTGAGGAGGCCCCAAATGTAAACCGAAAGGGAACAGACTGAAGGGTAGTCGGGAGCCACTCAGCAGCAGTGAACAAGACAGAAGCCACCCTCCTGGTGGGGGCTTGTCTGCAGCTGGCTCTTCCGATTTCCTGGGGCGAAAACCTCCTGGGGGAGATTTCTAAATAACTCTGAGATGTCACAACAGCTTCCTAGCTGCGCGTCTATTTACGATCCAAGGAATTGGTTTTGGGAAAGCATAAAAACTGAGCACAGTTAGCCACAGGACACAATAAAGAGCCACCACAGGAGGAACGGTTACCTCGCGGGAGCTGTGCTATTTCAGAGAGCATAAAGTGTACCCGAACTGATATTTTATGAATCTCCTTGTCATCCTGAGTGTTTTATGGCAGTTTCCTTTTATTCTCCACCTAAGAATATGATGTGACTCACCCTAGTTCGTCAACATTGGAATTGAAGGGGGAAAATAATGTAAAATGCAATTTTCTGGAATATAAAATGCAGGCAAGAGGGTGAAGAAGAAACGGGAATAAACCCCTTTGAGTCACAGTCATTTCAGGGCAGCAGCCTCCACTCTAGACGGGGAGAAACAAACTGAGAGTTGGGGAAGGGAGGTAGGTGAGGGGAGCAGCGCGGGGGGCTGGGCAATACGGAGGGCTCGGGGTGTGCCGCGCGCTGGGTGTCGCACACGACTCATGAGCCATTGAACTCTACACCGAAACTAACGATGTTCTGTAAGGGCCTATTTAGCCAGAGCGATGCCGTCCAGTTGAACAGGGATTTTGTTGTTTATACAGTAAGACTTAAACTGACCCTGCTCCCCTTGGGGAACTTAGAAGCAAGTCCAGGAGCCCAGTCCCAGGTAACAAAGCCCAACTTACAAGGGCAGGTCAGGCCAGGTGGAGACATCCAATCAGTGGGGCGCATACTGTCTCCCTAGCTACCAAGGAGTATGGGCCCCACCCTTTGGGCACTTTTGGGCGCCAATTCTGACCAAGGTGATAGGCTGGTTCAAATATCTACTATAGGGTAAACTGTAATTCAATTGGTCACTTATGTGTGACCTAGCATGACTGTGCAGCTTTCTCTGTGTTACAATCTCATTGGCCACCTGTGTGCAGCCAGGCCCAATCGCATGGCCTTTGCCCTTAAAACCTAGTGGGTAAGGCAGAGAGGGGTCGCCTCTTTGTAAGAGAGGGCCCGACCTGTCGGCTTGACGGTCGGTTTGATTCTCGATGCTTGGCGTGAAATAAAGCTTTGCTTGACCTTCGCTGTGTGTCAGTCTCGCTCCTTTGATCACAGACCCATTATTGGGGGACCTAACAGTACTATATGAATTGAATTTAAATTTCAAAAAAAGAAAAGTAATGGTCCATTCTGTTAAGATTATAGAGGTAGGACAAGAAGAGAAAGAAAAGATTCAAAATGACAGATCACAAAATCTCTGCTATTGCCAGATGATTTGGTAACCAGAATGTGAGTTATTATGGGGAAAGTACCTCTTTGAAGAATTCTGGGAGATGGTCTTCACCCCTGAGGTTGGATCAGAAATAGGTTTTATTTCCCAGTGTCAGTCACAGAAAACTGAAACCCCAAACCACGAGGAGCCATGTGCTGACTTCAGAGGGAGTCCTACCTCCTGCTGCCTCCCCAGCTTCCAGGCAGCTGGTATCACACTCCCGAGAGCCAGTAAACAGCTGTTTTAGGGCTCAGAGGACAGCGCACTCACGGTCCCCCCAGAGCACCTGGCAGGTTTCCCAGTGGGATCAGCCGGCAGGAGTATCAGGGCCTGGCAGCACGACTGCAAAAATGAGCATGGACTGTGAATTGTTGCAAGGCTTAAAACCACTGATTTCTGTTGGGGTTTTAAGGGTTAGAGTATAGGATATAAAGATCTGTGGACTTTCGTGTCCTCGTCCGCTCAAAAGAGGACTGTGTTAGGGGTGGGCAAAGGGTCCCGGCACAGTTGTGCAGGACTAATGCAGCTGGCTCTTCTCCCCAGAAGCTGGTGACCCAGTGCAGCTGTTCCAATAGCAACAGCCCAGCCCAGTTTGGAGCTCAAGGAACAAGACAGGCCGATATCGCCACGAGCACTGGCTGCACTTCACTGACAGCTGCATTTAAACAGTCCTCTGTTCGGTACTTTTACAGCCAACGGACCCGATGCTCACCCTTCGGAGCTCCCACCCTTCGGAGCTCCCTCCTTACTGTGGCTCCATCCATACTGCTGTGCCCTTGGATGGGGAAGATCCGCAGAAAGATCGGGGTCGCAAGTCTCGAGACGGCAGTCACACTCCTCACCTTCAAGGAGCAAATGACCAGGGCCTCATCGACATGGACGTTAAAATCTCTATGCAAAGTATGTTCTGCAAAAAACATAGCTCCTCACTTTTTTTAAAGGTCACACTTTTAAAAAATATGGAAATACAATTAAGATACAATGTTATATTAGTTTCAGGTGTACAATATACCGATTCAACAATGCTATACAGTGCTCAGTGCTCAGCATGGTAAGGAGAGTCACCGTCTGTCACCATCACAATAGTATTGACTATATTCTCTATGCTGTACTTTTCAGCTCTGTGACTTCTTTGTTTTATGATTGAAAGTTTGTACCTCTTCATCCCTTTATCTATTTTGCTCATCCCCTACCCACCTCCCCGCTAGCAACCACCAGTCTATTCTCTGTGCTCAAGAGTCTGTTCATTTGGTTGTTCATTTGTTTTGTGGGGGATTTTTTATTCCATAGTAAATGAAATCAAATACCATTTTTCTTTCTCTGCCTGATTTATTTCGCTCAGCATTAACATTCAAGGTCCATCCAAACTGTTGCAAAGAGCAAGATCTCGTTCTTTTTTGTGGCTGAGTAACATTCCTTTGTGTATATGTATGTCTTCTTTATCCATTTATCTATAATTTGACCTTTGGCAAATTCAGGGGTTGAAACTCCCTTCTAAGAGGCTAGCTAATTGTTTTTTTGAATCTACACTAGCTTCAAATTGAGTCTATTCTCAGAGGGACATAGGCTTAGTACTAGAAAATGCTTCGAGCTCCTCTACAGTCATTGGTCCCGAGCAAAATCGGGTTTAACTGGCATAGGACTATTGAGTTCACAAGGAAGCATATCTTTTAAAAAAATTAAAATCAATTCCTTAATGATCAGTAATTACCCTAACTTTTTTTAAAGCAAAGAACTTAACACAGAAAGAAAAAATATACTGTAAGTTCAAATCATCTTTATACTTGCTTTCCTTTATCTGGCTCAAGAAAGTGTTTCAAGATCTACCTAATTTTTAGATTAGAAAGAGAAGTTTTGGGATAAAGTATCACTTCATAAGGTACATATTAGCTCCTGCTGGAGTCCCAAGTTGTAATACCTTAAGGTTATAATTACATCAGCAAGTGATACCCACTGGGATGCTTGCCTCACACAAACGGATAGAAATCCCATGTTGGGCAATTTCTAATCTGCAGCTGTAAATCTACCTTCAACGTGTCCCCATACCACCGTTACCAGGGTAGTTAGCCCACTGGTTCCCACAATCCTTCCCACGGCCAAGGTTTGCAGGCCCGGCATCCAGCTCTACCATCGGGAACCACTCATTGTCCTGCCTAGGCCTCTTTTTCTAGTCCCTAAAATTAGCAGGTCTTTCTCCGCACGAGGCTTTTAGGATTCTTTCTTTGAGGCTCATGTAAGTTCCAGCTTCCTTAGGAGGAATGGGGAAGGAAGCCGTATGGTTCCCGGTTCTCCACGGCGTTGGTGGGGTCAGGGGGCAGAGAGTGGGGCTGCTGTCCCGCACCTGCTCTGTCCGGCACCTGCAGGGCAGGGCTACAGTTAAAGACCATTTTTGTTCGCTATTTCTCGGGACTGACAGCTGAGAAAAATGTTTTATTTCCCTTCAACCCATTTTCTATCTCCTCAAAGATAGTTTTTGCAAATATACACCATAAATTTGACCTTCTCCCTGAACTTACTTAAAAAGTAAACTAAAAAGAAATCAAGTACGAGTGTTTAGTAAAAATCCATTTCATAGTCATCGTTGCTGGGCCAGGGCGGAGAGGCACAGAGCAAGCTCCTTCCCAGGAGAGCGGGTAAGAAAGTGACGGAACGAAATCGGGAACAGGCGCCTGTAGCGACGGGAGGGGCAGCCCGGGCGCGGCCCTGGGACACGCGGGTGGGCTGCGAGCACGGCCCAGGGGTCCCCCAGAGCCACACCCGAAGCCCCTGGGTCCCGCGCGCGTCCGAGCTCCGCAGTTTTCGGAAGTGCGGGAGCCCCGGGCTCCAGTCCAGCGGCGCGCGGCGCCCCCCGCCCGCACCCCGGCGCCCAGCGGCCTCTCGCTCTCCTCTGCCCGCGCGCACGAGCCTTTGCGATGGTTCTGGGGGCTCCGCGCACGAACTCGTCGCTGCCCGCGAGTAAGCCCTTCCCGGGGGTCCCTCCTCGGTGACCCGCGCGGCTGCCGCGCACACGGCGGACCCTCCGGACCGGGAACCCGGAGTCCCTCCCAGGGCTGTGGGCGCGCACGGCTCGGCCCGACCTTCCTGCACTGGGGCCGACCTGCGGCTCCTGAAAGCGTGTCCCAGCATCGCGGAGCGCAGGCCCGGGGGGGCACCGGCAGGGAAAACAAAGGAGAGAGCAGCAAAGCGCGGGTGGACACCGAGAAGGGCGCCCGCCATCGTCAAGGGCTCGGAGGCGTCGCGGGCGGCGGCGCTGGGGCTTCTGCGGGGCGAGCGGGCGCCACAGAGCCCTGCCGGCCCGGCCCGGGAAGGGAGAAGCAGGGGCGGAAGCCTGGGAGGCCGCTGGGCGAGGAGGGAGTGGCCGGCCCCGTCCGGGCAGCGCAACAGCCAGCAGGAGCCGGTGTTTGACTCCGGCGGTTCAGAAGCTGAGAGGGGAGACCTGAGCGTCGGGGGACCGGAGAACCTCCCTGTGGGCCTGTGGTTCCCCAGCAACGCGGCAGAAACGGAGCCCAGCCTGGACTATGCGGGTGGGTGCCCAGGGCAGCCAGAATTAGCCGTAGCCGGAGGGGCCAGTACAAGCTGTGGCCTTGGGGCGTAGCCAAGGTTAACAACAGAGGAGCAGGCCCGCCAGGGTAGGGCCGGTGGGACTGGTCAATGAGTGAGACAAAAGGTCAGGCATGGAGGCAAGCACCCAAACCAGGATGTCGAGTCAAGATCCTTTCTGTGACGATCCAGAGTAAACTAAAGCCAGTTTGCAAAAATGGGGGTTTTTTCTCACGTAACTGTGAAGTCCAGCAGCGGTAGAGGTTTCACTCCGTATTTCCCTGCCAGTTCACCCCATATCAGAATCCCTGTAATCCTCAAAGAAAAATAATGAGAAAGGTCTTGGATCTGGACCCAAAGTCCTGGGCAACTCGGAGCCCTCTGAAATGGCTGCTTGACCAGAGGACAGAGACTCTACGCTACCTCGAGTTTATGGAGAATAAAGGATGTGTTGAGGTTGGAGACCGTGCCACAGGCTTCAGAAGGGCTGACCAGCTGGGTGGTGCTGAGGAAGGGACTGCAGGCGTTCCTGGTGCCGATGTGGTCCATCCAGCCTCGCTTCTGTTCCTGCAAACCCTCACGGCTTGTGGCTTGTGGCCCTGAAAACCAGGACCCCCATCTGCCTCCAGCACCAGCAGGTGTAAACGCAATGCCCACAAGGTCTGGAGATTTTCCCGTGGATGAGTGAGGGGGAACAACACCCAAGTAGCCCCCAGGCTCCTCGGTTTCCAAGGGCGTCCAAAGGAGAAAGTTATTGCTACGGAAGACAGCCACTTGGAGAAATGGCATTAACAAACTCGCTGAAAGGCTGTGGGAGAACGCTTTCAAGTAATCACACTTTCGAAGTGTTATTTGTCTAAACCAGTGTAGTTGAAGAGAGAAAACACAGCCGGGATGCTGGTCTCTACTCTGACAACCTGAGGATGTTCTAGACGCCCTGGCTGGCCTGCTCTTCTGTTGTTAACCTTGGCTACGCCCCAAGGCCACAGCTTGTACTGGGCCCTCCGGCTACGGCTAATTCTGGCTCCCCTGGGCACCCACCCGCATAGTCCAGGCTCGACTCTGTTTCTGCCACGTTACTGGGGAAC
Source organism: Mustela lutreola (assembly GCF_030435805.1). Taxonomy (NCBI): domain Eukaryota; kingdom Metazoa; phylum Chordata; class Mammalia; order Carnivora; family Mustelidae; genus Mustela; species Mustela lutreola. The sequence continues at coordinate 202,434,778 of NC_081293.1, read as the reverse complement.
CACAGGCCCACAGGGAGAGTTCTCAGGTCCCCCGACTCTCAGGTCTCCCCTCTCAGCTTCTGAACCACTGGAGTGCTTCAAACTCTCAGTAAGAACTGGCTGGGTCACGCTAGAACCCTTTCCAGCTCTAACCGACTTGAAAGCCTTTTCCATCGCCAGTAGGCTGGATTTCTCCAAACATTCTTTTTAAATCTTCTATTAAATGTGCTTTATTTATTTATTTATTTGTTTGTTTAATTATTGTGTTATGGTAGTCACCATAAAATACACCATTAGTTTTTGATGCAGTGTTGCATGATTCATTGTTCATGCAGCACACCCAGTGCTCCATGCAATCCGCCACCAGGCCCTCCCAACCCCCCAACACCCCTCCCCTCTAAAACCCTCAAACTGTTTCTCAGAGTCTGCACTCTCATGGTTCGTCTCCCCCTCTGATTCCCCCAACTCACTTTTCCTTTCCTTCTCCTCAAAGTGCTTCTTAACATAGTTACCTCAAAGCGCACAAAAAACAAATCTCAGTCCTGACATTACTGAAGTTCTAATTGCATATTCTTTTTTCAGTTTTGTAGTTCACTGCCAAACAAGCATTGAAGAGGGATAAAATAAACCCTCAAAGAAGCTCAATTCCCTCCATCTCCCCAGCACCGCTCCCGGGGCCCCGTGGCAGGAGGGGCCGGCAGTGCCCCAGAGACGACCTCACAGGACCTCCAGCCTCGGTGCAGCTGGCGGCTGCCTTCTTTTGCAGCAAAGCTGTTCCTTCCTGCCGCTCCTGGTGTACATGCTTGTGCGCGGGACTAAATGACTGCGGATCCTCTCAGAGGTCAAATGTGTGAATAAAATTAGGTAACGCTTGTAAAACAGACACAGTGGTGTAGGCTGGAATATTCTGTGGGGTCGCAGTCAGGGCTAAGGGATCTCTTTTCCTTTCAAGTGTCTGTCTGTGTCCCTCCATGCTGCCCCACCTCAGCCAGCTTCTCTGGTCCCACAGGCTGTCCCTCTAGTCACACTGCGTCTCCTTCTAGAACTCTTCCATTGTGTCCTTCTGCACCTCGAGGCCGCCCTGCTCCCTCAGATCGCTGGTGACCTCGGGCCCACACCCCTGACACCTCTTCCCAGACAGGCAGGTGAGTACAGGGGCTCCTCCCCCCACGTGGACGGGAGGCTGTGGCCCTAGACAGGGGTGTGATCCTGGGTGAGCCACCCAGCCTCTGGCCTCCGTTGTCTGCTGCTTTAATGAGCCTCCTCTGGGACGGTCTGAGTCCGTGTGTCCCCCTCTGCTTCCACACAGCTGTCCGCCGGCAGCCTCAGTGCTCTGTGGCGAGGGGAGTCGCCCTCCCTGAGGAGCCTGGCCCTTCCTCTCCAGCCCCATTGCCCAGACTCCGCCCGCAGTCATCTCTGGCTGGGGTGAGATCTCCTCGCCGGCCTGTCTCCCGACACTCTCCAGTCCGACCCCACCACCACCCGGCTCCTGGAGCTGTTTTGACGAGTGGAACCTGACCCTGACACTTCCTGACTCGACACCTTTCCACCGGCCCCCCTCCCTGGAGGGCACGGAGCACCCCCTGGACAGGGTGTCCTCTGCTTCGGGGTCACGAAACATGGATGCCAGGCTGGCCGCTCAGGTGAGGCTCTGCGCAGGGCGCTCACCGCCAGCCGGGAACACACGTCCTCTTCCCGAACGGCATGGCTCAGAGGACCCCTCCAGCCTGTCCACAAACAGACTTGCCCACGCCCTCATTCTTGCCTCCCGAGAGCCTTTCTCATGACACGCTTCCTGACAACAGAAGCTGTTGAAACCAAAACCCATAGAACCGCGTGCTGTACTAGCCGCAAACTGACTGAAGCCCGGCGTGAGCAGCGGGCCAGAGGCCCCACCAACCCTGACCCCCTCACCCCAGCGAACTGTGCCTCGGGTCTTCCCAGCACGTGTGCAAACCCCATACTCCGTAGTGACCCCACCAACTGATAGCACAGAAGCCTGAGGAATACAAACGGACAAGTGAGGATGGGTTTTTGCTGTTTTATACTGAGGCTTTGAAGCTTTTTAAAGAATTAATGAAAGAGAGACATCTGAGTGGCTCAGTCAGTGAAGAGTGTGCCTTCGCCTTAGGTCATGATCTCGGGGTCCTGGGATCGAGCCCTGCATCGGGGTCCCTGCTGAGCAGGGAGCCTGCTTCTCCTTCTGCCTCCCCTCCTGTTTCTCATGAATAAATACATAAAATCTTTAAAAATTAATAAAAACAAATTGCTAAAAAATGGCTTAAGTCAGTACGGCAAAATTCTGTAAAAGATTTTTTAAATCATAAAAATAACAAACTATGTTGTTCTCAGATGGTTCTACCTCAATGTCCTTAAGTTCTTGCTCCGTGCAATCCGTGCCCTCCTTAATACCCACCATCAGGCCCTCCCAAGACCCCCCTCCCCTCCAAAACCTTCAGATTGTTACTCAGAGGCCACAGTCTCTCATGGTTCATCTCCCCCTCCAATTTCCCTCAACTCCCTTCTCCTCTCCATCTCCCCATGTTCTCCGTGTTATTCCTTATGCTCCACAAGTAAGTGAAACCATATGTAACTGACTCTCTCTGCTTGACTTATTTCATACAGCACAATCTCCTCCAGTCCTGTCCATGTTGATACAAAAGCTGGGTATTCATCCTTTCTGATGGAGGCATCATACTCCATAGTGTATATGGAACACATCTTCCTTATCCATTTGTCTATTGAAGGGCATCTTGGTTCTTTCCACAGTTTGGCAATTGTGGCTATTGCTGCTATGAACATTGGGGTACAGATGGCCCTTCTTTTCACTACATCTGTATCTTTGGGGTAAATACCCAGTAGTGCAATTGCGGGGTCATAGGGAAGCTCTATTTTTAATTTCTTGAGGAATCTCCAAAAATGAAGAGGCAACCCACAGAATGGGAGAAGATATTCCCAAATGACACTACAGACAAAGGGCAGGGCTGATATCCAAGATCTATAAAGAACTCCTCAAACTCAACACCCCAAAAAACAGATAATCATGTCAGAAAATGGGCAGAAGCCATGAACAGACACTTCTTCAAAGAAGACACAGAAATGATTAACAGACACATGAAAAAGTGTTCATCATCACTAACCATCAGGGAGATTCAAATCAAAACCACACTGAGATGCCACCTTATGCTAGTTCTAATAGCAAAGATTAACAAGACAGGAAACAATATGTGTTAGAGAGGATGTGGAGAAAGGGGAACCCTCTTACACTGTTGGTGGGAATGCAAGTTGGTGCAGCCACTTTGGCTCTTGATACTGGCTCAGGTCATGATCTTAGAATCGTGAGATCAAGCACCCTCCCCGCTCCCATGCCCAGTATGAAGCCTGCTTTAGATTCTCTCTCTCCCTCTGCCCCTCCCTGCCACCTCTCTCCCGCTTAAAAAAAAGAAAAGAAAAGAAAAGAAAAGCCAATCCAATATTTGCTCAATGTCTTCCTCTTAGAACCCCTTTTCAGAGGGGCGCACCCTGAATGCCCCTAGCCACAGTATGTCAACAAAGAAGGAGAAACATCAGAAGATACAGGTATAAACAGTGCTGGAGAGAAAGCCAGAGTCTGAATTACAGCCCAGATCCATCTCCTTCTGAATCTGGTTAGGTGAAAAGCCCTTATGTTTCATTCCACTCTCCTAACATAGATCTTCCAGGAGGTCTGTTCTCATTTCACTTCAGACCATGTGGTTTAAATATAGATAAGAGTTCTGGTTCTCTTAATTTCCATCTGAATATGAGTCTATTGTTATCCAAGTGAAAATTCACTGGTGATCACAGTATGTCTGTTTTAAAGATGGAGTTCATTGCCAGAGACTTCTCGGGTGGTCTCACCTTCAACCAAAGCCTTTAGCTACTATGAAAGTGTTCTCTGTGCTTTCCAGAGCTATGTTTAAGACTTTGTGGGTTATTTCTTTCAAACAATTGGAGAACAAAAGGGCCTGGGTTAACAAAACAAAATATCCCATTAGGATCCATTGCATCATTGAGTTTACGTTAACTATGTCTCTATTTTCTGTTTTAACCATAGTTTTCCTTTCAGAGAAAACACTTGTTTATTTGTTTGTTTGTTTGTTTTGCTATACAACATTGTACCTATAGTTGACAATATAGTGTGCACTTAAAAATGTGTTGAGGGTAGATCTCACGTTAAGTGTTCTCCCCACATTAAAAAAAAAAAAAAATTAAATGGTTTTTTTTTTTTCAACTGGACAGAAATTTCCCCCTTCTCTGTTTTTAATTTTTTTCAGAGTAAACACAAGAATAAGACATAAATTGGTTTTAGCTTTATTTTCCTTTTATTCTCAAATGTAAATTTGAACTCTATCTTATGACAGTGAGATGTTATAGAATAGCTTAAGATGGCAATTTCTTTAGTTAGGAAATGGGTCGTATTATTATCATTACTGTTAAGTTTCATAGATCGCTAGGTTTCCTTATCCTTAAGCAAATTCCCATTTGCTTGGGGAGTCAATGATGAGTGCCTTAGGAAGTTCTAGGATTAACAAACCTTAAAGAAAACCAACTGAAATTTTATGCCAAATGGGCAGGAAAGAAGAGTTATTTTAAATATTAAATGTGCCTTTTTGGCCCATTTATCCTGTACTATTTTCTACTTTACAGACTCATAAAATGCCTAGATGTGAAAGTGGCTGAAATTGGTTACAACGCTGAGCGCAAGGACCGTTTTCTCCACATAGTCTCATTCTCAGTGTCCTTCAAACCCTGCTGCCTCTCCCCAAGGACACATAAACAGTGCCTCACGGTCACCTGTACACAGAGCAGGTAGTCCTTCCCCCAGTGGACCACATGACGTGTTTAACTTCTGGGGAAAAATGTATTTGTCATCCCCCCAGATCCCAGAATTACTTTATTAAGATAAAATTGTTTTGGCTAATGACACAGCCTAACTACAACAACTTGCATTTATTCAGCTTACAGTATGCTAGACAGATTAAAATCCCTTTGTAGCTGCTACCTTGTATTATTCTAATGAGCGGCAAGTCCCAGGTACCAGAGTGCTCAAGTGTGTTGACTGCGGAGGGATAAATGTAGACATGGAGATAAGGAGGCAAGAACTAAACTGTTCTGTATTAAAAATGAGGGCAATGTGGAGAGACCTGAGGAGTTAGGACTGGATCCAGGGGAGATTTGGACTCTAATGGATTGAGGGGCATGTGATGGACGGAAAGACCCACATCTGGTGTCAACCCAAACAAAGTGAAACTAGGAGAAAGTCCACCTGTCACCTGTAAAAGCCAGCACTGTCTGTTCATGCTTGTGAGGTGATTCTGAGTGTGGGAGGCAGTGCCGCTCATGGCCGCAAGAGCTGGAAGGGACACTGCTGTCCAGAGAAGTCTGGGGCTGCCAGACGGTTTGGCCTCTTTGAGTGTTAATGTGCTCTCAGCTCTATGTGCTTTTCTTAAAGATTGAGGTCGATGGGAATAGTGACATTTCAGAGAGAGTGAGAAGACTTTGCACTTTGCACAATTCTTTAATGAAAGTATGAGATTGGTAAGGAGAAACAGACGACAGCTTTTAAGTTCAGGTTGTGATTTGGGGGATCCAAAAGAAATATAATTTAAGGAAGCGTTTCAAAATGTGTATGTCTGTTAAAATCTTCCTTTATCTGTCAGGAAATATAGACCCATGGATGTGCATGATTTCGCTCTCTCTTTGCTCTAAGGCAAAGTTCAAATGAACAGTTTTGCTTAGATTGAACATTTCCCCAACTGGCCTGTGCAAGCATGAATTATCCATGAGGAAACAGCACCCCTGTAAAGAACAGAGTTGGGCATGCGCACAGGTAAGAAGCAGGGGTCCTGCCCAGAAGAGGTATGAATTGAGTCTGTGACAACCTGCAAGCAAGTGCAATCATTAATAAAATGTTGTTTGTGACTACATGCCCCTGGAGCCAGAGCAACATGCAGTCGTCATCAATAGGGCCAAACCATCATCTCCAGAAAGACAAAACTGAACAAAGCAGACCCAAGGGATATAAACTGAGCTGACGGAGGGCACTTGTAAGGATTGGGTTAGGGTAGTCAAGGCTAACTCTGCCCAAAGAATTCCAATCTGAAAATCTGAACTCACCAGTCCTTGCCCGATCTTATCAGGCATATGCCCATCCTCTTCCTATGGATGTCCTCTTTATAGACACACAAGAAAAAGTGACAGGAGGAGAAAGAGACAGGTATAGTGTTGACTACACTAATGAGGAGAGTTGAAAATCTGATTGAATAGTGAAAATATTCCTAAGAAGTGAGGCTATCTCACTCAGCCTTAGTGCAAGACTTATCTCATTGTGGGGCTCATTACTTCTGAGTCAAGGGTATGGGTCATGACAACCAGGGGACTGAGAACTTGAGGATGGCCAAGAGTCAACTCTCCAAAGTACCACAAGACAGCGGGTGATCATGCCGCAGGGAATGTATCAGACTCTGCGCAGGGAAGGGAAGCCCCAGCTGGACAGAAGCAGGAGACATTGCTGTGCTTCAGAGGTGGGAAGTCAGAGGAGGGTTCGTGGGTCCGTACTCTGTGGTTTAAGGTGCACCCTGCAATGCCGAGAACTGATGGAGACTGAGGAATTTTATTTTATGCTCTTTTAGGAGTCATGTCCACAGCAAAGCTGGGGCCTTGAAAGGAGTCCTGATATGTGTCCAAGTGAACAACCTATAAACTGGAAAGCTTCTTGCCCAGGTGGACACACTGTTCACCAAAATAGTTTTCAGGAATTTTTTAAATACCGATCTATTGTTTCATAGCCTTATATTGTCAGTCAAACACCTTGGAACAAGCATGTAGGTAGGGCTGACCCAGGGGTCTCAGCATCCCCAGTCTTCCTGGTGTTTCTCCCTCTCCTCAAACTCCCACTCTCCAGAACCCCCGCTCAGCTGTCCCTCACTCTCGATCTTCCTTCCCAACCCATCAGAGATACCATCTGGAGCTTTTTTTTAGCCAGTTAAGTAAACCCAAAAAGGGGTCAATGACCAATAACTTCATAGTTCTTCTTAGGGTTAGTTACATTTAAACAAAACATCATGATGCATTTACCATTTAATTTTCCTTGTTCACTTGGCAATCTCTGCCTCTTCAACTCCTGGAGGCCCTTGTTAAAAATCTCAATTCAGCTTTAATTAAACACGATGTTTATCATCTGTTTGTCAGTTAATAAAATTTGGCCATACGACATCTCTTTCCTGATTATCTCGGACTACATTGTAACAGCGTAGAGCTGTAGAACTAGGGGACAAAAAATTCACTCCATTATCTACACTTGAAACCTGCTTTTGCTCACATGCCTGTTACCTGGGCTTGCACACACATCTCATTATCCTCTACATCCACCATTACCCCAAACTCTGAGCTACCTGGGGACACTCGCATACAGGATAATTACAAATGCTTGTGAAATGAAATCATATAGGTACATGAGGTCTTTCAGCTGATCTTTTTAGCACCTTGAGGAACTTGACTGTGTTTCCCACACCTTCAGATTATCCATTTTACATAATAAGCACCCATAATTACATGCATATTGAATGATGAACATATATATGAAAGGGTGCAGAAAACATAGACCTAAACATTACGAGATGATCCCTGAAAGATAGAAACTTAGGAAATTTTAGTTTTCTTTGTGTCTACCAAGTTTTCTGCAGCGAATGTTAATATTTCCATGATTAGGGGGAGAAAAGAATTTAAAAGCAACGTCAGTGACAACCTTATCAGCTGGAAGCAGCATCAGAGTACGACATGAGCCCCGTGGGGCCCAGAGCGGGAGTACTGAGCACCCGGGCGCTGGAACACAGGTTGCCTGGGCAACAGGGGATCCTGGGGCAGAGCTGCCTCTTAGGAATGGCAGGACAGTGACTATTTGTGTTGAGGCTGATGACTGGTCTTCAGAAACGAGGTCCTTCCATTGAGTCAGATTTCCTGTGTCACCAGGGAAACTGAGATTTTACTGAGACAAAATAGTTTGTGTAATTACTAACAAGGCCACATCAACAAATTCTAGTGGTATTTTGCTAAGAAGATTTTATCCCATAAAACTAATCAAGCTGCCAGCTGAGGTCCTGTCACTGGGTCTCTGGCAGTAGTTTCGAATTTTTCACAATGCCTTTGCTCATAAGTTTATGGGATGGGTAGGCCTGGCTTCATGTTTTATTGGAAGGCCAGTGGGCATTTGTGGGTTTCATTATATATTTGGAGTACAGAAGATGCATCAGTTTGGGGCTTTCATGTTTATGTCAAATCAAAACAATAAAAAGGAAACATACAAGAGTGATCTGCTTAACATGTCACCCTCTGGAACCAAGGCCTGGGCTCAGGGACCCCCAAGACCCACACACTCCAATTTCAAAGATCATCAGCATCTGATCAACATGGCTAGAGGTAGGCTTGTATGTTGGGGTTGGGAGAAGCTAGAGAATGTCTTGAAGGGGAAGGGGAAGACTGGGACCCATGTGGGACCCATGTGGGTCCTGGTCTAGGCTCAAGGCACCTGCCTGAACCACTGAAAAGGACTTAGAAAATCTGGAAGAAGATAGTCAAAGCATGGTGGTCCCTGCAGTGTGACCCCACCGTGTCCCCTGGGGTTCCTTCTCATGCTGCACCAAAGAAACTGAGTCCCTTTCAATTTGACTCCTTAAATGACAGCTCGAAAATAAATCATTAATGCCGCTTGGATCAGGGTTTTCCAGAGAAATAGAACCAGAGAAAAAGATTTATTATAAGGAGTTGGGCCATGTGGTTATGAGGCTGGCAAGCCCAGCTGCCTGGAGGAGGTCCACCACATTTTGGAGATCACCCTGTTTTGCTCAGAGTCCACTAATTTGAATGTCAATCGCACTCAAAACACCCTCACAGAAACACCCAAAATAACATTTGACCGAATGTCTGGGAACCCGGGGGCCCAGGCAAGCGGGCACAGAAAATTAACCACCGCGGCCCCTAACTGAGGCTTCTTCTTCGCTGGTCAGCACGGGCTTGCCAGACTCACTCCAACCAGCAGCGTCGTGTCCCTTCTCTTTCCCCGGGTTTGCTTCTCTTCACTGTCCATTCCCTTGCGGGTCACTCTCCGCTACCAAGGAGGAAGAGAAGTCTGGTACCAATCACGGGACCACGCGGAGTTCCCACCGTCAGCCGCACAGTTTTCTGGTTTTGTTTTGCTGTTAGTGTTACATTCGTCACCGTCCGTCATTACTGCTCGATGTCCGGTTCCAAGACTCACCACTTGCGTGTACCGGCCAGAGCTCCCTGCGGCCCATGCCCTCCGGAACACCCGCCACCGGGCGACCCATCCCCCGCCCCCTCCCCTCTGGAACCCCCAGTTTGCTCCCTGGAGTCACAGTCTCTCATGGTTCACCCCCCCCCCCGCCCCCGATTCCCCTCGTCTTTTTTTTTCTTTTTTATTGAAATTCAACGAGCCAACAGAGAGCACGTCATTAGCCTCTGCTGCAGTAGTCAGGGGCTCCTCAGTCCTACGACGCGCAGCGCCCATCCCACCAGGGCCCTCCTTCGTGCCCGCCCCCAGTGACCCAGCCCCCGCCTCTCCCCTCCGGCCACCTCCAGTTGGTTTCCCAGAGTCAGGAGTGGCTCGCGGTTTGCTCCCTCTGACTCCTTCCCGCGTCCGCGAGCTTCCACCAGCAGGTGCGTCTGTGCCGGGGTGAGGCTGCCGCGGGCTGCTCCCCGGAGGGCCCTGGGCACGTCCACCCTCCTGCAGAGCGCACAGCAAGCACGAGGCCCTGCGGTGGTTCACGGGAACCTCCGACACGGCAGCATCGGTCGGAAGAGGGAGTATTCGGAGATTCGTTCAGATTAAAAGAAAAAGTGAGGGGGTCTGCGTGGCTCAGTGGCTGAAGCACCTGCCCTCGGCTCAGGTCATGGCCCCGGAGTCCTGAGCCAGTGGCCGGCTCCTCCCTGGCCCCCGCTGCGCCTGTGCGCTCTCTCTCCCTCTCCCTCCTCTCTTCCACTCAAATAAAACCCTTTAAATAAACGCGAACTCCAGAAAAGGATTGTGAAACAACTGCGGTGAATCAACTCTGAAGAAGCCACCGCGCTCCTTGCCCGGTGTCCAGTGCAGACGAGCATCTGCTTCCTTAACCCAAAGGACATTCACCGCGTGTGCCTGAAAGACTGCCGCGACCTTCACGCCTCACCAGCGCGCTCCTGAGCCTGCAGCAAGGACGGAAAGAGGAATCCGAGGAACTTGGGCTTGGACCTGACGTCCCCAGGCCACCCGCCCGGTCCTGCAGTGTGAGAACCAGTTCTACCTCTTTGGCCTGCTTGTGTCTTTTCTAAAATACCCACAACCAGGGGTAGAAACCGAGGCTGGAGAGGGGCTGAGCTACTGTGAGACGACTATTAACACACGTATATGTAACCCAGAAGGGGCAGAAGGTACCAAATGTTTCTCCTAGACTTTCCCCGTTAGTATGTGTAGGGAGTGAACTCAGATAATGCCTTGAAATTTTTCTGTGATTTTGTTGTCTTTTTCGATATATGATATTGACCCCAATTACATTAAGGCATTCTTCACACAATAGTGATTGTGTTAGAATGGTGGGGAGAGTAGTAGAATTTTTACAAAGAAATATTCAGCCCCTTTAGTTCAAAAAATGAGAATTGCCGATGAATTAGATCAAGAGGACACTTACCACAAGGAGCAGAATGACGTACGGGATCACCGGGTCCACGAACTGTACACCTGAAACTAGTACAGCACTGCATGTTACTGACACTGGAAGTAAAAGTTTTAAAAATTAAAAAATAAAAATAAGTAAATGAGAAAGAAATGAGAATTGAAGTAAGATCATAGACTTTCAAACTTAGCCACTGTATCAAGAATGTATCTTCTAAATTCTGCCCCCTTTTAAGCTATGCAGGTTCCAAATGCTATGCACTGAAAAAAGATACCCTATGTGGGTCCTCACATGGCCCGAAGTTCTAGCCTCTTTCTCCTCCTGTAAGAGCGCTGATCTCCTCTGGGAGGGTCCATCCTCAAGGTTTCATTTAACCCTCATCACTACCCAAAGCTCTTCCTCCTAATACCATCCCACTGGGAGTTCCAGCTTCAACATATGAATTTGGGGAGGACACAACACACGAATTATGCACTCTGTAACAGTGACTAAAAACACTGAACATCTTCTCATTCATGGGTTGGCCATTGTATCTTGTATACCTTCTGTGAAAAATTGTCTGTTCAAATACTTGGCCTATTATTAAACTATTTGCCTTTTTTGTTGTTGTTGAGTTGTGAGAGTTCTTTTTTTTTTTTTTTTTTTAGATTTTATTTATTTATTGGACAGACAGAGATCACAAGTAGGCAGGGGCAGGCAGAGAGAGAGAGGAGGAAGCAGGCTCCCCGCTGAGCAGAGAGCTCGATGCGGGACTCGATCCCAGGACCCTGAGATCATGACCTGAGCCAAAGGCAGAGGCTTTAACCCACTGAGCCACCCAGGTGCCCCAAGAGTTCTTTTTATACTCTCAGTATAAGGCCCTGAAGAGATGTAGGACTTGTATTTTCTCTCTTCTGTAGGCTTTTCGCTCTCTCGGTGGTATCGCTATGGTACTGTTTGCAGCACACAAGATATTAGTAGTCTAATTTCTCTTCTTATTTCTTTGTCATTTATGCTTTTAGTTTTTAAAGAAGCCAGGAGATTTACTGTTCTATTTCATTCTAAGAGTTTCATAGTTTTAGCCTCCATTTGGCTATATGATCCATTTTGCGTTAATCTCTGTGTATACTGGGAAATAGGATTCCAACTGCATTCTTTTGCATGTGGATATTGTCACAGAACTATTTGTTCAAAAGATTATTCTCTCACCTATTGAATTTTCTTGACATCCTTGTCAAAAGTAAATGGACTATAAATGTGAGGGTTTATTTTGAGACTCTCAATTCTATCTCACTGGTACTGGTATGTATCTCTATGCCAAACTCACACTGTCTTGATTACTGTGGTTTTAGTAAGTTTTTGAATCTCCATTTTGTTCTCCTTTTTAAAAATATTGTTTTGGCTATTCTTGATCTCTTGCATTCCATATGAACTTTAAAATCAGTTTTTTTAATTTCTGGAACAAAAAAAAGCAACTGGAATTTTTATAAGGATTGCCTTAATCTGTAGATCACTTTGTGAAGTATGGTCATCTTAATAATATTCAGTGTTCCAATATATTAACATTACACATCTTCCGATTTATTTAAGTCTTTGAATTTCTTCAAATGTGTTTTACTTCTCAGTATGCAAGTATTGCACTTTTTTCTTAATCTATTCCTAAGTATTTTATTCTTTTTGATGCTGTACTAATGATAAAGTGGAATTGTTTTCTTAAATTCATTTTTGGATTTTTATTGCCAGAGTACAAAATATTATTGATTTTTTTAAAATATCAATAGCATACTTGACTAGTATCCTACAACCTAGCTGAACATGTTTATTAGTTATAACAGTTTTCATGGATTTCCTGGATGTTATATATTCAAGATCTGCAAAGAGGGATGGTTTTACATCTTCTTTTCCACTATGAAGGCGTTTTGTTCCTCTTTCTTGCCCAAATGCTCTGGTTAGAACCCCAATACGATGTTGAATACAAGTGGTAAGACCTTGACTTTCTCCACATCTTTGTTCGTTCTTCAAGCATCTCTAAGAAACTTCTTCTAAGTTCTGGTTCCGTTGTGCCTGCCATCAGGTACAGGTGCGGTGCATTCGGAGAGCTGCTGTGCGTTTACTCATTTTCCTTTGGAGGCACCGTACATTTTGTTTCTCGGTGTGCTTTGTGGTTTTGATGTTGTTGTTCTCAAAAGCTGTAAATTTGAACCTAATAATCTGGTAATCAGATTTTCCCCCTTCCTGAAGTTTTGCTGCTTTAGTTATTGTTTTGCTTATTGTTTTTGTTTTTCCGACAGCTATAAGCTGTGTCTGTGCCGAGGATAAGCCTGAGCTCTCGTCAGATCTTTCCAGAGCCTGCACTAGGCCCTGGGTGCACAGCCGCGCGCGCAGTTCTTCAATGTCCTGGTCTTCCAGGCCAGGCGCCCAAAATGGGGAAAAGAGAAAAATGTTCAAGGCTTCAATAGGCCCCAAAGTTCCAGAATAGTTACACCAGACAAGTTCTGTCAGTGTGGGTGTCTGTGTGGAGAGACCAGGTCCCAGGGTGGCCACTGCGGTCTTCCAGAGTCTCGCTTGTCAGCCGTGAGAGCTTCTGTGTCCCTGGGAGCTGGTCGGTCTCGTCGGAAGTACTCGGCTGTCGGCGTGCGTTTGCTCAAGCACTTCCTCCGACCACCTTTTATTTCTGAAAGGCCAGTGGTGTGTCCCCGCTCTCATTCTGACGTCAGGAGCCTGAGTCTCTTCTTTCTTCTCCATCAGTGCCCCAGAAGGCTTGTCATCTGGTTGGTCTTCTCGAAGACCTGACTCTCGGTCTTGCTGTCTGCTTTGTCGCCCCTGCAGGACCGGCGCCGCCTGATCTCTGTCACCTCCTCCTTCTCCTTGCTCTGCCTTCACCCCTCTCTTCTCCCTGTGTCTTCCGCTGGAAGGCCAAGTTAGACCTGCGAGCTCTCTTTGTTTTGCCTACAGGCATTTACTACATCTAAGATGTAGTTCAGCTGTCAGAAGTGTTGGTATCTTGTGTTCTATTTTCATTCATCTCGAAGCATTTCTAGCATCCCTGACGACTCCTTTCCTGACTCCCCTTCCCTGGTGAGACGGACGTTCTCTCGCTTCCACGCGTCTCCGTATTTCCCAGATTTCCTGCTGTTACTCATTTATTAATGATTCGTTCTAAATTAATGCCACTGTAGATGGAAAAGATGTTTTTTATAATTCAACCAGTTTAAATTTATCAGGAATTGTTTTATGGCCTAGTGTATGGGCTCAGCTGGTGAACCATCTGTTCACTTGAGAAGAATATAGATTAGCTGCAGTTAGATACAGTACCCCACGGATGTCTCTCGGAACGCGATGCTGCTCAGACCTTCTGTTTCCTTCTGCTCTTCTGTCTGGATGCTCTGTCCGGGGTTAAGTGTGGAATGCTGATGCCTCCAACTATTATTCTTGAATTCTCTATTTCTTCCTTCAATTCTACCAGTTTTAATATAATGTATATTGAAGATCTGTTGCTAGGTGAATGTATGCTATAATTCCTATGTCTTCCTGGTTGATTGACGTTTTAATCATTATACAACGTCTCTCTTTATTTCCAGTAACCTTTTTGTTTGTTTTAAAGTCTGTTTAGGGGACACCAGGGTGGCTCAGTTGTTAAACGTCTGCCTTGGCTCAGGTCATGATCCCAGGGTCCTGGGATCGAGACCCGAATGGGGCTCCCTACTCAACGGGGAGCCTGCTTCTCCTTCTCCCAGTTCCCCTGCTTATGTTCACTCTCTCACTTTGTGTCTCTCTCTCAAATAAGCAAATAAATCTTGGAACACTGGAAAAATAAAGTTAAATTTAAAAAAATATTACCAAAACACAAATCTAAAGAAAAAACCGAAATCTTTAAAAATAAAATAAAATAAAGTCTGTCTTGACTAATATTGGTAGAGCTACTCTAGTTCTTTTATATTTCGTGTATGGTTTATTTTCAACCATTCTTTTACTTGTAATCTATTTGTATTTTTCAATCTAATGTGTGTCTCCTATGGGTAACATATGATTGGATCTTTTCTTTAAATCTAATTTGACAAATTCTACCTTTCAAATGGATTATTTAATTTTGATGCTATCATTAATATTGTTGGATTTATATCTGCCATTTTGTTTTTATGTTTCTTATTTTTTGTTCATATATTCTGCCTTTATTTCCTTCTTTTGCATTAAGTGTATATAGTGTAACATTTCAATCCCTTTGTTTTTATTCATTTTAAGGGGGAGGGGCAGAGGAAGAGGGAGAAAGAGAATCTCCAGGAGACCCCACACCCAATGGGAGCTGACATGGGGCTTGATCTCACAACCCTGAGATCATGACCTGAGCTGAGATCGAGAGTCCGACGGTTAGCCACCTGAGCTACCAGGCACACCTCAACTCCTTTATTTTTGTAAAACATAATTTTTGTGTTCTTTTCCTAGTGGTTCCTCTAGGGCTTACAATATACATCGTAACACATCAAAATCTACTTCCAATTTATCCTAATTTATACTGAATTTATTCTAGTGAAATACAGAAATTTTTTCCTATGTATATCTTCATTCTTTCATTTTTTGTGATTTTTAGTGTCATATATATTATATACATATGTTCCAAGTCCAGCAATACATTTTAATAATTATTGCTTCATATAATCTTCTGTCTTTTTGTCGAAGCTGAAAAAAGAAGGAAAGACAAGCACTTTCCTGTAGAGTTGGTCATGGGAAGCTTTTCATTTATTCTTTTTGGCTTTCCCAAGTTCTTCCTGCGGACCGGAGCTCTTGTTCAGTGTCATATCCTTACTGTGATATAACATGGTCCTGCACACTCCTCCACAGTCCGACGTGCAGCTCCTGTCCAGTAGACTACATTTCACTGTGTAGTTGACTCACAAATACCATAATATAGTCATGTTATTTTATGCAATTATTTTTAGCCAATCAAAAGAAGAATAGGGAAAAACTGTGCAATGTTACCTTATTTTGTATTGACCTATATAATTATCTTTTTAGTGCTCCTTTTGTGTGTACAGATTTGAAATACTATCAGGTGTCACTCATTTTCAGCCTGAAGAACTTAGTTCTTATAGGTGGGTCTTCTTGCAACCAGTTAGTTCTCTTGGTTTTTGTTGATCTGACAATGCCTTTATCCTGACTTCATTTTTGAAAGGTAGTTTCACTGGACTTTTTTTTAGTTCCCACACTTGGAATATACCATCATGTTTCCTTGTAGCCTCTATTGTTTCTGAGAGAAGTCAACTCTTAATCTTCCCGGGGTTCCCTTGTTCATGATGAGTCATCTTTCTCTTACTGCTTTCAGGATTGTGTTGCCTTTCGTTGTCAATATTCTGGCAGTGATGTGTCTAGGTGTGGATGACTTGGCTTTTATTATTCTTTTATTTCTTTTAATGTTTAGGATAGAGAGATTAATATTTTCATCACATTTGGAAAGTTGCCAGTTATTATTTCTTAAATACTTCCTCATTTCCTTTCTCTTTCTCTTCTCACTGGTAATTTCATCGTACATATGTTGGTTCACCTAATGCAGCCCCAATTACTCGGCACTGCCGTTTATTTTTCTTCATTATTCTGCAGTTACATAATCTCTACTGACCTTTTTTCTTTTTGCTTTTTTTAATTTAATTTTTTCAGTGTTCCAGAATTCATTATTTATGCACCACACCCAGTGCTCCATGCCATACGTGCCCTCCTGCATACCCACCACCGGGCTCCCTCATCTCCTCACACCTGTCCCCTCCAAACCCTCATTTTGTTTCTCAGAGTCCACAGTCTCTCATGGTTCGTCTCCCTCTCTGATTCTCCCAATTCACTTTTCCTTTCCTTCTCCCCTTGTCCTCCGTGTTATTCCTTATGCTCCACAAGTAAGTGAAGCCATATAATAGTTGACTCTCTCTGCTTGACTTAGTTCACTCAGCATAATCTCTTCCAGTCCCGTCCATGTTGCTACAAAAGTTGGGTATTCGTCCTTTCTGATGGAGGCATCATACTCCATAGTGTATATGGGCCACATCTTCCTTATCCATTCGTCTGTTGAAGGGCATCTTGGTTCCCTCCCCAGTTTGGCGACCGTGGCCATCGCTGCTATGAACACTGGGGTGCAGACGGCCCTTCTCTTCACTTCGTCTGTCTCTGGGGTAAGTACCCGCTGTCGACCCGTTTCCAAGTGCGCTGACAGCTTGTTCTGCCGGCTCAGACCCACTACTGAGATGGTTCAGTGACGTTTTCATTCGGGTTCTTGTAATTTCATCTCCAGAATTTTTATTTCATTCTTTCCAGTGATTTCTCTCTTTGTTCATAATCCCTATTTAATGAGACATTGTTGTAATGCTTTCCTTAAATTCGTTAGGTATGGTTTCATTAGTTTTTTGAACACCTTTATAATAGCTACATTGAAGTCTTTGCGACCATCTGGGCCCCTGCAAAAGCAGTTTCTATTACCTGTTCTATTACTCTTGTATATGGGTCACACGTCCCTGTTTCTTTGTATAACTCACAATCTTTTTGTTAAAAATTGAATTTCTGTTTTAAAAAGTTTTAAATAATATATCATAGCAACACTCACTACTTATTTCCCCCTCCCTGGAGTGATTGGTTGCTAAGCAGTTTACTGTTTAGTGCCTTAGCTGAACCAATTCTCTGAAGTCTCCCAGCCAACCCACACCCAATGTGCAACTTCTGGTATCTCTACCCCACAGTGTTTTAATCTTCTAGCCTTGTTACCTAAGTTTCGCCTCCAAGCAGATATAAGTCACATTATTTTAAGGCTGTTTTTAAACCCCCTTAGTGTGTTAGACTTTAGAATATTTGCTTTATAAGATGAGCCAGATCAAGGTTCCGGTAGATTCAGCAGCCCCCTTTGTGATTCAAAAACAACTTTCCCGCCGTGTCATCACAGGATGGTAGAGGGTTAGGGAGCTCTTGGGTCTCTTTTGTAAGAAAAGTGATGCCTTCATGACAGCTCCACCCTCGTGACCTAATCGTCTCCCAAAGGCTCCACCGCCCACCACCACCACACTGGGGTAAGGATTTCAACTTTTAAATCGTGGGGGAGAACATGGTCAGTCAATAGGACTTGCATGTTACACATTCTCCAAAAAAAAAAAAAAAAAAAAAATTGTATAATAAATGTCTAGAGTATTTTAAGATTAGTCCTCCTTAAAAAAAGAATATTTGCTTTATGATTCTTCCAAGTTTTTATTTCAGAACTGCCACGTCCCAGATTCTAGGAATCAATGTTTCCATGAGAAACGATAGATGAGATCCTTCCAGGAAATGTAAAATTTTCCCAAATGGTTAAGTTCAAGGATGACTTGTCTACCCATGATTCAAGTTTGGACTTACATTTCAGTTATCTTTTGCTGAGTAAGCATCCCAAGCTTGGTGATATAAAGCAGTTTACTTTGCTCAGCCATTCTGTGGCTCGACTGTGGACAGGGTGCAGCGTGTAGGACTAGTCTCAGCTCATCCTGTCTGGAAGGACCTCAATGGGAAGACTCAAGCCTTTGGGTCGACTTGAAAGTCTGTAGGCTGAAACCATTAGAAGCTTTCTTAATTCACATATGTGGCACTGATGCTGGTCTAACCTGGTGGGTTTCCACATGGTTTGAGCTTCAAACAGCATGGCAACTGAACCCCACAAGGACACTTGCTCACAAGGGAACACCGGACAGAAACAGCACAGCATTTTGTTACCCAGCCCTAGAGGTCACCTACAGCACTCCTGCTAGCTTCAGTTGGTCAAAGGAGTTACAAGCCTGCTCAGATCAAAGGGGAGGAAACATAGATCTCACTTCTTCATGGGAAAAATATGGAGAATTTCTAGTCACATTTTAAAAACAGACACAGCTTGTTTAATACCAAATTTCCCTGAGAATTATATCTGTATCTATTACTTTTATATCAACATGGTAAAAAATAAAAATAAAAAAAAAGAGGGCCCAGAAATGTTAAATCATCACGGCCAATGCCTACTGAAGCTTCGTCAGAAATTACAGTATTAAGCCATTATCAGATGTCTTACCTCAGCAATGATTGCTTTTGCAGAGGGTTTGCAAGCCGGTCACAATTTTCTGAAAAAATTAGATACAGGACAGAGGAGTTTTGACAGGCCACCCAAAGAAGGGAGCGGGAAAGTGTGACGTGCACTCTGGCTTCCCTCGGGGACCACATGCCTTGCACTGAGGGCGCTCGGGCAGTGAAGTGTGCCCCAGGGGGTCCCAGATAGCTCAGAGAGGAGAAAGCAAGGAAAGAAACACAAGAGGTTTCAATGACCTGCTTCAAAATTGGGCCCATGACCGACCCTGGAATCAATGAATATTTTCCTGCATTCTTGAGTGGAAAATCTTCAAATGTTAAGAAACTAGACTTTCTTCTGTCTGGAAAATAAAATCATAAATCCTGGTTGTGCGTGTCAGTCCACCCACAGGAGATTCAGAGCCATTTTCTTTGGCTTGGTGTCCGAGAGTTTCTGTCATAGAGAAGGGATCCAGCATGATAGTGCTTTCCAGGGACCCTTCGGCATTCAGGAAGAGGGAAAATATCAAGATTCAAACCCTTTGTTTTATTAACAAGGCCTGAGAGGCAACGTGACTTGCTGGCAATCCCCCGGCATGAGGGGCAGTTCCAACAAGGTCCTTCCGTCTGCAGAACAGACGGGGGGAGCATTGCTTCCAGGGTCCTTCCGTCTGCAGAACGGAGGGGGCGGGGGGAGCATTGCTTCCAGCCAGGAGCGACAGGGGCCTCTAGGTCTGAGCGTTGAGATGTTTGCTGTTCAGCAGCAGCTGTGTTGGGCCTAAGTGGGCTGGTTAGGAAGGAAGGTCTGCCAAGATCTAGGTGAACATTTAGAAGACACATTAGCAGTGTTAGGCGGTTACCTTCCTCTGTCCCTAAGTTGCTTTATTCATTTGTTTGTTTGCTTGTTTTGACTCACTCCTTTGGGTTGAGCAACTTCTTTGGGTTAAACTGACTCTTTGGAGGCTGCTATAAAAAGCCAGAAGTAGAAGGCCACCTGAGTGGGCTGCCACATCAGGCTGTGACCAGCCACTAGCAGCTCAATGCTTTGTGGGGCTGAAGCCCGCCCAGGACGGGGATCTGGGGGAGAGGACAGGGACGGGAAAGTGCCCTGAGGGAGGCGGGGAACAACAGGCGGGCTCGCCACAGGGAGGGCTGAACAAGCGGCGAGAAAGAGGCCAAGAGCCTTCAGGGGACACTGAGCCATGCCTGGAGCAGCAGCAGCAGAGACCGACGGAGGGCCTGCACTGGGCCCGGACCCTTCTCGAGTTTCTGTGCGCTTCATCTCATGCAATCTTCATGCTGACCTGTTTCGGAGACACTGCTGTGATCTTCATGGTGCTGCTAAGGGCCTTTTCTGCCTTCTAGAGATTAAGGGACCTCAGCAAGTTGACACACAGGGACCAGAAAGCGTTGGGGTAACCCTAGGTTCATGCTCTGGGTCAAAGACCATGTTCTACTGCTGACGCAGTGCAAACTGGATGGTTTTCCCTACTGCCAACTCTGTAGACTACAATATCACAGAGAACGATCTTCGTAAGTGACTCTCAGTGACATCCCATGTGACAGCCAATGCCACAAGAAGGGCAAAGCAAAGGGACACACTGGGCATCGTGCAACTCATCTCCACCGTCAGCAAACCAGACCGGAGTACCAGGCCTAGCATCAGACTGGTTTCATTTCAGATGTTTCCCCAGAACGTGTTCCAGGATGTGACAGTGCCAGGAACGGACAACAGTAAATCTCCCAGGGCCAACGACCACATTCCTGCACAGTCCAGCTGCCCAGACATCTTGTGGGTATTGGCTGGAATGATGCAATTTCAGATCAGTTGCTTCTCCTTATGGTCTTTCCCCTCAGCCCCTCTGCCTCGGACGAACCCCAAGGAGGGCCCTGCTCTGCCCATAGTATGGGTTTGGTGTCTGAACTGAGTTTTGGCTACAAGCTCAAATAGAAAAGAATAAAATTTTCTTTTCAAAATGTCTCTCTCTACTGGAAATAACTGAAACTTTAGCTTGGGGGAGGGTCTTCACTGAGTCCTAACAGCTGAAACTTGCTGTGTGAGACGGAAGCAGCTCTGAATGGAGGAGGACCCCAGAGGGGAGAAAAGAGGCAGACCCCCCCCCCCCCCCGTAAGTGAGACACACAGGAGAGGGTTTCATCTGAACCAAAATCAAGTAAGATTTTACATCAGGAGTCCGGAGGTCCTGTCCGAAATGCCTGAGTGATTGTCTCCACTTCATGTTGGTTCTAAACAGCAGATTTGTGATGAAAGGAAAAGTGCTGGCAGGAAAAAAAGAATGCATTTTGATTTTCAGATATAAGATAGAAACAATTCTGATGTTCTGAGCTCATGCTGGCTAGGAGACACCATCGTGGCCCCCACTCCCTCTCTCCGGGGCATGCCTGCCTCAAGCGGTTCCAAGTCTCCACTTGGACTCTGGTGCAGAGTTCTGCCCCAGGAGCACCAGGGACCCATGGGACCTGCACGGTGAATGCTTGGCCTTGGATGGGGCACTTCTGAGGCACGTTCTATATCACCTCCCAGGGATGCCAGTGGGACTGAGCCCAGGTGCCGACAGCAGCAAACTGCTTGTAAAGGACCTTTCTCTTCCCTTCTCTGGTCCCCACGGCCCTACTAGCCCCTCGGCATATCCTGATTAAACCCCTTGCCCAGAGTCCGCTGCGTCACTATTCGTGACGTGGAGAGAAAGCTGTAGCTCCCCGCAGAGTGCTGCTATGAAACGGTGCCTGCTGTTTTCCTCAGAGAGTATTTTCTTTGGCTTTCAGTTTCGTCACACTTTCACTGACTTCCCTTGAAGTCATGCAAAATGTCTAACATATAAAGGAAAATCCACCAACTGATTGAAAAGAATCCAAAAGGTGAAATGTTAGTGATCTCAGTCTTTCCCCAAATGGACTTCAGTGTACACCATTATCCGCTTCTGTTCATAAAGAACTGCTCGGAAATGGAAATATTGAAAGAAATATTTTTTATTCAAAGGGAAGAGAATATGAAGCAGCAAAAGCGCATTAATAAAGGTCATAGTGACCTGTTTTCTAATGGGGTTCTTTAATCTCCTAAATCTACCCTTAACTTACTCTGATTCCCTTTCCTGAAATAAAGGGGCTTGCCACAGGCTGGTTCGTCCATTTGGGTGCGTAGGAAATCAATGGTTCTTTTTAAGAATAGTTATTTTCTCCAAGAAGAGAAAGACAGAAAGAAGAAGGGGCAAGGGAAAAGGAGTGAGAGGGAGAGAAAGAAAATAGGTTTGTGGCGTTGGCAGCAGGCCGGCTGGGCCTTGTCTCTCCATGAACAAATGTTTTCTAAAGTCTAATGATGGTCTCTGGATAACTGAGGTTTTCTTCTCTGACGACCAGGCAACGACTTGAATGTGGAGTCGTGGGATTCTCTCTCCCGAGAACAGGCGAGACCAGGGCCTGGCAGGGAGACACCCAGGCTTGGCCCTTGCCGGGCAGCTCCCGCCACGGTGAGTCCCCATTTGTCCGAAAGTGGCTGGACGAGCCTGTGGGCCGCCAGGGTCATTCCCGCTCCGGTCCGTCGGAGGGCAGAGGTTCAGTGGGACCCATTTGATGGCTCGCTCCTGCCGTTCTGAAACCCAGAAAAGAAACATCTTAAAACCAGGAGGGAGTGGGAGGTCGACTTTAAGTCATAGCCCCTGACAGGAGGAGCCTGGGGCTCTGTCTCAGGCCTGACCACGGACTACATCTGCGTCCCGCTCTCTTCTGTTTCCTTGTCACTCAAACAGGAAGACTAGTAACACTTACTCAGTGGGGCGCGACGGGCTTGAACGAAATACTCGTGCCCAGCACCTGGCTGCCGGGCCCTCGGGCGGAGCCTGTGGGAGGCGGCCTGGAAGAGCCAGCAGGCGGCTGGGAGCACAGTCCCTCCGGAGGGTGCCGCCCTGCACTGCCCCTGCCCGGAGCTGAGAAGCTGGACTCCAAGTCGCCGTGGAGATACCTGTGAGCCCGTACACCGCCACTTCTTCTTGCCCGGAGCGGAAACTGGTACTTCAGCAGGGCCCTGGGGCGGGTCTCCGGACGCGCTTGACACAGCCTTCCCAGAAGCTGCACCAGCCGTCTCGGAGCGGACCGCCGAGGACAGGGCACCTTGGGGCGTCGCGATGTGCTCCGGGCCCTCGTGCCCCACGGTCAGGGGAGTGGGCAGCCTGGGGTCAGGAAATCAGTCTGGGGCCCTGTGTTCCCCAGAAAGCGCCTCACCCTCCAGCCAGCAAGCGTGTGCCCTGCGCGTGGCGGGCCCTCGGCCCCTGTGGCGCTTTACCTGGTGGTGTGACTGCAGAGCCCCTGGGGGAGCCTGGCACAGGCGACGGCATCGTGGGGTCCGCCAAGCTCCTATAATCCGACGCCGGCACTCACACACATGGCCTGTGGAGCGACGATCGGAAGGGCCGCTCCCCAAGCCGTCTGCCTCCCATGGGCGGTGTGGGAGAAGCAACACGAGGCCCGCTTAGCCGTGCTCTCTGAGTTCTGCTTTTTCACGAGCTCTTCCAGCTTCTCCACACGCTATTTTTAATCCTGTCAAACACATCCGACAATCCTGTCCGTAAAGAAAACGAAAGCGGCTATGGCCTGTTTGAAGGAGGGGGCATTCTCAGGAATCGGTTAAGAGCTCTCAGTTAAATGAAGGAACACTTTCCGGGGAGTTATGGGCCGGTTTGTGGATCAACAAACCTCCCGTATCTGCAGCCCCGCGGCACCCAAGGCGGCGCATCGAGGCCTTTGAGTCAAAGCTCAGTACTAATTTCACGTACCATCTGCCCGTCCTCACCATGCCGCGAATTCCAGCGACTCACCCTGCGTGACGAATGGTCTAGTTGAGGTACGAGAGCGAAGTGTGGTCTTCCTGCGACTATGGGACATCTGTCCACCCCGTGCGCCTGCAGCAAGTCCCTGGTTCTCAGGACGTCTTTCACCCCCGCTAAGTACGCGCTCATGCTCATACGCGCGAGTCTGTTGGACCATGAGGTCTCCCATCTTTGTGATCACCTGAGGATGGGCTGGTCGGTGGTGGAACGGTGCAGATGAATCCACGGCAAATATGGCCAGGTGGGAAGCAGGAGCGGCAGAAATGTGGGTCATGGCCCGAACTTGGTGAGTCTACCACCCAGCTGGGAGGTGAAGCCACATGACCAACAGCTCTAGACACGTCACCAGCACGAGATTCAATGTCAAAATGAGGGACACGGGCTCCAGCCACGGTCTTGGTCCTGGACGGCCCATCAGACCAGGCCCAACCAGTGTTCTACTCATCACCACGTTGTGGTTTTGACACAACTGTGCTGGGTGGTGAGATAGGACAGTGATGGGGGTGCCATGAAGCTCCCTGGTTTCTGGAAATGTTCTAGCTCTGGTCCCACCGGGGCACACATACGTAAAACACACATTGCGCAACCTTGGACTCAGCTTTAGAGAGTAAAGAGAGAGAATGTGCTTCAAAGAACAGACATGTGCACCATTTAGTTGAATCCAGAAACTTGTGTATTTCTGGTAATAAACCTTGCTGGCAATACCATCACCAGCTGGAGAAGGCACCAGCTTCTGGAAAACACACCACCAGCTGCTTCTGGCCTGAACAGCTTGAAGCACTTGTTGTCTCTTACCCACCTGAGCAGGGACTTTTTCATCTGGTGTTTCTAAGCTCAAAATTTGTCACTAATGCAATAATCCCCTGGAAGACAAGTCTTGCTTTCGGACACTTTTCCACATTCAGTGAAAGCACGTAAATCCCCGTCCCCTACAATTTGGGGCTGAAGAGCATCGTGCCAGCTGGAAAGCAACGTCCCAAAGTCTCCTGATCATCTCAGCCCTGGAACGAGAGAGAAAATCGTTCAGCTTCTCTGTGAGGCATGTGGTGTGTGCCCATGTGTGTGTGTGCGTTTTTCCCTAAAGTCTGAGCTGGCACCACGATGCCCGCCCCTGGTGGGCAGAGACAAGCCTGTGGCTGGTCACGCTTCCCAGCACCTGGCTCGGTTAACGGCACAGTGGATAGACTAACAAATGTATGACATTATGAAACTTAATATAGGCAAAACTACATAAAAAATTAAACCAAGGAAAATGTATTTCTACAGGTATATATTGTTCCATTAAAAACTTCAAAAATAACTTTCATTTTTGTTTATAAAGTAATTGTTTAGAAAGTTTAGCAAAAATACACAGAAATAGGAAAAAAAATACAAGAGACCCAGATTAGAGCTCTGCATTTTAGTGTACAAAATTAGCACAAAACTAGCTCAATTGAGAGTAAAGTCACAGACAATTTGAATCCGAAGTTGACGAATTCATCCTCAGACGGTCTCCTCCTCATCTCCCCGCTCCCCCATGGCTCACGCTCCATTTTCTTGGCACGACCCTCCTCACTGCCCAATATAAGGCTCCCACTTCCCACCCAGTGTCTCTGTTTCAATGCTGACCTTGGACCAGGAGTCCTGTCCATGGAGTTCCAGGCAGCCGGGCTGGGGTCTGTGATGATTGAGCAATGGTGGGTGACTAGGGTCCTGGGGTCACTCCTTGCTGTGTCCCCTAGTAGCTTATTGTTAAGAAATGCCTCATGTGGCCATCTTTCTAATGATAGAAGAATCAACTAAATCCAATGACGTTGTCCAAATAGCTCAGAAACTTGGATCTGTGGTTTGAAAACCATCAATATGCAGCCGTCGGGCAGCCATCGGACACCCGTCTGTGCCCTTGGACCTTGGCAGCCTCACACAGGCCCCCTCAGGCAGGGCTGGTCCAGGCCTCACAACTCTGTGATGCAGAGTGCACCTGGCAGCAAGACGAGGGGCCCCCACCAAACCCAAACAGGCAAGTTAAGGACCCCTCTAGACTGTGCGAGTCAGCTTTGTCCCCCTCTGGAAATCAAGACAATCAGTCCGACCTCCTTTAGCCAAAAACAAGTGTTGACCGTGCACGGGGGCCCTGCACGTGCCCACTCAGAAGGCACTCCAGCCAGTTCATGAATTGTTTGGATAGTAACGCACGAATGTGACAGCACATCTCCACGTATGCACTTCGATGCCAACAGGAAAGTAAAACACACGTATGTCTTAAACAACTCGGACACCACAGATCTAAGAGGCCCCTCGGACCTTAGCTGTGCAGCCTCCTGCCTTTCAACCCCTCCTGGGTCCTTGAAGTCCTTGCCTTCCCAAACAGGCCCCTTCTGCCCCGCCTGCCTGGCCTTGCCCGTTAGCAGGACACCCCACAGGAGACAGTCCTTCCTGACCCGCCGGAGCCCAAGGTTGGAAGACACCTCAGCCGTCTCCTCTCGTCTCAGCTTTCTGCACGCGTCACGCGCGCATCGTACTCCAGTTCTTCAGCCTTGTATGTGGGCGATCACGTAATGTCACCTATGTGCAGTGACACACCACCGGCATCATCTTTTAGTCCCTGTGTCATTTTCTTAGATTTAATATCTGCTCCTCTAACTTGTTATGGTTGTAAGCGTGTGTCCAAACTAAGTTTCTCAGCTGCCTTGATCTTAGCCCCCAAGAGTCTTACAAGCGAGCTTCAGACACCATCACAGCAGAGCAGGCAGGCCCGAGCAGGGACATCCCAGCTGCGGACAGACCTATACAGCTCTCCTGCCTTTGGCATTTGCCGTGCCGCGATTCCCCCAGAAAGGTCGTCTCTGGTAACTGAATGGTCCCAGGGATGTTTTCCTCTTTCAGATGAACTGACACTGGTTTGCAGGGTAGGACCAGCCAAATAACAGAGTTTTCACTGGTTCTCCGTGTAAACACAGTCCTGAACTCTTGTCTTCTACAGATGCCTAACATAGAAGAAAGGAAGGCATTTCTAGCTTTGACAGCAGAGCAGGTAAAAAGCCTCATTTTGTTCTTTTAAAAGACTGCAATAAATATGAAAATGCACCTAACTCTAATTTTTAAATCTCAATTTAGCTTGCTTTCAGAGTGTTGGAGGAAGTCAGAGTCGTCGACTAGACTGCTCACTAACTCATTCTGTAAATGAGGACACTTATGTCCCAAGAGGTAATGAACATGGAGGCTTGTCTGGGAGACCTTCGGCAAAACCGAGGTTCCCAAGGCTCCTGTGCCTCAGCTACCACAGGATGAAAATAATCCCTGGGTGCTTGAGTCCGAGGGAGCAATGTTCCTTGCCTGCTGTTAGGGGACGTCCAGCCGGCCTGGTGCAGCTCTCGGGAGCTAGGAGCCAGATGCAGACCCTGGCCCCTGGCCCCTCCCCCCCTTCCCAAGCAGGCAGGCAGGACCCACAGAATGGATGGAAACTCCTGAAGGACAGAACTCATGCAACACTACCGTAATGAAAGGACATTACTGCCTCTGGTCTTGTGTTACAGAAGGGTGAGCCTAGAAGAGCCCTCATGGGCGCTCCATCCACGGATCCTGGGGGACATTATCGATTCTCCAAGGACACTGGAGTAATTACTGATCCTTCCCCTTCATTTTAGAAGAAAACTTTTATTTATGTTTTTTTAAAGATTTTATTCATCCACTTGACAGAAAGAGAACACAAGTAGGCAGAGAGGCAGGCAGAGAGAGAGGAGGAAGCAGGCTCCCTGCTGAACAGAGAGCCCGATGCGGGGATCAATCCCAGGACCCTGGGATCATGACCTGAGCTGAAGACAGAGGCTTAACCCACTGAGCCACCCAGGCGCCCCTAAAAGAAAACTTTTAAACCAAGTCCCATTTACCAGTTTACTTCTTAATTCTCCTTTCTGCTGAATAGGTGGTTAAAAACAGGACATCGTTACTTTGTGTTCCCTCAAGCTGTTCATTTTCTTCTCTTCTCCTTAAAAAACAGACACAAACCATTCTGAAAGGCAACACAGTCTTTCAGATCCTGACTTTCGCTGATGAGGCCGCACTCCCTGGTGCTGTGACGTCTTTCCCCTGTGGCCAGGACTGCTTTTATAAAAACAGGTCAGCCGGGCCTCCAGACCTCCGACACCCCTCACCCAGCCCACACCGTCTTCACCGTGGAAACGCATCACTTCTCTTCCAATTGTGAGCAGGTTGCCCCAAGCCATTCTGCTGACAGTCTTGTCAGGGAGCTTCTTGGTGGTAAAGACTGTTACGTGCCCTGGGGGATGTTCTGGACCTGCTCTCACGGGCGCTCAAGGTCCAGGAGCCGACAGTCGGAAACCCTTCTCCGTCCCATCACCCAAGCAGGGCAGCACCACCGGAGAGGGCACCGGCCAGAGGCACATTCTGCACGCTCCGACAGCCCACAGTCCGCTCACGATTGTGGTGGGCGGTGGAACCAGGGCCCGGCCTCAGAGGGTGGAACCTGGAGGGGCCGGGGGAGTGAGCGCCCGGGGAGGGGAAGCACCAGAGCCAGTCTTACCTGTAAAGGGTCCACACATCTGAAAGCCTGGCCCTGCCCCCTGGACCATCTGGCTATGAAAAGCATTAAATCCCTTGCCCGAGGCTTGGGCCCTTAGAACAGAAATACATGGATGTCAGGACACCAATGTCATTTGTGAGTCAGGGAAGAGACGAAACGCCAGGAGAGTCCAGCTGCACGTGGAGGAGACTGCGACAGGGAGAGAGGCAGGAGCAGAAAAGGACGAGGCGAGGAGGGGCCGCGCCTGAGCCCTGGGGCTCTGCCCTGCCGGAAGCTCCAGGAGCCGTAGGTGCGGACGGGGTGCACAACGGCCGGTAGCGGCTTCAGAGCCCTGACTGCACCACTGAGGGATAATGTGTGTTAAGACACAAGAGAAAGGCAGAACAGAGTTGCAGAGCGCGGGCTGCAGAAGCCAAGTAGAGTTGGGTGTGTTGGAACGTTTGCTCTGTTTTTCCCCTTCTCTCTTGCCGGAAATAATGCACAGCCTGAACTAGTTCCAAGGATTCTAGACCAAACGGAGTGAGTGCAGCAGAAGTAAAAGGCATCGTTCAGGGGAGGTCACTCTGGTCTTAATCTTCAGCCTTTCGGGTGCAATTTATTAGCTCCATAAATTCAGCCTGCCGTGGAAAATATTAAGGTTATAACTACGGAGGCTTTCCTGGTTTAAAAAAGTAGAGAAAATCTTGTCATTGATTTATAGTTAACGTGCTGATCAGTAATCAGCTGATTTATTCTATCTGAACTTAACCACATGTTACGTAAATAGTGGAGTCCACCCAATGTAGACTCTGGAAAATACTTTGAAAAATAATCCAGTACATTTATAAAAATATGCTGCATTCTACCCTACCTCTGTCCACCCTAACCTCTGGTTTGTACTTTTTTTTTTTTTTTTAAGAAAACAGCTTTCATTAGATTTCTAATTTCTAATTAAGCATGTGAGGAACTTGGAAGGCATCACTCCTGTCCTCTCAACGAGAAAAGTTGAAGAAACTGAAAATCAAAAATGTGTCTTAGTTTCATCACAGAGTTGAGGTCAGAGAGCAAACCACTGCTCCCAGAACTGAAGAGACAGGCTGATGCAGAGAATCACAGCTTCCATGAGCAGGATCCCAGGAGCAGAAATCTTTGTGGGAACCAGTGTGTGGGGGGGGGGACCCCAAGCTGTAACTGATTAACTGATGAATTCACTGTGGACAAATCTGTGAGTTAAAGCCTGCAGGAGAGCCAGGCCTGGGGCCTCACAGTGATGACTTACCTCCAGGTATGGATCAGGTTCTCACAGTGAACATCAAAGAAAAATCCCTTCATGCCTCCAGCAGTGGGGGAAGGAAAGAACCTGTTTTTAAAAACATAAGAGTCCCCTGATCTTAGTAAGACCTGCCTCAGGGGGAACGGCTAACCCTAACTCGCTGGGTTTCTCCGAGCCTAACCTATGCAGAGGAAAGGGAGTTACTCGACTGCAGCCCACTCCACCCATTCTATCCCACTGAAGGGGAAGAAAAACCTGAGACGTTCTAGTGAAGTCGATGGTCCAGAGGCACAGACTCCCCAAAAGACAGAGACCCAACACTAGGACTATAGCAGCCCTCCCTTCCCCCACCTCACCTCTGCACATCAGTAAGATTCCTATATAGCAACAGGGAAAGACACTGGAAGAACTACACATCTCAGACCTTATTTTAAAAGTCTCTAAGAAATCCAGAGACAGCAGAGCAGAAAATAACAAGGTACCGGAGAAAACTGTAGCCTGCAATATCCAGTTACAGCAAACAGAAGCACAACCCAACTCCTAGCCAGATAACATAAAAACTAATACCAAAGGCCCATTCACCTCAGTTCCCTTTACCCGGTACATTGTGTTCAACTTCTAACAAAAAAAATTACAAGACATACTAAAAGACAAAAATCACAGTTTGAAGAGGCAAAGCAAGCATAAGAAACAGACTCAGATATGGCAGAAATGTTGCAATTATTAGACCTAGAAATTAAAACAACTATGATTAATATGTTAAAGACTTTAAGGGGAAAAGTGAAGAACATAAAAGAACCTATAGATAACGTAAACAAAGAGTGGAAATTCTAAGACAGAATCAAAAGGAAATGCTAGAAAATTAAAGCACTATTAACAGAAATGAATGCATTGATGAGTTCATCATTACACTGGCCATTACTGAAGAAAGAATCAGTAAGTTTGAGGAAATGTCCATAGAAACTTCCAGAACTATAATGTAATGAGAAAAAAGAATGAAAAAGATGGAACAAAATGTCTAAGAACTTTCCAGAGCAATTTCCAGAACAAGGAATTTCCAAGAACATTTCTCTGTAACATACACATAGTGGAAGACAGAGAAAAGGAAAAAGAGAAGTCAAGAGAAGAAATATTTCAAACAATAATGACTGAGAATTTTCCAAAATTAATGGTGGGAAACAAAAATCCAGGAAATTTAGAGAATACCAAGCAGAATAAGTATCAAAAAAATCTACACTTAGACACAGGGATGAAATGGGGGCAAGAGAGACATGCAGCCCATACCCCTATTAAACATTCAGTCTTATTCATGGTAGGGGATGTGAGGGAGAAAAGCCATGTGAAATACAAGTAACAGAACATATGGAAGGGAGGGGGCACCTGGTGGCTCAGTCAGTTCAGCGTTCAACCCTTGATTTTGGCTCAGGTCATGATCGCAGGGTCCTGAGATCAAGCCCTGCATTGGTCTCTGCACTGGGTGTAGAGCCTATTTGAGATTCTCTCTCTCCCTCTGTGCCCCTCTCTCTCTCCGTGCCCCCTCCATGTGGATATATGGAAGGAGGAAGAGGAAGTGTACACCTGGGCAGGTATGGAAGGGTATGAGACATTTTGACCTCACAAGGAAGGTCAAGTGTGACTTCTATGCTTTCATAGTACTCTGAGGAAGCTGGCGCTCAGAGGCCTTAACTAGTTGATCGTGGAACCCTCAGCAAGCCAGCAGGAGACATAAGAGTCTAGCACCTAACTCTGAAGCCCGCACTCTCCCTATTGACCAAACAAGAGGTATTGAAGGTCATGTCCTGAAGAGCCTTAATGTTGTCCTAAGGAGCTTGGGCTTAGTTCTCTAATGGGTGGAAGTACTCATATTCAAATTGCAGAAAATTAAGAACAGAGAAAATCTTGAAATAAGCCAGAAAATGTGGTTGGGGGGAAGAACTTTACATATAGAGGAGTAATAAATAAATAAATAATAGAATTGGAGTCAACTTCTCACCAGAAACCATGCAAGCAAAAAGAAAAGTAGTGAAATGTTTTCAAGTGCTAATGGAAAAGAAACATACCAATAGAGTATTCTGTATCCATCAAAAGTAACCTTCACAAGTGAGGAGAAATAAAGACTTTCTTAAGCAAATATAACTGAGGAATTTACTGCATGTAGCCCTGCCTTGCTAGAAATATTAAAATAAATTCTTTGTTGAAAATGAAGATGGTATAGGTTAGAAACCTGGATCCCCATAAAGAAGATTGTTAGAGAAGGAAGAACTGAAGGTAAAACTAAATCTTGGGTGTTTTTTTTTTAATACCAATTGATCTAACAAATAACAATTTGTTCAAAATACTAATAGAAGTGCTTTTTGTTATAGCTTATGAACACATAAATTGAAAGACAAATTATAAAGGACAGAAGGATTTATTGAGGATACTCTGTTATAAGGTAGTTGTTCTACCTATAAAGTGGTATAATGTGGGGGTTTTTTACACTTTAAGGAAAAATTTACTGAACAGGACATTTCCATGCATTAACAGATTCCCCAAGAGACATATTAAAGTCTCAAAGTGTTAGAACCAGAGGAGGGCTTGAGAGATTGTCATGGCCAACTTCTTTATTTCATAGATGGGGACTTTAAGGCCTGAGAGAAAGCGTGGCCAGTCCTCACTGGGATGCAAGCCTGGAGCTGCTGACTTCAGTGTTTTTTCTTCTCCTGCTCTTTGTCACTATATCTATACAAGGATGTGTCTTTTGTCGTGGTATAGTGTTTTTTGAAAATGGATTTGAATCCAACTTATCAAAATCTGTGGGATACAGGAAAAAATAGGGCTTAGGAGGAAGTCTAAAGCATTGAAAGCACACATTAGAGAAGATAAAAGATAAAGTCAGTTATCTAAACTTTCACTTCAGGAAATTAGAGGGGGAGAAGGTAAATTAAGTCCAAAGTAAACATAAGAAAATGAAGAATTAGAACAAAAATCAATGAAATGGAAAACATTAGTGAAAAATCAATGAAACCCAAAGCTAGTTCTTTTGTAAAGTTCGATAAAATTGATAAACTTCTAGGCAAGTTCATCACTACTGATCACTATTGAAAGGATAATAAAAGAATATTAGGAATGATTCTATGTCCATGAATTCAATAACTTAGGTAAGATGAAATAATTCCTTAAAGAACACAATTTACCAAAACTCACATAAAGAGAAATAGAAAATCTGAATAAGCCTGTATCTATGAAATGAATTAAATCAATACATAATAACCTTCCCAAACAGAAAATAGTGGGCCCAGATGGGTTCACTGGTGAATTTCACCTAACATTTAAGGAAAAAATTGTACAAATTCTCTACAATCGCTCCTAGAAGATAGAAGCAGAGGGACTACTCCTAATTCACTGTATAAGGCCAGCTTTACCATAATACCAAAACTGGACAAGAACATTGTGAGAAAAGAAAACTACAGACCAATATCTCTCATGATCATGGATACAAAAATATTCAACAAAATATTAGCAAACTAAATCCAACAATTTATAAAAATACTTATACTGTACAAAGTTGTCGGATTTGTTCCAGGTATATAAAACTGATTCAACATTTAAAAATCAATTAATATAATTTATCACATCAACAAGCTAAAGAAAAAAAAATCATGTTATTACATAAAATAGATGTGGAAAAAGCATTTGACAAATGCTAACACCTATTCATGATAAAAACTCTCAATAAAGTAGGAATTGAGGGGACCTTCTTCAATTTAAAAAAGATTGGGGGGCTAGGGAGGGAACTCTACAGTTAATATCATACTTAATGGTGAGGAACTAGATACTTCCCTGCTAAAATCAGGCAGGCATGGATATCCCCTCTCACCATTCCTATTCAACATCATAAGGGAAGTTCTAGCTAATGAAATAAGACAAGAAAAAGAAATAAAATGTACACAGATGGGAAATGAAGAAATAAAACTACCTTTGTTCACAAATGACATCATTGTCTAGATTGAAAATCCCAAAGAATCAACAACACAAAAAATCTCCTACAACCAATTAGTGATTATAGCAAAGTTGCAGGATACAAGGATAATATACAAAGGTCAGTTGGGTGCCTGGGTGGCTCAGTAGGTTAAGCCTCTGCCTTCAGCTCAGGTCATGATCCCAGAGTCCTGGGATCGAGCCCTGCATCGGGCTCTCTGCTCAGCGGGGAGCCTGCTTGGGATCTCTCTCTGTCAAATAAAAAAAAAAAGGTCAGTTGCTTTCTTATATACCAGTAATGAACAACTGGAAGATAAACTTACTGTTTACATTAGCACCAAAAAACCTCTGAAGACTTAGCTAGAAGTCAAACAAAATATGTACAAGATCTACGTGAGAAAAACTACAAAATTCGATGAATGACATCAAAGGAGAAATAAATAAATGGGAAGATAGTCCCTGTTCATGGATAAAAATATTCTATATTGTCAAGAGGTCAGTTCTTCCCCAATTAATCTATAGATTCAATGCAAATCCAATCAAAATGCCAAGAAGCTATTTTGTGGATATGGACAACTGATTCTAACATTTATATGGAGGCAAAAGATCCAGAACAGCCACACAGTATTGAAGGAGAACTGACTCAAAGGACTAATACAAATCTATTAAGAGTTCAAGACTTAATTTAAAGCTACAGTTATCAGGACAGCGTTGAAAGACTATGTTAAAAGACAAGACAGTTAAAAGACTAGACAATAGACCAGTGGAATAGAATGAGAACCCAGAAATAGACCCAGACAAAAACAGTCAACTCATCTTTGACAAAGGAACAGACAGAATTCATAAGGAAAGGACAGTCTTTTCATCAAATACTACTGGAACAACAAACAAGAGTACATCCATATACAGAAGAACTGAATTTAGACACATATCTTACACCTTTCACAAAAACTACCTCAAAATGAATCATAGACCTAAAGGTAAAATGCAGAACTATTAAACTCCTAGAAGATAACAAATAGAAAATCTAGATGACCTTGGGTTTGGTGATGACTTTTTAGATACAACACCAAAAGCACAATCCAAGAAAGAAAAAACTGTGAGTGGGACTTTAGTAAAATTAAAGACTTTTGCTCTGTGAAAGACACATTAAGCAACTGAGAAGACAAACCATAGACCAGGAGAAAATGTTTGCAAACCACCTATCTGATAAAGGACTAGACTACAAAAACTTCCAAAAATATTTTAAAACAACAGTAAGAAAACAATTTTTTAACATTTAAATTAAATTTAAAACATTTTTTAATTGGCTAAAGATCTGAAAGAGACACTTCACCCAAAAAAGATATACAGATGGCAAATAAGCATATAAAAAGATGCTCTTCCTTATATGGTCTCAGGGAAATAAAAGTAAGATAATAAGATACCATTACACACCTCCTAGAATGGCCAGAATCTGGAACACTGACAAGGCCCAACACTGGCCAGCAAGTGGAGCAACTGGAACTCACACTGGTTGCTGGTGGGAACACAACAGTGCAGCCGTTGTGGAAGAGCTGGGCAGTTTCTTACAAAACTGAACATATTCTTACCATACGATCCAACAATTACACCCCTAGATATTTATCTGAGTGAGCTGAAAACTTATGTCTACACAAAACATCTGTTCATGAATATTGACAACAGCTTTACTCAGAATGCTAAAACTTGGAAGTAACCAAGACATCCTTCAACAGGTGAGTGGCTAAACTGTGGAACAGATGGACAGTGGAATGTGCTAGAAAGAACTGAGCTAACAAGCCTCAGAAAAACACGGAGGCACCTTAAATGCAGGTTGGTATGTGAAAGAAGCCTACCTAAAAAGGCTACACACTAGTAAAGAACTAAGAAAGAACTAAGAAAGAGTGTAGAAGCATTCCTCCTTTGATAATGCTGAATTTGTAGGTTTCAGGTGACATGTGAAACCTTTTTAAAGATTTTTCTCAAAGATCTGAAAAGCTGGGGTGCCTGCATGGCTCAGTGGGTTAAAGCCTCTGCCTTCGGCTCGGGTCATGATCCCAGGGTCCTGGGATCGAGCCCCGCATCGGGCTCTCTGCTCAGCGGGGAGCCTGCTTCCTCCTCTCTCTCTCTCTGCCTGCCTCTCTGCGTACTTGTGGTCTCTCTGTCAAATAAATAAATAAAATCTTTTTTTTTAAAAAGATCTTAAAAGCTATTAGCCAGGATGTTTCTTTTACAAAAACGTAGATACATGTGTAGAGCTAAGAAGCTTCTGTCCATGTATGATTTAATAAAAATAATTTTAAAGGGAATAAAAGAACACTGGCTGGAAAGGTGACGGGATGCAGGAGCCCTTCCTCCCACCCAGGTTTGCTGCGCGTGAACTACTTGGCAGACGAAGCTGTTTACAAAACTGCACGTTCCAGGTGCGGCTTACACACACTACCATGCTTCCTTTACTCTGCGGCCTCCCCAGGGACAGACCCTCTTCTGAAGGTCTCTGGGCCAGGCTCAGCAGAGCTGGAAGAACATTGAGGGTGGCTCAGCCATTGAAACCCAAAGGCCAGAGAGCTGTGAGGAGCAGCCCACATTTCAAAGTCAGATGCTAGGCCATGGACGGGGGGTTGCCAAGCTCTGTTCCAAGCTGAATTAGAGAAGGAGGCCAGCAGGGCAGACTTAGGGGAGACCCCACTGTGCTCAACATGGCCCTGCTCCACCAGGGAGCTGGGGTGCTTCCTCTCCCCCGACCCAGGTGAAGCACCTCAAGACCCATTTGGGGAGCTCGGCCTGTGTTCTCTGAAGGAAACAGCCGTGACTCTGACGCCTGGGAAGTCTGAACAGGAGGCTGCATCTGGCTGGCTGCCTCTGTCTGAAAAACAAAGGTCACGTTTTTGTCTCCTTAGTCAGCTGTCGCCTCCCAAGGACCATCTTCAGACGGACTTTCAGGAGAAATGGTCTAGAGAGGAAAGGCGATCCCAGTGGAAGGGAGACCATCCTGAGGGGCACCCTTTGCACCCAGGGGCAACAGCTGTAGGGTGTTGAGGACAGTGGGAGCACAGGAGGCCTGCAGACCTCACTGTGCTGGGGAAGTAGGGCTTCCTGACGCTTCCCACCCTCCCTCTGGAGGATGCCCGGGCTGCAGTGCAGAAGGGTGTGCGGGTAAGTCCGGGGAGGGGAGGCTCCTACCCTATGGTGCTGTGCACAGCTCCCGGCACTGGGTTCTGGCCCCGGGTTCCAGCTGGTGCAGGACGGGGCTAGGGTGGAGGAGGGTAGTGAGAATTTTAAATTAAGCAGCTGAAAGTGTTGCTAACCCACAGCACTGGGCCTTTTCTATCTAGAAAAGAGATCCTCACCAGAAAGAACCGAGGGCTGCCAGGGTGTCACAAAGCCACAGGCGTAAGGGAAGTTTACTCAAAGGAATCCATCTCATTGAATAGGTTGGTTGTGGCTGAAAATAGGAAGGGCCAGAAACGGCCTGCACAGACGAGCAGCCCAGATCCCACTGACCCATCCTGAGCCTGAGTCCACACTGCATCTGTGCACCCAGGAAGCCCAGGCCAGTCTGGGGCTGAGGGGGGCACATCCTGAAAGCAGCACTTCCCATGCATATACTTTTAAAAATGTGTGCGAGTGTTCTCCGTGGCTCATGTTTGATTTCTATCTTCAGAATCCCTTGAGAAGTAGGCCATGCGCATCTTGGGGACGGTACTGCATAGCCTGGGGAGCTGACGCAGCCTCCTGATACTAGGCAACGCAGCAGCTGTGCTCCAGGATTCCCTGAGAGTCAGGGCATCGAAGGGCCAGGGACATGTGCTCTACCCGAGAGGTGCGGAGCCAGGGCTTGGGTCCGGAAGGGCACTCCTGTGAGCTCTGCTGCTCTCCCCAGCACACCGCTGTGAGCTCATGAATGACGTGAAGTGTTCCCCAAAGCCCAAGGCTTTCTTAGGCGGGAAAAGAAAGTGCGCATTCTATGGACCTCTAGCATCCAGGCTTCTAAAAAACACTTAAATTGCAGGACAGCAAACGGTGAGTTTCCTCACAGGTCCAAGTTAACAATGGCCTCGTGCAGTGTGGCCATGACCCTCCGCCCTAGCAGGTGTGGTCCTGAGTTATTCATCTATTCTTGGCAGAAGGACTGAAAGGACCTCAGAGTTATGAGTATTCAAAGCTTATTCTTCTCTTTTGGAAAGTATTTAGTTTTGAGCTATTTCACTCTCTTCTGACCACAAAGCCCTAAAGCTTCCCTTCACTAAACCAATGGGTTTCTGGGCTTCTGACCTGCTCAGCTTCCACCGTGGGCTCAGAGCTGAGCCAGGAAAACCCAGGGAAGCCACTGGCAAAAACAGTGCCAGGCCGGGTAAGCTGTGTGGGCAAGGGGGAGCTAGCTGGCAGAAGGGGTGTCCAGGCAGGAGGTGGGGAGGGCAGCTGAAAAGTTACAGCCTCTCCCAGACGCCTCAAAACACAGTCAGGTGCGGGCGCTGAGGGCAGGTGCGGTCAGAAGAGGTGTCAGGGAGCAGGACGCACACAACACTGATTCTACCCTCCCTCGGGCCAACACAGTCTTTCATGTTCTCCAGCCTCACGAATGGGCCATACTTCTTGATGTCTGTGATGCTCTCAGCACATTCGTGGCTCCCTGGTGCTTCTGAGATGCTGCCTCTCTCCACCCTTGATCACCCATAACCGTTCTCCTAACCAGTCGCATGTTCTCCTCCAGGGCCTCCCAAAGGCAGTCAACGTCTCCTTCTCCCATTAGCCTAGGTCTCACTATGGTCGCACTTACTTCCCATCACACGAACTCCTACACATTGCCTTGAACCCAGGGTAGTACTTTTGAGGAACAGCAAAACACGGACGGACGCAGTCATGATCTTGATTCCTACAGCCACCCTCCAAGGGAGAAGGCAAGTGTCATTATTCTCATTTACAAATGGGCATATCACTCAGGAAGTCTGTTGGCTTGTCACCGGTTGAGTAGTGAGTAAAAGGGATCTTTATCAAATAGGACCCAAGGTCAGCACGCTTCTAGACCACACGCTTTACCCACCTAGAACGTCTGGTCTTGGCCTCTAAGACTGCTCCCCCACAGAGAGAATGACGGATGACAGACAGACTGCTAGACGGATGACAGACAGATGACTGATAGATATTAATTGATACAGGGGGGGTAGGGTGGTCAGAGAGGACACAAGTGATAAAAAGCCGAGGCGGTGCGACTTCCCAGTTGAATCTGGGTAGAGGGCGAGGGGGTACTTCGTCCTCTTCTTGTTCTAGGCTTCGTGTAAGCAGTTATTTTCGCACGGGAAGTTAACACCACAACAAAAATTACCCGTTTCATTTTGCATTTCTAGGTGCTTTTCTATCTGCTGGATAGCAGCCAGCTCTAGCGCTGAAATAATCCTTTGGGGTGTTCAGAGCTGAGGGGATGCTGCCGGATGTGCGCATTTCCATCTCGGGCCCCTCTGCTGCCGCCGCTCGCCGCTCGCCACTCGCCACTCGCCACTCGGGAGGACAAAATGGCTTTCCTGGTTTGGCTTGGGCAGGACCCGCCGACATGCGGGGTCCGCCCACACCCAAACGCACCCCAACTTTCTTCTTACGTTTCAGTTGCCCCGACCCAACCCCACTGGCTTCGAAGGCAGCACACCCAACCTGACTGGGTTTCTGGACATTTTGGGGGGCGCCTTCAGCTTATTTTTTAACGAGGAGGACGTAGGTAGGTGCAAACCCGCGGCGGTCCACGACCAGAGCCGTTTCCTCGTTCCCAAAGAGGGTCACTCCCAAGTCGCTCTCCCGCTGACCTCTCCACGTGCAGCCTGGAGGCCACCGCAAGCCCTTCGCCTGCCTGCGCTCGTCCCTCTGCTCCGACAGCCGCCGGGCGCGCGGGGCCGGGCTGGAGGACGTGGTGCGCGGTGGGAGCGGGCGCGGGGCGGGGACGCGGGGCGGAGGGGGAAGCGCGCCGGGCCCAGCGGAGAGCGCGCGGGGCTGGGAGGGGAGGAGCTGGGGACGCTGGGAGCGAGGCGGAGGGCGAGTGGGGGGCCGCGGGGAGGAAGGGGCGCGGGGCGGGGCCGCGGGCGCCGGGGGCGGAGTCGCCGGGCGCGGGGAGCAGCCAGGCCGGCGGCCCGGGGGGGACCAGGCGGCCTGCCCACGCGCTCCGGCGGCCCCGCGGCAGCTGCAGGGCGCGCGGAGCTCCGACCGCCGGAGCCGGGGCCGGAGCGGGGGTGCGCGCTCGGCCCATGCTGGCGTCCGCCGAGCCGGGATGAGGGCGCCCGCGCTGCTGCCGCCCGCGCTGCTGACCTGCTGCGGCTGGCTGCTCGCCCCCGTGAGTGCGTCCGCGGCCCCCGCGCTCCCGCAGCCCACGCGCGTCCTCCCTCCGCGGACTGGGGCGCGGCTCCCGCCCGCGACGCTCCTCTCCTGCGTCCGGGCGCGGGGCACCGGGGCGGCCCAGGATCCTCGCTCGTCGGGGTCCGGGTCCGGGTCGGGGGTCCGGGGTCCGGGTCGGGGGTCCGGGTCGGGAACGGGGTGGTCGGAGGAGCCCCGGGACCCTCCCCCGCGGGCCAGACGAGGGCTCGGGCGGGGAAGGGGCGGCTGTCGGTCCCGTCCGCGTGGTCCCCGGTTTGCTGGAAGCGGGACCGGGTCAAGGAGGCGCTGTTTTGGCCGCTGCTTCCCGGGGGCGTGAGGCTGGGCGCGCGGGGCGGTCACGTCGTCGCCCCGAGCGAGGCCATGTCCCCCCGAGGGAGACCGGAGTTGGCCTTGTCACGGGCGCCGCTGCGTCCCCTCCTGGGTCTCGTCGCTGCTTTGTGTTTGTTTCGTGTTTCGGCCAAGTTCCCTTCGGACGCGCGCCGCTTCCTCCGTCGCGGCTCCTTGCGGGGCGCGGGGGGCGCGGGGCGCCCGAGCACCGGGTGGTTCGCGACCGCGCGACCCGCTTCTCCGGCTCCCGAGAGCGCTGCCTTGTGTCCGGAGGAACGGTCGGCCCGGTTCTTGCTCTCCTCCCGCGCCGAGGCCCGGCTTGCGCGTCCGTCCGTGTGTCCGTCTTGCCTCCGGATCGCGGGGCTGGAGCCGCGGCCGTGAAGCCCCGGACGCAGCTGTGGGGGGACGTTGTGTCTCGTTGTTGAGGGCGTGGGAACCGACGAAAGCCCCTCGTCTGGGCTGAAGGCCACCGGGTCTGTCCTGCGGAGGAACGGGGCTTAGGGAGACCCTGTTAGGGGCGCCGGGGGGCCAGTGGGGCTGGGCGGCTGCCTTCGGCTCGGGTCACGGTCTCAGGGTCCGGGGATCTGCTTCCTCCTCTCCCTCTGCCTGCCGCTCTGCCTGCTTGTCCCCTCTCTCTCTGTGTCAAGTAAATAAATAAAATCTTTCTTTAAAAAAGAAGAAGAAGACCCTTGTTAGTCATTAATGCTTTGAAAGAGCTAGTCGTCACAAGTACCAGGATTACTCCGGCTAACGCAGCTTTGATCCCTAAGGTGTCCCAGTCAGTCGTTGCTCTGCGTGTTCAACAATGTCAGGAACCATAGCGTCTTTTTATCCCTTGACAAACAGTTTGTAAAGTGAACAAAATTTTCCCAATTCTAAAATTTAAAGACCATGGACTTGTTCATACAGGAGAAGTACAGTGTGTCCGAAACTAGGAGGTTCTACAGTGGGTGGCTGTCCAGTAGTAATGGGGCGGGGGAGGACACTTTGTATCTTTTTAAAAGTGAGGGTAATTGTGGCAAAAGTATCAGCATTTACTTCTTTTAATTCTGTTTAGAAACGTTATATCCAGTGTTTGGATAGTAGGGTCAGTGAACACAGGTGGCCGTCACCTACCCAGAGTACGACAGCCTCCCAGGGGAAGTAAGATTTTCTTCAGACCGAGCAGGGCTGTGCAGCTCCAGCCTGCAGTACGAATACTTGGGATGGGGAGAAATAAAGAAGAGAGAACGTTGGATTTTCATAAAAGCTCAGAGACTCTTTTCTTCCAAGACTGAAGCGTGGGGCTCTGTCTGTTGCCAGCGCTCACAGGCGATATCACTGCCCCCACCCCTGTCCCACAGCTTTAGTTCCGCGACAGGTCACTATGAGAAATCACCCACCTCTTGGTTGGGGGACATACCGCTCTTCCCTCTCTTCCTCTCCGTACTTACCCCTCTAATCTTTTTGAAAATCTTCTTCACACCAAACTCTAAACTTTCAGAAGTGACCTCGGGCTCTGCAAACAAGGTTATCCTATTAGAGGTCTGTCCAGCAAGTGCAGAGGCTGTCCGTAGATGAGGTGGGCTGACGTCTGGGCTAGCGTGTGGTCATTAAGAATAGTCTTAAGAGTACACATGTATGTACTGTAATTAAATCAAGGGCTATGAATGGAGGACTCAAATATTGAAAGATCATTGGATTAAAAAACTCTATTGCTGCCAAATTAGTACAAACAAAATACAATGTTAGGAAGTTGTTCATGTTAGTTATGTTAAGTTGTTGTTAACTTGTTTACGTTACTTATGTTAGTAAGTTGTTTTCTGCTCAGAAAAAAATTCTGTTAGGTTTATATTTGTGTTATAAGTCTTTTACAAAGTGATTTTTTTAATGATGTCAGAAATATGAAGGTGATTGCTTTTAAGTGAGTGTTATTTGGGGAGCAGTTTAGAACCATGAGCAGTTTGTTTTGTTTTGTAGAAGTGTTGTTTGACTTTCCTCTTATGGTGAAATTTTTAGTTACTTCCTTTTTTTAAACCTTGACCAGGTGAACAGTGTTCACCCAGAATGTCGATTTCATCTGGAAATACAGGAGGAAGAGACAAAATGCACAGAGCTTCTAAGGACTCAAACAGGAAAATACAAAGGTAAGATAGCCGCTTGGTGAGTACAGGGGCTCAGCTGGGAAACCGGGCAGGCTGATAGCTCCCCCTCACTCTGAAAATTGATGTTTTAAAGTCACCTGCATCTTCCAAAAAAAAAAAAAAAAAAAAAAGGTCTGTTTCCACTGCTGGGGGCCAGGGAATCCTTCCCATAATAAACTTTTTTAAAGTTATTTTTATTAATATATAATGTATTATTAGCCCCAGGGGTACAGGCGTGTGAATCGTCAGAGTTAACGCATCTCACAGCACGCACCACAGCACACACTCCCCACTGTCCATCCCCAGCCGCCCTATTCCCCAAGCCTTAACCCTTACCAGTAACAGGACCCGTGGTTTGACACAAGAGCGAATTACTAAAATAATTTCATGAGCATTGTTATGCTTTGCAAAAGCAACTCCATTATCCATGGAATGAGTATTTTTATCTGATTTCTCGCATTTAAAAATTTTAGTCACATCCCAGATGATTTTAGTCCAGTTAGGAATGTGGAAACACCAGAAATCAAACAGGGAAATGAGACTTTTGTTTTCCTGAAGACAGACCTATTGTGAATACAGCAGATTTGCTCACTTTACCTTCTCCAGGTCAAACTGCACACGCTGGAACCGTTTGTACTCTGGCTAGGCACATTCACAGTCTGTAAATTCAGAAGGTTCAGTGATAGCACCCACATT
Organism: Mustela lutreola; assembly: GCF_030435805.1. NCBI lineage: Eukaryota > Metazoa > Chordata > Mammalia > Carnivora > Mustelidae > Mustela > Mustela lutreola. The sequence goes on along the minus strand of NC_081293.1, from coordinate 202,392,014 downwards.
CTAACAGAAGCAAAAACCTTTTGTCTTTCTTCTTCATTCATTTTCAAGACAAAAAGTGAAATCAAAGACTACGTGTTAAAACAGGCTGGTGTCCTGCAGGGGGACTTGAGACCAGAAGTTACGCACATGGGCTTTGTTCTAGACCAGTGCTGCCTAGAAGAAATAGTAGGTGAACCGCATAGATAATTTTTAATATTCTAGTTACCCCATTAAAATGTGAAAAAAGGGGAGATTAATTTTAATATACTTTATCCAAAAATATCCAAACCATTATTATTTCAACTTATAATCAATATAAAATATTGATAAGAAACTTTGAATTTGTTTATACTAAGTCTTAGGAATGAGGATTTGATTTGCGCTTACAGCACATACACTGAGGACCCAACTCATTTCGGGTCCTCACAGCAGCCAGGGGCCCCCACGCGGGACAGGACGGCTTCGGACCACTACTAAGATGGGCATCCTGTGCCCTTTCTAGTCCCCTGGGGAGCCTCTACTTCCTCAGCTGAAAAATGAGATCTCTGCAGCCTTAAAGATCTGTGATTTTGGCAGTGCGTACATGGTCCCAAGGCCACATCTTCCAAATGATCTAGGGGAGCTCTGAGCAGGAAGAGGCAGATGATGTGGCTCACCCCATGGCTAAGGTGGGCTGAGCGTCCACCCTGTGCAAAGCCGTGAGCTGACCAATTAACCAGCTCTGAGGATAGATGAGACACAGGTCCTGCCAGCCTGCGCCTCAAGACAAAGCTATCATCGTGGCCACTGAGGTCCGTTCCCTTCAGCGAACATTAAGATATTTAGGAAAAATCAGTGCAGACAGGAGCCAGAATTTAGAGTCCTCTGGTGAGCGTCTGGTGAGCCCAGGCCCAGCAGCACCATCCATGATACCTCCAGCTCAGAGACAGGTGGGCCAGCGCGCTGTCTGCTGCATTCTCAGTAGGTGATGCTCGGCCATCTGAAGATCCGTGGGGAGTGAGAACCCTACCCCTCACGCCGTCACTGTGCGGTCCGGGCACTGGTGTGCTCAGAGGCTGCCCAGAGGCTGCCCACAGTGGCATTCACTCACGGGTACTAACTGTCCTCCTGGAGCCACGGTGAACAGAACCATGTCTTTGTGGGGTTCATCTTCCAGGGTTCACGGGGCTCTGTGGGGCTGAACGCAGCCATTTCCTGCTGCCTTCTTTAGGCCATACTTCCCAGCCTCTGCCACAAGCCACGGGCACACGCAGACTGTCCCAAATGAGGAAGGGAGGAAGAGGCTGCCGACACCGCTGGCACGGGGCCGTCATGAAACTGCAGACCCCGCTGTACTCCGTTTTGTCCCTGTCGACCGGTCCTTACAGCGGCACACCTGTCCTAGCCTGCACCTGGGCGACAGCTCCCCTTCCCTCGATGCCCTCACAGCTGATGCTTTAGGGAAAAACTCTGGGAATACTTCATGCTTCTTTCTTGTCGCTCTTTACTCCCCACATTCATCAAGGACATTTTGTTAACAAATAGAACACTGGCACTATTTCAGTGGGCAACAAGAAACACTTAACATTTAAAAAATAGCATACGGCTCGCGACTTTCCCTCTGCGGATTCTCCTCACAGTAGGCCTGGGGTTGGCTGGCTCGTGCACAGAGCAGCGTGGAGGGGCATCTGTAGGTCCGTGCCTGTGGCTTGCCCGACAGGTGCTATGTGATGCGAAATGGGGCTAGTTCAGGAAGCTAAGTTTTCTGCCATTATGAAACAGGCCACATTCAGGGGCTTTTAAATGTATAGGAAAGATTCTTCATTACTGGTTTTCTCACATAGATGGAGTGTGGCATTAGTTCATTCAGAGCAATGTCCTTTTGGTTTTACTCTGTTCCAAAGACACAGGTCTCACCTCTAGTCCCTGACCAACCCTTCATGAGAATAAGGTATTGGCCAAGGGCGAGCTGATGGCCTTGTGGCTGGGCAGAGCCGACGCGGGGGGCCGTGGGGATGCTGGGGGCGACTGGCAGCTACTCCGTGCAAGCCTCGGTTGTTACTGTGAGGAAATGCAGGTGCCAAATTGCCCAGCTTCCTATTTTCAGAAAATATCAGAAATGTAGACTTTACCTAAAATATTCCAGTTTATTATTTGCAACTAGTTCTTTAAAAAAAAAGTTCTGCAGGAGACAGGCAGACCTCCTGCGGGGCAGGCAGACATTGCCCGGGAGCTGTCGGGTTGCTCTCTCCGGGATGTCTGGGCCCCTCGGGCCTCTCCCCACCATCGGACGCACCTCTGGGGGGTTCGGACACCCTAAATGCTCAACAAGGTCTCCTTCGCAGGCACCTCCTGCCTGGGTTCAGAGTGGCTCAGGGGCGATCTGTATGAGATCCACATCAGACAGTGGGATGGCGACATCTAAGGGCAGAGTCTCTGAAAATCTCTGGTTCGCCATGACATCAGCTGGAGCAGAAAGAACATGGTAGTTTGGGATGAAGGTTGTAAACAGTCTTCCTTGGTTGGAGCAGTCCAGAAAGACACGCTCAGTTTTCTTGCAGTGACGAGCATCTGTCTTGGATGTTTTCTTTTATGGAAGGCTCTTATTATTAATATTAGCTCTAGAGCAGAAACACCTGCGTGTGACTCATTTTACCTTCGGGCTTACAGGAAGAGCCTGCTACAGGCCACCCGCCTTCAGGAGAGGAGCGGCCATGTGACTGTGTCCTGGGCCTCCCTTCGGCTTTCTGTGAAGGAGAACAACTTGTGTTCTAAAGTCCGTTTTTCTGTTTGCTCGTTGAAATATGCATGGCTCAAATGCCAGAGATATAAATAGGAATGCGTTACCAGAATAAAGATACTGTGGATGAGGGAAACCAGGAGCCGAAAGTGAAGGCTTTCTGACCGGCGAGAAGAGGGTGTACATTTGCTTCATGGAATTAAAAGTGAGAAGGTCTGTAGTGTCTGCTTTTAAATCCTATAGGATTAAGAAGTTGCTGTGAAAACAGAAACAAGGAAAAACTAGCTTTCATTTTAATGAGGTCACGCGGATAAATCTGATAGGAGTTCTTTTTCCTGGGCGCTGGGTCTAAAGCAAATGCAAACACAGGAATCCAGACAGAAGACAATTTCAGTTCTAAACCCTTTTAAAGAATTCACTGTATAAGAAAAGCTTAGGAGCTATTTAGGGCTTTGTTGTTTAATATTGACTCACCGATAAGACTAACCTAATCCTCCTAATAGATGTATGAGGTGCTGTGAGGCCACCAGTGCCTAAAACGAGAGTGAAAATCCAGCCCTGTTCCCCGGCGGTGGCCTGTGCTGACCTGTGGCAGGCAGGGAATGAGTCAGCCAGTCGGGCTTTGCCCAGTTTTCCTGCCTGCGCAGAGTGGAGAGGAACTTTTGTGGGACTTTGTGGTTTACACCTAGATCTGGAGGGCCTGTGGCCTGGGCCTGCGGGCCTGGTTCCCCACATAGGTGGGACCCATGTTTTCTCGACAGCCCCACACCTGGAGCTGTCCCGTTCAGGTGCACGGCTGAAGGAGGTAGGGTGGTGAATGTTAGCTTAGGACCAGGGCCATGGGAGGTGCTAGACTTAAAAACTTCCTTTTCTTTGACTTTGATCTACTTGTCAAGAGTGGTGAGGGTGAGGGGTTTGGAGTCTCCTACTTGCAAGCTGGCAGGTTAGCAAGGAGGCCTGCCAAAGGCTCGGGACTCTGGGCCCCAGGCAGACGTGGTTGCCCCCCTGGCACTCGGGCAGCTTGGGAGCCACGTTCGCATGGCTCCCTTCTCCCGAGTCCCCCGGGAGTGATGCAGGACAGCCATGGGGCGCAGTGCCCACAGCAGCCTGTGTCACAGCTGAGGAGCCCCCAGTGTTCCAAGGAGGCTTCTGGCACTCCTGCCCAGCCTTTGCTCCAGAAAAAGATGCTATCTCATCTCCGTGCTCCTTCCACACGGAAGCAGTCTCTCCGTCCAGCAGCCGCTGTGACAGGTGTCCCCAGATAGTCTGGAACAAAGCGGGTGCACGGGGGAGAAGTGTCTCCAGCTCCGGGACAGTGGCTGCTCAGCGGGGCTGAGTCCCTGCAGATTCTCCGCAGCATGGCTCTGTGACCGCAGATCGCTGTCCTGTGCCGTGCTGGCCCTGCGCCACGCTGTCCTCAAGGGGGAGACGACATTTTGTTCCCGTCACAGCCCGAGTCTTACGCAGCGCTTGGCATTTAAAAAGATGCTGAAGGTTTTGCTGAACACATTAATGAGAATCTTCACATTAAAAACTAAGTGAGGTGCCCTTGGGGCAAACAATACATTATATGTAAATTTAAAAACTAAGCGAACATGCACCTGGAAAAAACCCGTGCAGAAACACATCTAATGACAGCTTTTCCCACTGCAGACGTGCAGTTCCCTGGAGGCAGCTGCCCTCCCCACGTGAGGCCCAGGGGAGATGCACATGGCCCCTGCTCTCTCCTGCTGCTGATGGAAGTGTCGTACCCTATGTCCTTACGCCCGTCTGTACGTTGGGTTCCTTTCTTGGTTTTGACTTCAGCAGTGTACTTGCTGACGGTTCTTTGCTGGTGTAATTACCCTGCTAAGAGCTGTGTAGTATCTCGTTAGTCTGTCCCAGACCCCTGGCCTCTTAGGGTAGCTTATGAGCCACGCTCTAGTGACCGCGTTTGTTCCTGTGAGTAAAACATCCCAGCAGCATTTGACGGTGGGCTTCCAGCCACTGATCCTGAAATCGTTTGACCAATCACATCGTTCTCACAGCTTCATTTCTGTGTTCGTGTCCCACAGCATAGACGCGATTACGTCCCATTTTCACGCAGTCCTTCTCCGCACCGCTTCATCACAAGGGAACGAGGCCGTTTCGTGAATGGGTTCCCTCCCGGGAATCAAGGGGGAGGGTGTCACCTCTTCTTGGATGCCGGCCCGTTGGGGTGCCTGTTTCTGCCGAGGGGCCCAGGTAGAGCCCTGCCGTCACGTGCGCCCTCCGCTCGGAGGTGGTCCTCCTTCCTGCGGAGTGTGCGTCCTTGAAGAGCCCACCCCGTGTTGGTGACTCGCTAGTCCCGGTCCTCAGCAGACACCCAGGTCAGGGCGCACACGGCCGTCTGTCCACATGGGTCTGAAGGGAGCCGCTCGGGATGTCAGCGGGCAGTCCAGCAAAGAAGGCAGCGGCCTTTCCGGGGTCAGGACGATACCAAAGCCTGCTCCTTCCCTTTCACTCTCCCTCTGACGTAAGTTGGCCCTTGTTCTGATCCAGACTTCTCTGTGAGCTGATAAGTAAAGAGCCTGATCTGTTTCCCTCCTAGTACTGGGTCTTTTCTTTTCTTTTTTTTAAACTAGATTTCTCCTAATTCTAAACTCCTTAAAATCAGCTGGTAGCCTTAGAGAGTTAAATAACCAATAATTATTTATCGAGTTTTCTGAAAATAATGACTTAAAATTTACTTTTTAGAGGAAATGAATCTCACTGAAATAAATTCTAACCTGAATTAAATTTTGTGTTCAGACTCCTATCAGGAATCATAAACCAGAAACCCATTTCTAGCAGATAGGGCTTCTGCACACCTGGCAGCACGGTGATCACTGATCTTGCTTGGAAGGAGAAAGCTATAACCTGATGCCCATTAAATCACAGGAGGGAACTTGGAGTGGACTCGCGCTGCCCTGGTTGGACCACGTTGGCTTCTGCATCCTTCCTTCTAAGACCAGCCGAGTCTCGGCCCAGCGGCCGGCCGACCATCCCCGCTGCTTCTGCCTCTGCTTTGTGGTCCCCCTGAGCTCAGATTTCCTCCTCCTCCCGATTCCCGCAGCAGCAGGGGCGAGTTCTGCAGCTTTTCTGGTCAGTGGAAGTTGGGTTTCTCCCCCAGTGAGCCCTGGCAGCCTGGGTTCTAAGTCCACCAATGTTTGGGATCTCCTGTGCGGTGTTCACGACCCAGAGTTTGTCCCGCCTTTCCTCTCCAGAGCCCACCCCACCCCGACACCCCCGCCGGCATGGGAGCGCTTGTGAGGCAGACACAGCCCCTGTCTCTTCCTGGGCCCCTCGGCCACCGGGACCCACAACCACGAGCACAGGGCTTGTGTTCCTGTGTGAAGGACGGGTTCCGCTCCCACACGACCTCCTCGCCTTCAAGCTGGCTTTCGATCTCGCCTGTTTTTGATTATCCGCGCAGGCTGCTGTCCTTCCTGACCAGGACTTGGAGATAGGAGCTGTTCTGTTGCAAGGCTTTCTAGAGTTTTCTGAGTCAGGCACCAGTGCAGGGACTGCCTTGGAATGCTCCACGGCCAGGGTCCCTGGTTCTGAGTGTTTGCTTGTGGCACAGACTGAGTGAGAACGAGGCTGTCCTTTCCCGACGCACCTGCAGATTCCGTCTGTCATCAGCGGCCACAGCGTGTTTTTATTCAGTGCCTCCCAGGACAGAAGGCGTGAAGAGAGGTTGGTCAGGGCGTGGTCCTCCCCACGTGATTCCATGGGGAATCATGTCCCCAGTGGCAATGCTGTGGGTGAGCAGGGATGGCAGGGCTTGGAGTCAAGAGACAGTAGGATTTCTGAGAGGGAACCCGAGTGTGAACTCACAGTAACATCAGTTTACTTGCAACCAAAACCATGATAGGAAGATGCCTGAGGACTGAGGTTATCTTTCCTCAGAGTAAAGGCAGAAACAGGATGGACAGGAAAATGACCCAGAGTAATGGGTGCTTTTTGCTCGAGCTAATTGGTGATCAGCACTATGGTCATTCGCCGTAAGCTTCTTACGCACAGCGGTCCTGCTCCATGACCTTGGTCCTGGTTTCCGCTGGGCCTCCTGTGTCCTGTGCTCAGCCCTGGGATGGAGTCCCATCCAGCCAAGCCCCATGGTCTCCCTTCCAACTCATGTGGCCTTCGTATGGCTTCTGTCATGGCAGCAAACGCAGGCCCCATTCACATTAGGCGTGGGGTCCCATCTCAGGGCTCCTCAGCTTCTTGGCACATAAGCATCTGCTGGAGAGACCTTTCCTGTCAGGCATAGACTGCAAATCTCACTGGGTGCTGAGGGCAGAGGGAAGGCGCCCAGCATGCTGTGCCCCGAGACGTGGTGCAGGACCCCGTCTTGGGACAAGGCAGGGAGATGCGCACCGAGCCCTTGGCAGGGGAGCCGAGTCTTCATCGGGAAAACAATCGTCAGCCACCCTGTCGAGATGCATCGAAGTGCAGAAACCCGAGAGCGTTCTGAGCACGGCATCCAGGCTGCGGCAGACAGAGCCCAGGTCCCCGGTCCCACTCGGATGCTCTTTTTACAAAGTGACGTGTGGCATCTTAGGGTGAAGATGCTTTAGAAAAGACCTTCTCTCCTCTTTAAAGTCTGCTTCAAAGGGAAGAAGTTCCTTGATACTCCACCATCTGTTAGCCGGGACGGAGCCTCACCTCTCCTGCATCTCGTCGTTAACTGTCAGCGCGTCCTGCCTAAGCCACCTCTTTGGATAAGGGGTTCCAACGGCCCACTCCAGCCCTCGTGGACCAGTGTCTCCTGTCTTCCAGCCGGCAGCCGTGGTTTTGAGGTCTCAGGACAGGACCATCTTTCATTCCTGGTGCCTCTGGCCTGAGTTTTGTCATCCCGGCCCTGGTGGGACCGAGTCCGTCCTCGACTTCTCTGTGTGTAAGCGCGGCCCCGCCGCATGAGCCGTGGTTTGTCCGCAGGTGGAGACCTCGTGACAGGGATGACAGGTGGCCGGCACAGTGGCCGACATCTGCACCCTGCCTCCCGGGGCATCAGGCTGGCTGTGGCCGCAGTCCAGCAGCCGGAAGAGGCAGTGGCCCCCGCTCCGCAGCGGGCAGATCTGTGAGTTCGCACAGCTCTGCCCTTCCCTGCGGCCGGAGGAGAGGCCTGTTTGCGAGGACAGCGGGGGTGAGGCCTGGCGGCGTAGCGCTGAGGGACCAGGACAACATGTTTGTCCTACTGTCCCCCCAGTGAGACCCTGTGAGACCCTGGGCTCCGTGCACTGGGGCACGAAAAGATCCTCGCAAGACTGTCTCCTGGCTCCACAACACACACAGGGATTCAGAGGAGGGAGTGTTTTTCCGGGGGCCGGAGCTTGGAGAGGCTGGCTTTGGACATGCAGCAAGGGGGAGACACGTGTGTCAGGGGTGCCGAGCCTTAGCCTGGGGTGGGGGGCTGGGAACAGGGACGGGAGAGCAGAGTCGCCCCACAGCCTGGACTGCTGAGAGTGCGGAGCCGAGGGAGGGGCTCTGAGCCGTGGGTTGTGGGGTTCGAGCCACGCTTAGGGCAGCTCAAGAGGCAGAGGCTTCTGAGAGGAACAAGGAGTGTGGCCCCAGAAACGGAGAAGCCTCTGGTAACATCCGGGTGGGAGACGCTGATGCCAGCTCCAGAGGGCGATGAGAAGAGCCGTTTGCACGGACCGGGGCAACCAGCTGCCCACTGCAAAGTGGTGGTGACCAAGCAGGTCCCCACGGCTGGGTAGAGGGGGCAGACCGCCCTGGAGAGACCCTGGAAAGGCAGGAGGCCCAGGACAGAGTGGAGGAAGAGGCACCTTGGGTGGGAGCCCCGAACGCATGTGGAAGCAGAAGGGAAGAGTGGGCAGGAGGCGAGCCCAGGGGCAGACCTAAAGATAGAGGCGGGCGGGGAGGGCAGAATGAGGAGGGAGAGGGCTTTATGCACAGGACCCACAGGAGGCTGCCCTCCTGGCTGGATGGGGGGCTGGAGGGCTCACCAGAACCAGGGCCCACGGCACTGACTGGTGGACACCCCGGGCCCTGGGTGACTTGCATACCTGTCCTCTTGTCCTGCAGACCTTGCTCAGGGCCGTGCCTCCCACCCAGCCCAGGAGGGGGCCCCCACAGGGTCTGGCCATAGAGCAGCTAGAGACCCTGTTGGCGTGGGACCACGGGGCCCAGTGTTCCTGTGCCTGGGTGGGTCCTTGCACACGTGGTCACACCCCGCTGGGCGTCTGCCAGGCTGTGTACGAGTGTGATTTGTCTCACTCATCCTAACACTGTAGGTCTACGTCCTGGAGTGATCCCAAGTCACCCAAGTCCTGACCATGAATCCGTGGAAGATTATCCTGGGGTAACACGGCAGGATTCCCTGAGCTTCAAGTCTCTGCATATCTGCCTGTGCCTCTCTGGCCCGCGCAGACATTCCCGCGGCCTCACGTTGTCACAGAGATTGGGAGGAAGGCTTTTGAAACTCTGAACCTTTAAGGAAAGAGGGACACCTAGGTGGCTCCGTCAGCGGACCGTCCAACTTGGTTTCCACTTGGGTGGTGATCTCGGGGTCGTGAGATCCAGCCGCACGTCTAGCTCTGTGCTCAGCAGGAGTCTGCTTGGGATTCTCTCTCTTTCCCCCACTCTGCCCCTCCCCCGGCCCATGGGTTCCCCCCACCCAAAATTACAGAAATAAAATCTTTAGAAAAAAAGAGGAAATAGAGGCTGTTTACGAAAGGTCACGGCAGCAAGCGTCGTAGTGAGGGAAGACGTCAGCGTCTGCACACGATTTATCACGCTCCGGCGTCCTCACAGATGCCGTTTTAGGGCCTACCTAAACTGCCCGAGGCTGGCCAGGCCTGGCGGCCCGAGGAGGGGAGTGGGTGCTGCTCCCGCCACGGGGGGACTGGCAGCCCGTCCCTGAGCAGCAGGGCCCGCACAGAGTCCCACTCGCAGGCACTGGGTTGGCTCAGGCTCAACTTGGAAGACAGTCCGTGCTCAGGATTTATTGGACTCGATGTTTTTTTTAAATATATAGGTTCAAACTGGACCTCTTCTTTGAAAAATCCTTTTGTTCATTTCACAGCCTTGGTTAATTCTGGACTTGGAGTGTAGGTTTGGTGTGAGCTCAAGTCCCAGAGTAGGACTCCCTCTGACGGAATCCACCTGCGCTGCCAACCCCAGAACACAGCTCTCTTGCCCCAGACACAGACTTTCAAAGGATCCATCTTCACAGGGCAGTCCTGCGGCCACGGCCCAGCTGACGGCATGTGCAGACCTGAGCTGTAGTTCTCGTCCCGGCTCCTGAGGGGGGAGAACTGCTCGCAGCACCCTAATTGGGCAGAATATGGGCGTCCCCTGGCATTGTCTGTGAAATACCCCTTGGACACCCTAAGCGTCTTCCGCAGACCCGGTGTGCCCCGGCCGGGGGCCCCGCAGACGCCCTGAGAGAGTGGCATGGCCCCGACCGCGGTCAAGGCCTCCCTAGTGGTTTCTCTCAGGGACCAAGGCTTGACCTGTCCTGTGGCCCGTGTGCAAGTCAGGAACGCGGAAGAGCCAGCCCCAAGTGATGTCTCTGCGGGCACACTTAGTCCCCTGCGGCGCTTGCTAGTGGGAGGAACCCTCGGTCATGGCCCTCTTGGTGCGGGGAACCACGTGGGGCCTAGCAGGTGCGCAGTCTGCACTTGCGGAAGAAATGACTACTTGTCTCTGTGGTTGCTGCGAGGGCCTGGCTCCTTTCAGCTACAAGCTGTGCTGCATCGGGAAGGAAGAGAAGTTACGTGGGAGCCGGCCCTGTCTGGCGTCAGCCCCGAGGACGCCCCATGCAGTTCCGGCTGCTGGTCTGCAGACGTCTCCCGCAGCTCCCTCTGGCATGGGCTTGTCTCTGACCCACACTGATGTCTCTGAGACAAGCACGCACGTCAGTTCTGACCTATCATCGCTTTGGGGGGTCTCCCCTCAAAAGGCTCCTTCCCGCTCTGCTTCTGCCCACAGCTGTCAGGGTCGTCCTTCCCAATGGCGGCACTGTGCCCAGCTCAGCGAAGCCACGGAGGCTGCGCGCCGTGTCCCACCGGTGGGCATTTTACGGGCACACGATGTAAATGCTCATCCTTAGAACGACAGGAAGAAGGAATCCCTCGTCTGGTAGGACTCGGTCGTCACTGCTTGTGTTCAGATTAACTGGGTCCGTGGGGCTTAGAGTAACAGGCCACCCGGACAGGGAGTGTGCAGAGATATCCGAAGAGGAGACCCGAAACCGAGCAAACCGAGGGAGGGGCTGGCGGGAAAGTTTACAAGCGAGAGTGTGTTTTGGAGGCTTCAGGTCCAGCGGAGGGTTTCCCGGATCATGGTCACAGGGTGAGGACGTGGGACCCTGCTCGTCGTCAGCCGGCGGCGTCTTGGACAGCCTGGTTGGCTTCTGTGGGGCGGCTTGTTGGTGGCAATTGCCAGGGCCACCAGGAAACCGAGGCCTGAGTGTCCATGAGTGGTAGTCCTAGGGGCCGGTCTCTGAGCAGAAAGTCCCAGCAAGGGAGGGTTGGGACGGTTGTCAAGTTACCCCCTGTTGTAACTGCGGCCGCTCCCCAAAAGCTCCAAAGGCAGCCTTCGGGCCAAGAGCAGAAATCACAAGTAGCCCAGCCGACCACAGTAACCTGAGGCCTCAATGTCAGAGGGTCACTTCAGGTGTGCTGACCAGCACTGGGGGAATCAGAGGGTCCGCATCCGGCCTCTCAAATCCTGGATGCTCCCTGTGTCTGGCCTCTTAAGTGAGGGGAGAGTTCTGGTCACAGCGTCTCCCGGGATCTGGGACCCTCGAAGCTTGCCTGTGAGCTCCCCTGCCAGTGAGCACCTGGTGAGCAAGGACAAACCGCTGTCCTGTCAGGAGGCCATCTGCAGCACAGCCCTGCAGCCAGCCCTGTGGGGCCAGTGGGCCGGAGGTGGGCAGGGGTCAGCTTGCCTGGGGCTTCGGGTGCAAACAAACAGCTGGGTTCACAGACAAAGCTCTTGTAAAAAGGGTTTTTTCCAGCTCAGTTGGTGAGTCACCTTGAGCTTCTGGTTCTTTCATTTGGTAACAGGCACAGAGGGGGCTGGAAAGGGGAAACAGATCATTGGCTTTGATGACCAAAAAGAAGATAATTCATTTTTTAAAAGACCATTAAATTAGAACTTTGCAGCTCAGAGGACTCATGGCCAAGCCCTGGGTGGTTGTAGAGCTGTGCCTGTCAGGGTCCCTCTGGTTCTCAGTTCAGTGGGAGGGACAGAGAATGCAGTCCACACGGCCCAGGCCTTCTGGCGGCCCGCAGCGTGTGAGAACCTGCTCTGTGCCGCTCCTGTCTTGCTCCTCTTCCGTTCGTCCTTCTGCTGCAGGAACACTGGGTGTCAAGCGGGGGCCCTTGTCTTCAAGGAATAAAAATGACTGAGCCGTCAGCAGTTCCCATCAGGGCACCGGCCAAGACCTCATCCCGCTCTCTGACTTCGTGCTTGCCCTCCGCCCTGGAGCCGCCGCAGAGCAGGGGTGCACGGGGATGGGGGCCGTGACTGGAGACAGAGCAGTGCCTCTTCCTGTCCGACTGTCCAGAGAAGCGGAGTGGAGGTCATGGCCAGGAGCACCCACAGGAAGACCAGTCGTGCCTTTGAGGAGGCCGGCTCTGAGCCTCCCGAGCCCCAGAGACGGTGTGGGCAGCCCCCACCCGAGCCGCTGAGTCCGGCCCCGCCCACCCTGTCCTCCGCCACGGGCTGCAGGCCGCCAGGTTGGCGTGAGTCCCCCTGGAGTAAGACAAGTGGGACAGCAGATCTGGGAGGCTTGGGACGTGTTTCCGAGGGTCTCACGACCTGAGACAATCTGGCAGCTTCGATGCACAACCTCCCATCCACAGAGCAGAGGTTTTCAGAGGAGCTGTGACTTTCTTCCCGACCCCGGCACCCCGCCGTCTTTTGGACTGATCCGTCCCGACCCTGTGGGTCCTCGAACTTCCACTTCCCTTTCTCCCTGGCCGAGCCCTGGTACTTACCTGAAGGGACTGAAATGGCAAAGCGACAGACAGAGAGGGACACTTCTTGTTGTTCCTCCCCATTCAGAGACGTCCAAAGACCCCGAACCAAAGCACAGGCCACAGGGACGGCTGCGCCGCTGAGCCCACCCCCCACCTGCCATGGGCTTGAGCCCGGAGCGCAGCCCCTGTGGAGCGGGCACCCCTGTGGAGCCCCAGCGTGGTCGGAGGCTGAGCCCTCCTGCCGGCCCTTCAGGGGACCCCAGCCACCGCAGGTAAGTCGCCTCGAGGCTGTGTAGGCCAGGGCTTGGGGAGACACGCAGGCCATGGAATCGGGCTCTCGGGCAGCCTCGTCCTCTGTGAGATGCGCCCCAGTGGCCTTCGGCGTTCTGGGACGTGAACGAGTTGTCAAGCCCACAGAGCCGAGGGTGTGCGCAGCCCGGAGGACGCCGTGTTTCCTCCACTCGACCGCGATCAGCGTCCACATTGTGACACCGCCTGCTTCTCCTTTAGTGGTCGTATCTGCGGGCGCGGCTGGGCTCGGCTCCTACGGTCTTGGAGACCGTCAGGGGAGGGTCCCGGAGCCCCGTTCTGTGCCAAGCGGCCCGGTGCCATGGCAGCCTTGGGAGAACGTGAAGTGCCTGTCACAGGGTCAGTGCGTCTGGGTTCTCAGCGTTTCCTGGTCCGCCGCTGACGGGACCACCCGCGTTCTCCTCCTAACTGGGAGAAGCTGCGGGTTAGGAAGGGCAGGCGCAGGCTCGTGGGCAGAGCCGGCTGGGAGGTTTGCTGGTCTTTCTTGAGCAAGGGTTAAAAGAAATGAGAAGTAAATGCGGTCTCGTTGTCTATGATGAAGGTCCTTGGACCAGCGGCTTCTTCTCACGGGGGACTGAGGGAGCCACTGAGCCGAGCGGGTCCCAGTTGGAGGTTCTCCTCCTGCTGCTAAATGGCAGTTACTTCCCAGCGCCTCCCACCCACCCGCTCCCGCCCCCTCGTTCAGGCCGCCTGCACGACAGAGACGGCCAGCGGTGGGGAGGGCAGGCGCGGGGGATCTCTTCTCCCGGCGGTGTCTGTCTCGCGGCAGCCAGCTGTGTCTGGCGTCCTCACTCGCACGGACGTGGCGGATCTGAGTTTCACGTGGGGCCCGTGGAAGCCAGTACACGGGCTCTGGCAGACATCCCTTCACACCCAAGCAATGGGAGTTCCTCTAGCGCGGCTGTCTGCCTGGCTTTCTTCGGGATCCTGGCTGCCGTCGTCCTGCGCGGCTGTCTGCCTGGCTTTCTTCGGGATCCTGGCCGCCGTCGTCCTGCGGGAGCTGCCTGTGGACAGGCACTGACCTCCCACAAAGCCTGGCGGAGAGGTCCTCACTTGCGGGCTGGGAGGAAGAAAGGCGCCCTTGTGGGCGGCTCTGTCACTTGACACATGTGGGAACCACGAAGTCCATCCCTCAGAGCCAAGCCCCCCCGGGTTCCCTGAGCTGTCCCTCTGACCTGGTATTTGTAGGGACTGGATTTCTCTCAGGGCAGGAAGGTGCCCGCAGCACCCCAGGACCCTCGCACAGAGAGGGCAGCATCATGTGTCTGGCCGTGGTCACAGCCTCATCTGGAACCTAAGGCAGAGCGTTTGCTACAAACCCTGAGAGTCCACACGCAGAAGGGGAGACTGTGTCTGTCCCACTTGAGGCTTCAGGAGGAACCTGGCCTCGGGCACATGCCTTGGGCTCCGTGCAGCACTCTCAACACAGTATCTCGAACATGGAAGACCGAAGTGTGGGGAGCACGTGCCCTCAGGTCTTGGGAGGGCTGGTGGGGACATGGGCCCTCGAGGGTGAGAGCAGTGACAAGCGGAGATGAGAATGTGTGGCTCCGGACCGGTGAACGTTTGTGAGTGTTCACGAATCCATTCCCTACAGAAAGTGTAACCTGAAAGGGATAAGGTTCATGTTGTGCTTTGCCTGAGAATTAGTGGGTGTTTATGTCTTTGAGAAAATGAGAACAAAATCCCAAACTCGAAACAACGCACGCGGCCTCCTCGGTGGGAGTTCCGACTTGGAGACAGAACTGGGTTTGAGGGGATTCGTTTCTCAATTACGTCAGATTCCTCCCCCCTTGGACAAGATAGCCTCAAGTCTCAAGTCTCAGAGTTTGTTCTTTGTGCTTCTGGGACCTTCCGGGAGCACGTTTCAAAAGCAGCCTGTCCTGCGCCATATCCATCGGCATCGTGTATGGGCTCGCTGACAACGCTGTGAGGTTTAAGAAAGCTCCGTGGGTTTTCTGAGCAGCTTAGTCTAGAGTGTTGTTCACTCTGGGCGACCGGACCTGCTTTCCCTTGAAATGGGCAGGTCCCCTCCAGGTGGCATGGCCAGGCTCCCAGGGAGGGCTCTCCCTGCCGGCCCGTCGCCTCCTCCGACGCCCCCTCAGTCCTCTGCTCGGCAGCTGCTCGGACAGCACGCGAGGCGCGGAGTCCCAGCAAGGCACTTGGTCTGAGAACCCTGGCGTGTGTGCTTCGAGATAACTAGCAAAGGCGAGTTCCCGCCGAGCTGCTGTCGGGCTGAGGTGAGAATGACGCCTGGGGTCAGCTCCGGAACTCGAGCTGGGCAGGATTTTGCAAGCCTGGACGCTCCACGTGGGAAGGCCCGATGAGGCTCCGGGGGCGTCTGCACGGGAGGGACACCGAGGGGCCCAGCAGACAAGTCCGTACTCGAGGGAAAAATCCTCTGGCTGGGTGCTCCCAGTTGAAGGAACACACACACACTTTTGTGTTTTAAATTAATAGATGTTTAAGGCATTTTTTCTGGCTTTTCGATTCACCAAGCTACTAACCATCATTTGATTAAGAGGGTTTCTCCTCCATCTTCTTGGTAGGTTTTGAAAGACAGAAAGTATTTGTGGGATAAGTGAAAAACACATTTTTTACCAGAAGGTTCTCACTTGTATTTATTCATAAAGTATCTTAGAGCGTTTATGAGGACTCGTTCGGCGGACAAACCACCGCATGGAGAAAGTCTCTGGACCCTTCACCCTCCACTCTCGGTTCAGCTACGACGGGTGCTGGGCGTCCTCTTTGCTCTGCGTTTCTTCATCATGCGCAAGAGCAGCTCGTCAGTCGGTTGTCGGTGGGCCTCGACGCAGCTCGGGGTCAGTGCGTCCATGAGAACTTCCCGTGACGATCGGGGCTGCGTGTGGAGGGAACCGTGCTGCCGTCGCCGCCGACCACGCATGGCCGCTGCAGCTGGGGAGCCGGTCTGTTACTGTGTTTGATTTGAACTAATTTAGACTTAAATTGAAAGGGTCCTATGCAGCCAGTGGTTGCCCTGCCGGAAAGTGCGGTTGTAGGATTTTTCTCAGCTTCATACCGACGTGGTCCGCTGGGTTCTTCTTCCATTACCTGCTGCGTCAGCCCGGAGTCCTGGCTGGCGCTCAAGGACAGCAGTGATCGCGAGGTCCCGTCCGGTCCCTGACTTTGGGTGCACACGGGTTTCCTCACTTCTAATCATACCGCTCCTGGAAACAAGTGCCTTCGTTATGCTAAAGCAGTCTCCTTACATTACCTTCTTCTTCGAGTTCTGGAGAATCAGGAGACGCTGCTCCGGCTTCTGGGCGGCTCTTGGAGTCCGCTGGTGTGAGCAGGTGCGGAGGCCGCCAGGACGCGACACGAGCAGAGGCCGCGTGCGACACGAGCAGAAGCCGCGTGCAGCCTGAGGGCTCCCGGGGCCTCACCGCGTCTACACCAGCCTTTTCTCCCAACTGTAACGTCTCTGCTCATCCTGCTTCTCACCAGGCTCGGCCCCTGCGGCCACACTTCTGTCCCCCTCCAACCTGCCCTCCAGCACAGTCATGTCACAGTTGTTGGCTTATATTATTAGGGTCGCGGCTGACCACGTAATCGTCGTTTTTGGTATAACTTTGGGCTTTTCCGGGAACACTAAGTGGCTAATTCTCCTGCTCCTTCATTGTCTGTGTATCAGTAATTAAGCATCACACTTTGCACCAGGACAGCCAGTAACTCTCAAGACAACTGGACACGCAAAGTCCTCGCAATGTGCTATTTCCTTCTTAGAGCATCTCTCCTGGGTGCTCCGTCCTCTGGCCTGAGCTGGCCTGGCTGGTCCGGGGCCTCCCATGGGCTCTGCTGCAGTTGGGTGACATCAGCTCAGGCTCCAGAAGAACCTGGCAAGGGCAGGAAGAATGCAGGTCTCACTGCTCAGAGTGCAAACTTGACGTGATGCTCCCAAATTCTTCCCCGCGCCGAGCTCGGTGTCCCGTGTCCAGAGCCCTCCTGGTGGGAGGGAGGCCACCTGCTTCTTCCTCCTCGCCCTCCACAGGCCCGGCGGCCTCTCCCTCATTACTCAGCACAGGAGTGTGCTTTCTGTGCTCCAAGCTGACCGACATCTCTGAGCGCTGCCCTTTCAAACTTGACGTCATTTTGTGGGATTGGGACGTGGAAGAGAGGAGTTCTGGGCTCCACCGGCTGTCTCCTGCCTGCAGACGGGCCACGTGTGTGAACACCTCCATACCGGCCCCCGGCCCTCACCCGCACGTGCCCCTGGGCTGGGCCTACTGCTCTCCCTGCTGGGCTGCCGGCCGGAGGCTGGTTACTCCCAGGTAACGTCCTGCACAGCCGCAGCGTGGGGCCCGGTAAACCCACAAAGGGAAGGCTTGCCGGCACCTGAAAGGCTGACCCGTCCGACTCCCGGCGCTTGAATCAAATCCCGCTGTGACGTGAACACTGACGGAAAGGAGCCCGTCGATCTAATGTGTGTCCCTCAAGGTTCCATTATTAAAGCAGAAATTGTGGTCTTTGTGGTGAGGATGCTTGGACCCTCCCGATAACCAGGGGCCAGTGCTCAGACACGCTGCTTTCCCATCGGTGGGGGCTCAGCCTCTGCTTGTGTTTCTTGGGACAGCTGGACACCTTCACCGGTCCGCCAGGGGCTCTCTGCTGGGAGCTCTGGCCCTGGCCGGGCTCAGCTGCCACGTGTCTCCTGCGCTGACATCAGACAGTGTCACGGGGGTGTCACTGAAGGGCCTGTCTCGGCCTGGTCTCTGCCGCGAGGTGCACATCTGAAGTCACTCGTCACCCATGGTCCTTGCTGACTTCTGCATATTTCTTCCAAAGCAGTATTTCTTTACATATGTAAGAATGTTAACACACTATGAATTTATGCACTCATTTAATCATTGGCATATAATTAAATTTTTAGAATAAATATATTTTCACTTTTATTTTAAAACCTTTAGAAAGTACTTTCAAGTCAAGTCAAAGCTTGACTTGCAGCCACTGTATGGGAGGTATCTGCGTCCTTAGAGTAAACACTCCCGGGCTCCGGGCAGGACCGTGGAGACCCGCCGGCGCCGGACACCAGCCGCACGGGACCCAGCGGCTTGTGGAGCCGCTGGTCATTGTTGCCTCCTAGGCTAGAACGTTGCTCCTGCAACACTGATGTTTACGTGAAATACAGCACTTTAAGTGTCGTAAGATATTGTAGAAACACCTGGGACTTGGGGTAAAAAGCCCTGGGTTCAGGTGTGGATTCTGTGCTAGTTTGCGAGAAGTTTCCTCTGGGACGACAGGCGTGTGTCTGCAGGCCTCGCACAGGGCGGGTGTTCGCCGAGACCCAGTAAGAGATCTGCAAAAGTTACACAAATTAGGTTATCTGATACCTGCAGGGGGGTGACTTAAGACTTCACCACTCAGATGCCGTCTTAACTGTTAAAATCAAGTGAGCTTTTCAAATATTTAAATTTGCATATCACCCTTGAAGTCAGACACACTAAAAGCACACAGGTACGTTCATCCTGAGACCCTAAGCCTTCAGGACTCACACAAACCCCCATAGGACCCATGTGGTCACACTGGGGGACACGCCTCAGCTGGAGAAAAGTAACTGACCATTCTCGGAGCAGTCAGCCACGTGCAAGACGCCTGGGGACGCTCAGTTACCTTCTGCCACACACCCGGCGACTCCTCCAGCCTGAGCACAATTAATGCAGAGCTAAGAGTACTCCCCATCGTAGCGCTGGCGCAGGCTTCTTCCACAAGCAAGCAATTTGTCAGACAACTATCTGAGTAACGGGCTATCTCCTTGCAAAGCTTTAAAACCCACGACTTGCTGCAACGGCCTGGGCATCCCCAGGAGCAGCGATGCCTCTGCTTCCCTAGTGCTGCCTTAGTCCTTCTCTCTCTCTGTCTCTCCCTCCAGCCTGCACTGGTGTCTGGGACAACATTACCTGCTGGCGCCCCGCGGACATCGGCGAGACCGTCACCGTGCCCTGTCCCAAAGTGTTCAGCAACTTTTACAGCAAACCAGGTACCGTCTGTCCGCATTGTGGAAGCCTGCGCAGAGGCTGCGGTTGGCTTCCCCGTTGAGGCTCCAGGAAGCAGCTTGCCGGTCTCCTTTACGAAGGGAGTCGGGACAGCTGTGCCTCGTGGGCTGAACTGGTTTTAGGAGCAGGGGAACGGAGAAGCTCGGGCGAGAGCAGGTCTCAGGCAAGCGTGGACCCATGAGCCCCATACAGGACAGACGGGGCCTGGGCACCAAAATGGGGGGAGGTGGCAATGCCCATGAGGGCCAGTGGGCTTTGCGCACCGAGAACACGCATGTGGTTCCATGCTTTCCTCCATGTGTGGCTGCCCGGAGCTCTCAGGGAGCCTTCCCCACAGGTTCTAAGGAGCCCTGATGCTCAGGGCACTCAGGGACGGCGGCCAGCCTCTCCTGGAGCCCAGACGGCTCCTTGTCCACAGGGGACATCATATTCATCGCAACTGACTCCTCAGGTCCCACGGTCTCTGTTTCCGGGTCCGAGGGGGCTGGCCACGAGGGGTTGCCGCCTGTCCTAGGCCAGCTTTCTGCACAGCGGTGCAGCCTCTCAGCTTGTCCCCAAGAAGGGGGTTCTGTTGCACTGTGCTTTTTGTTTTACACGATCCAGATTTTTATAATATGAGAAAATCTGTCTGGAAAAATGGGCAAGAGAAGATACATCTGGAAATTAGAAAGTCCTGATATTTGGCGTTCTCTAGAGAACTGTTTTCATCTCGAGCAAACATTACAGGGTAAAGACACTGAGAACCAGAATTGTTGAAGCACCTTAAGCAGAATGCCGGGGCACAGACTGGCATGAGAATAAGGAGGTTCGAAAGAAAAAGGCTTTCTTTCATCTCTGTGACTGGCAAGGGGGGACCTTTCCTTGGTGAGTCAGTCAGTGGCACAGGAAGAGAGGACGGAAGTCGTGCTCAGTCACAGTCATCTTCAGCTCAGAATCACTAAATCACCTCGGAGAAGCTGAAGTTTAGAAAATATCCTGTGCGTCAATAATGTTTCTACCAAATGGTTTGAGCTAGAATGTTCTCCCAGAAATCCCAAGCGAACTAGCATAGACCCAGGCCTTCCCTCATCAGATGGCTCTGGCTGCTTCGGCGGGCAGCCAGGGGTTCACGCTGACAAACACAAGAGCTCTGGCTCCTGGGGCGTTGGTGTGAGCGCCCAGCCTCTGCGAGACAGGAGCCGTCGGGGCGCCCAGTGCCCGGGGCCGCTCAGAGCCTGTCTGTGTGTGGAACCCCTGGGCATCCTCTGCTTTGGGGAACGAGAATCCCAGGCTGTCTTGGGTTAAACGCTTGATGCTCTTTTCTTGTCCAAGCCGGAGGAGGACGCGGCCTTGCTCTCATGGGGGCATCTCTCCCACCAGAGATTTGCAGGCGTTTCCCTAAGTCACAGCTGGACAGTCTGTCGTTCAGCCCGTCACAGAGATGTGACGCCGGAGGTGCTCACACAGGCTGTTGACAAGTCACGGCCCACGTGGAAGGCTTGGAGCATTCATGCAATCACTTGGAGGAACGTGGGCGTGATGCAGAGCCGGGGGCTGAGCAGGGCTGGGTCCGAGCAGACAGGCATCAGGTGACAGTGGACTGAGGCCCCAGAAACGAAATTCGGCAGAGATAAAAGTCTCGACATCCAGCGAGGACCCAGTGCAGCACCAGAACGAGTCTCTAAAAGGGGCGGAAGTGAGCTGCGGAGTGAAGGGGCAGGGGACAGGCTCGGAGAGGAGCAGGACTTGTTCTGAAGGGCCGAGACCTCGCGGTGCTGTGGGGGCAGAGAGGGTGGGTGTGCCCCGCGTCGGGGACAGAAGGGGCCGGAGCACACGCCCACCTGTGCTGCAAGGACGCACGCAAGCCCCGCGATGAGCCGGACGTCGGAGTCCGACCCCACGCATATTATCACCTCAGCGTGAGTGTGCTTGGCTCTAGATTCTGTCTGACTGATCACACAGGCCACCCCGGGGTTTTGAGTGAGTAAACCTACTCCACCACTCAGTCATTACAGAACATTGGGTGTGTTACTGAACCTCAGTGTCATCTATAAAATGGGAAGCGTGATGCCCGCCGAGTCTGCTTCACGGCGCTGGCCCAAGACAGGCAGAGACGACCGGAGTCGGGCTCTGCTCTTCGGAGAGCCCCGGGGGCCATGAGTCAGGGAGGAAGTTGGTGGCTGGTCGGCCGCTGAACTCCCAGCGCCAAGGGTGGGAAGCACCTTCCCAGGCCTGAGCGTCCCACTGCCTGCCCCGCGAGCTCCCGCCGTCACCAAGGGTCCGGCCCTCAGGTCACTCAGCACCACATCTTCCTTTAAATTTTATTTATTTATTTATTTATTTATTTATTTATTTATTTATTTATTAGAGAGCGTCTGCGGCAGACTCCACGCTGAGCGCGGAGCCCGACACCCGGCTCTGTCCCAGGGCCCGGAGGTCATGGCCTGAGCGGAAACAGTCCGAGGCTCAACCTACTGAGACACCCGGTGTCTGACACCTTCTTTTAGAGGGAACGTGGCATTCCTGAGTTTAACAGACGTGTTTCCGTTAATTAAGACCAAAAGAAAGTGGTGCCAGGAGACAAGCACTGCCTTCATTTCAAGCGGTTTGCGGGTCTACATCAGGGACAGCGCTGCCTGTGGGGTCACGTCCCGGGCGGCCGAACGAGGGAGCTGGCCGGGGCAGGGTGCAGGGGAATGGCCGACTCTGGAACGGCTGCGGTTTGGTGATCACGCTCTTTCTGGGCAGAATATGAGTCTGTCACCTTTCCTTGCACTCCTAAATAATCAGAAACCAGCCGTTACAGCCACCTCGCTGGGCCCCGTGACCAGAAGCTCACCTGCGAGCCACTGAGGCCCCTCCAAACTCCACTTCCGTGGGTGGGGAGCCCGGGGGTGGCAGGGCTGAAGGCGCACGCCGTGAAGTGGCTGAACAGGCTGAGGCTGAGCTCCTCGCTGCCAGAGAGAGGAAGCATATGGGGCCGTGCCCGCCGTCACCCCTCAGGCCAGCTGTTGGGGACCTGCAGGCCTGACGCCCGCACTCTGTCTTCCAGGAAACATAAGCAAAAACTGCACGAGTCACGGCTGGTCAGAGATGTTTCCCGACTTCGTGGACGCGTGCGGCTACAGTGACGCCGAGGACGACAGCAAGGTAAGGGCCCGTGCAGGTCCCGTGCTTCCCAGACCCTTTTCCGGAAGCGACCACGGAACGGTGTCCTTGAGCTGCCGGACACAAACGCCTCCAAAGAGCTGCTTCCTCGTGGCCAGTGTGGGCCGCGTTCCTGTTTCAGTCCTGGGCCTGGCACCTGGCTTCGGTCTGGGGTTCTGTCGTTTCGGAGGCAGGAGAGCCTGACTCTGTCGCTGGCCTCCAGGGAGGCTAAGTGGCTCTGCGGGCCTGAGAGGAGCGTTAATGAGCGCCATTCTGCCGATGCGTTTCTTTGGTCTGTTTAGGACTCTGCCACAAAGCGGGCTCTCCAGAAGCCGTGCAGTGGGGTTTCTAGCCGCGAGCCAGCAGCAGGAGAAGCGCCCGGCTCTGGAGCTTGCAGCCGTTCCCGGCTGGCCGTGCCCAGGGTGTGCTGATGGCCGGAGTGTCACAGAAGGCCCCAGAGGTGTGCGCAGGGGAATCCCTTTCTCTGGGAACGCGACTGTTCAAATGATGTGTCGACTGGAGCCTGCTCAGCTCCGCTGAGCCCCAGGGCTGGTCTGGCGTGGCCTTCTTTCCAGCTCGTTCAGCCAGCGACGCTGTGGGATTGTGGTTTTACTGGGTCTGCCACCAGGAAACCAGGTCACCGTCCTCCCCTCGGGCCGCCTTCCTTCACGTGACCCCAACGCCGCGTTAGCGACAGGCGAACGCCCTATCAACGTGAAGGCCTGGTGTCTCGTTCCCCGTCCCCTGCAGCCCCACTGGGTGGGAAGGTGCTGGAGGCCCTTGGAAGAGCCTCAGGGAACAGCCAGCTACTCCCGCACCTTGCTCCCCCTTGCCTCCAGCCCTGCACCCGCCTCCCCTCCGTGGAGACTGCTACTGGGTCACGGTCAGGTCCACTTCTTGGGGGAGTAACACACCTTTCGTGCCCCTCTTGTACAGTGGGACTGTCTTTGCTCTCCTCACTAAGATTCACGGTTTGCAGCCAATTCCTTTACAAACAAATCTGTAAACTTGAAGAAGGAGGAACCTCGCGCTTCAGCCAGTGTCTCACTAAGCGAAGGTTAAGTTTCCTGACACAGGGCCCGCGGTCCGTGGGAACGATGCTGGCGTCGTTGGTGTGGCCGAGCGCGTGCTGTGGGCCGCGTCGCTTACCCGTGTCATCACGGGTGCCCTTTCCCCATTGAGGCAGGACGGACGCGCGGACGCAGACGCACTTACGGAACAGGCGTCCCTCAATGCTGTGTTTCCGCAGGAGCAGCGCCGCCTTGTCTGTGGGGCATGTTTCCAGAGATACTTGCTCACTTCGTCTCTCTGTGTCACGTGGCGCTCGTTCTGGCAGTAGTTCTGATG
Organism: Mustela lutreola; assembly: GCF_030435805.1. Lineage (NCBI taxonomy): Eukaryota > Metazoa > Chordata > Mammalia > Carnivora > Mustelidae > Mustela > Mustela lutreola. The sequence continues at coordinate 202,368,570 of NC_081293.1, read as the reverse complement.
TTTTCCTGGGATCCTTGTTCCAGTGACCTGTGACCACTGAGTAGCCTTCGCTGCAAGCTCGGAGGGTAATTAGCATTTTCTAACAATAAAGTAGTTTTTAACTAAGTACGTACGTCGTCTCCTTGGACACGATGCTGTCGCGCGCTCAGAAGCGACGGTCTCCCTAAGCCTTACAGGCGTCAGGACACCAACCAGTTTGCTGGACTCCCTCCGTCACAGCTCCTGCGCTCGGCGCTGGCCCAGAGCAGACCGGCCCCCACGGCACGTGTGACAGCCCGGTGCTTCGGTGCGTGTACATGAGCGCACTGTGAAGTGATCTCTCGGTCAAACAATCACCCGTCACCCCACATATTTATTTATTTTGGTTTTGTGGGGGTGAGACACGGACCTTATTACTCCCTTAGAGCTGAGAGTCTACAGTTTTTCTAACATCGCTCACGACCCCCACCCCCGGTCTTCCGTCTGCATGACCACCCGCCTTTCAGACGGAAACGCTGAGCTTCGATTGTGACCCGACGTGGTCAGGGCCTGGCTCGGTTTCTGTCGTGCGATCCCAGACGCGTCTGGGTCAGATCTACCCGCTGAGCCTCCGGTGAAGCCTTTGTCGGCACCTTTGCTCTCCGGCCAGCAGGCAGCCACCATGGGGCCTGCGTGTCCCTGCTGTCCGGGGAACCGTGGGCCGGATGTGAGGACACAAGGGGTGGTTCACACCCTCGGCCGGGCTTGTGACCAGGGAGGCCTAGACGCAGAGCAGCTCCCAGGATCGCTCCAAGGACACATGCTCAGCATCGAAGGCCGCAACGCGCCCTCTCGGCTCCTCTGCCTTCTCACCGGCTCCGACCATAGCCTCCAGCTCCGAGCCGCAGCCTCCTGGTGGGGGAATCGCCCCACGTCGGGCGTGGCACACCGGTCACGGCATCCTACACGGCAGAGTGAGAGTCCACGTCCTTCCTCTCGTCCTGACGGGATTCTGCAAGAAGCCCCAGTGGGACGTCAGCTCGCGGGTCACCTGTGGGGCAGGCAGCGCTGGGGCCGGCAGACGCCGGGTGTGGCCTGAAGTCCGTGACCTGTTCACATCAAATCGGGATTCCCAGCACGTTTTCACAGGAAGACGCCTGGGGATGTCAGGTTCTAGACTCGTCCCAAACTGCTTTCAGCTGTTCCACGGGACCAAACCAGGAGACCATCCTGGCGGCATTCTGAGACTAGGTCTTGAACAGGTACAGAGTCGACCCCCAGCCTCAGGACGGTTCTGGAGCAGGACGAGTTCACAGGCCCTGTCCTGCCGTCCCTGCGTTATGACCAGGAATGGGGATTGCCCGTCCTCACAGTGACCAGGAGCGGCTTCGGGACAGCTGCCCGTGACACCCGCTCCCAGGTGACCCTAATGGGCGTGGTCAGACCATTTCAGGGGCAAGAGGACAGGCCCCGGTGACAGGGACGGCCTTGGCCCTCTGGCCAGGAGTCGGGGTTGCTCTGACACAACCCTCATTCCTCTCTGCCGGTGCCCCGGACCCCTGGCGGGTGGACGCAGAACATCCCAGTCCTCCAGGCAGCACTTCTTCAGGCCGGTGGGTCCCGGTTTGAGGGTGGGCCCGTCCTCATTCGGTCGTTTCTTGGGAACCCCGGTGCTGTGAGTCTGTCCCGTTATCACGAGCCCAGCGTGATCGTGGGCAGGGCTGAGAGCTGGCGTCCAAGGCCACATGGGCACACGTGACCTGCCAGGCTCTGCCGTCGGAGGCCTTCCCAGGAAAACCGGCGGACGACGCTTCCCGCCCCCAGAGGCCTGCGGCCGGGCCGCGCCTGCGTGAAGCGCGGTGTCGCTGCTTCTCCTGCATTTCCGTCCAGTCTGAGGAGCCATTTTTCCTCTTGGTTAAACATTTCAGAGATTCTACAAATATCATGAATGCATATTCCCTACTAATGGCTGAGAAAGTCAAAATATTTTCACATGGGGACGCGAAGACAATGATGGCACAAAACCAAAGTGAGTAACGTTCCTTCCTGACAGCGGCTTCCGCCGTTCGCACGCTCTGAATACTTGCTTGTTTAAGGAATCCTGCGGAAGACGAGAACCACGCGGCGTGGCGGTCATGCCGGGGCCCGGCGGGGCTGGGGCACCAGCTGGGTCTCCTCGGGCGGCCAAGGGGAGGGCGGCCCTGGCCGTGAGCCCGGCACACTCTGCTTCCGATGTCATTCCTCATCTCATCAGCAGCGCACCAGCCTCCCGGTTTTATGATTTTAATTGGATTTCCTGCTGTCACACAGCCAGACTGTGCTCTGGGTGTTGTGCGTACAAACTTCGCTGGTTTCTGAATTAATTAAATTCAAGAAAAAAATTAGCCTCCACAAAAGCCACAGGCTTGGCTCCATGTGGTGAGGGAATCGAAAGATAAAATGAAGTCAGGGGAGGCCCGTGAAGGGATCCGAAGCCCCGGGGCCGCTCAGAGGGTTGCGAGAACCCCTGCAGAAGCTGCTTCTCACCCCGCAGCAAGGCAGCCCGCGAGTCCCAGGGGGCTTGGCTGGCCTCGCATCACGAGCCGTGGTGAGACCGTGAAGCCCGCCAGGCTTGGCTCAGCCTCTCTCTGTCACGAGGTCCTGGTTCCGGGTCCAGGCTTCCTTGCCTCTGACCCTTTCCCCCCAAAACCACCTTCAGGAGCAATTTCCTCTCAGGCCTTTGATTTTCGAATCTTTGCACAAAGTGCTTCCTCCCAGTAAGGGGATTTGAGGAGCCCCCCGGGGGCCCACAGAGGTCACGCCAGGAGCGGCCCTCTGTCCTTTCCCAAGCCTCCCCCGTCCTGGGGGTCTGCAGGATCCCTGCTCACAGGAGCTGGGGGTCTCCTGGGCCGAAGAAGCGGTCCTAGGGTCCTGCTCTCCGCCTCAGGGGGGACTGCCAGCGAGGGTCCTCCTCCTGGAGCTACCGGCCTGGTCGTCCGTCCCTGCGGGCCCGGCCCTCTGCCCTGGGGCTCCCCAACCACGGCAGTCTCTTGGCCTTTCTCCTGCGTGTCCTGGGCAGTCCTGAGGCCCCAGCCCAGGACACTCCCTCAGGCCAGGCTCCCTGCCTCAGTTCCCCATCCCGTCTCCAGGGATGCTGAGAGCTGGTGAAACATGGAAACACCTAGAAATTCAGCAACCACAAGTGTCCGTGGCGTCGGAGGTTCCTCCTCTCTCCTGAGTACCAGGAGTCTTCCAGACGAACACAGAAGGACCCAGAGCAGCCCCTGCCCCCTCGGCTCTGTGCTGGTCAGCATGCATGACTCTCCCCTCCAGCGCATGTCTGCCCTTTCAAGGGACAGCCCCCGATGACACCCTGGCGTCCTGTGTGCCACAGACACGCAAGACAGAACCCTCCACGTGTCTCCTATATTGTATATTTGCTAACACGGTTCTTCAAGAAAGAGCGCTTCAGCTAAATTTAGCCGACAGAGCTGTCTGGCACGTCAGCCTCCCCATGCATCAAGCGGATACATTTCTTCCATATTATGCCATATTTCTAAAAATATTTTTGCTCTCTCCTCTCAGCTTCCAGACACACCAGTAACTCTTGCTGCCTAACCACTGGTGTGGCCTCCCGGGGCTCCCCACTCTGACAACAGAGACCCCAGGGCTGGGTGTCTGGCCGCACCGTTTCGCTCAGCCCTCACAAGGGCGTGTGCTGCTACCCCACTGCCTGGCGGTGTGGGGGAGGGGGCGGCGCGGGGGCCTGTCGCCCAGGGATGTGCTGAGTAGCTGCCTGGGAGACGCGGGGCCAGGAGGAGAGCCCTGGGTATGGCGTGCCAGCTAACCTGACCAACTAACCTGACTAACTAGCTACGCCAACTAACCGGAGATCTGGGCCCCTCTGGCCCGTGCTGGCTCCCCTTACAGGTCCCCGTTTAATCCAGCTTCTGACCCAGCTCTGGCGGCTGCGTCTGCTCTGCTTCCCGTCGCACGGCAGGAGCGAGCTTCCCACTGTGGCTTTCAGGGGCGCGTGAGTCCCGCACTGGCGGATGGCTCAGGGGACCCTGGGAGCCAGGCCGCCAGGCGGGCGCCGGAGACACTGGGCTCGGAGATCCAGCGAGGGCCCAGAGCGGGCAACACCGTCAGGAAGCCTGGGTCAGAACACCGGAAGCAGCGGCGGGACCCGGAGCTGCAGCCACAGGGACAGGGCCCGAGCTCATGGGAACGGCTGACTCGGGTCTGGGCAGAAATCCGACCGTGAGCAGGGGCGGGTTCAGAAGACAGGCACCATTATGGGCTATTTTCACGCTACTTTTAACTGAACCGGAGACAACGATGTGTGATACTTGCTGAATAAAGAATGCGTCTTTCCAAGGCCAAAAAAGAATGTGGATGAGAAGTTAAGAAATATAAAGACAGACTGTCACAGGGAGAGAGACCGTGTAGTCTCCCAGGAGACGGAAGACTCTGCCACGAGCCCAGGGCCCTGCTCCGGGGAGCACAAGGCCTCCGTCCTGCGAGGACTGGCTGTATCCACGGACCTGGGTGTGTCGGGCAGACTCGGGTGGCTGGCTGGGGCCCCCGGCAGCGGGTCGAATGACACCAGACGGGTCTCGACCCGGAACAGTGCTCTCGAGAAGGGTCTGACCTCCTGGCCCCCTGCTTCCCTTGGGCTTGTCCGTGAGCAGCCTTGCCGGGACAGATAGGCGAGGTGGCCGGCAGTCTGCAGGGCCGGGATGCCAGCTGCCCTGGCCATGCCACAGGCGGGAGCAGGACAGAGGGTCCCCGGCAGTCGGGGAACAACCAGCTCTTCAACGAGTAGTCCGACTGTTTCTCCGTTCGATGTTCGCGTCTTAGGACTGACTGAAATAATGGAACAAAGGGGAGGGTCGACGGGATTTGCTCCACTGGGTACGAGCGAGCTCTGTCAGAGGCCTAGCAAGAGGAAGAGGAGGTTCGACGGAGCTCCCTGCTGACGGATGGTCACCTCGGTGTGCTTTGCGGGGTCTGCAGCTGGACGTGGCCTGAGAGCCATGAGAGCCGCTGACGAAGGACAGAAGCTCCTCGGGTCCAGGAGGTCCTCGTAAGAGCTCTGTTCTCCCTTTAAAAGTCTCTTTGTTATATTTATGACTTTCTCAGAAATAAGAATATGTTACTTTTGTACTCAAATAAAATCTAATTTTAGTCCAAAAAGAAAAACCTCTTAAAAGTATGCCAGGTTTGTCAGATCATTTCTCAGTTACATTTGCCTTTTAAGTCGGGGCTTTGTTGGGAGGTGAGGAAACCCAACTGTCCCACTGCGTCCGTGTGGTGCCGTTCGTGCACAGAGGGTGCGGGGGCCCCACACACGTCCCCCGTTCTCCAGGCAGAGTCTCGCCACGGCTGCGGTGCTGGCCGTGAACCGCCGAGCTGTGTGGGCACCAGCCAACCAACCAACCGCCGGCTGCGCGGGCTCCCCGTGGCTCCTGAAACGTGATGGAAGTGAGCGTAATCTCTAACCTCAGCACTGTAACCCCGCTTGGGAAACGTGCCGTTTTTGCTGCTACCCGTCTGCCGTCTGGGCCCCAGTGCTGGCTGGGTCCTGGAACCAGCTCGTCGTGATGCGTGAGCGGCTTCCAGTCTGGAACATTCCTCAGTCTTTCTGCTGTGCGGGATGTGTTTCTGAAGAATACAATAGATGGCCTGATCTTGGAGACGGCGTCAGCTGAGCTCACTCTGACATTTCTAACAATGACACTTGGGTGTCAGGGGAATTAAATGCTCCGTATCTACGGCTCTTTACCTCAGAAATGTCGTATTTGGATTTTAAAAGAAAGTCATTTCTCTCCTCTGAGCCCTCCACACCAACGAAGGAACGCTCCGCGTAGAGACTCAAACGAAGGGGCGGCCCGGCGAGCTGAGTGACGTGAGCCTCCCCTTCAGATGTCGCCCTGTAGCCGCGCAGGGAGAAGCGGCGAAGTCAGGTCACCGTTATCCCCGCGGGCCCTGAGAGAAAGAGCAAAGCCGAGGTGCTCTGGGAAAGCAACGTTTATTCAGAGCAGGAGTCTGGGACAGTCTCGGACGTCAACCTCCCCTCCACGGGGCATCTTCCAGGATGCCCTCCCAGAGGAGAGGAGGGCGTGGGGCACTGGCCACAGGTGTGTATGCACACACACACGGGCATGTGCACACGCACAGTCACACACATGCACGTGTACACCCATGCACACACATGCGCATACGCACGCCTCAGCTCCTAGATCATTAGCACTGAGCTCTCCGTGGTGCGCGCTGACCCATGGAGCCCAGCTCCCACGTGGAGGCAACACGTGTCCCAGATGCCCAGATATCTCTGACGGCTACAGGCAGGACCCGTGCCTGTTTCCTCGTGACTCTGCAAGCACATCCACACCTAGAAAAGGCCCTGATTTACTGCTCAGAAGCAGCCACGGGGAGGCTCTGGCTGCGGGCCCTGCCTTTCCCCTGCAGGGCCCGTCTGGACTGGACGGGAAAGAGAAGCCCCTTCTCCAGCCGGTTCTGACCTTTTCTGTGAATGCAGCCCATGGACAGGCTTGACAAGTGTTTCCTCACTTCGATAAGGAGGACGTGGATCGTTGGATTAATAAACTTTAAGATCTTTTTCGTTGTAACAACGGTTTGCATTATAAAATCAGACCAAGTAACATAAATCACTTACTAAGGGCATTTAGGAAGCCCTGTGTGGACAGTCTCATTTAATCCCCGACAGGCCAAGGGACGCAGCACGGTTGTTACCATTTCTGGCCGGGAGAAGCAGACGTGGAATGTAGGCCCGAGCCGGGGGCACCTGCTGTCCTGTGTGCGGTGTTGATCCCAGGAGCACAAGCCCAGGTCCCCAGGCACCACGCTCCGTGCTTCATGGGGAGTGTGTCTCCGTGACTTACTGAGCATCTGTACGTGTTCTCTGGTGGGGGCTCTAGTTTTTCCAAAATGGGTGTTTTTTTTAAAGGGGTTCTCTTTTTCCGGTTGGGTTTTGAGAGTTCTTCGTGTGTTTTGTGCGCCCGTCCTTCATTGGGGTGTCCCCAGCCTGTGCACGTCTTCCTGCTCTCCAGCATGGCTGATCGCGGAGTGGGAGTCGGGCTTTAATGCGTCTGCATATTAGCTACTCCCTTCTCGGACCGTGTCTCTGCAGCCGCAGCTCCATCGCGGAGTGGGAGTCACGATCATATGCGTTATTTAATGCGTCTGCGTATTAGCTACTCCCTTCTCGGACCGTGTCTCTGCTGCCGCAGCCAGGGTGGTCTCCTTCTCCCCTCGGACGTCCAACAGCAGTTTCCTAGGTTCGTGTTTCTCGGGAGGACCTCTGACCTATTCCGCATTCATTCCGGTGCCACTGTGAGCTCTGAACCTCCAGTCCTGGTGGGCGCACGTTGCCACGGGTCCTGGCGGCATGTGACTGGATTGCTTCTGCCCCTTTGTCAAACGCCATGGCTCTCTGTCTGGGCCCTGTTCTCTCTCCCTACCCACTTGCCGCGCTCGCCCGTGCCGGGCCGCCTCGATGGCCGCCGTGGAAGTAGTCGTCAGTCTCATGACTCTGCCCCGGCAAGCAGGGACTCCCGTGACGGCGCCCGGTCCCCCGCTGTGGGGCAGCCGCAGGTCCTGTGTCCTTCCCCTCTTGCTGATCCAAGAAAGGTGGTTGGTTTTTCAATTTGATTCGTTCGTTGTCAGCATGAAGTGGCAACTTCCACACCCCTTACAGGCAGCACTAATTCCTCTTAAAGAATAAAATCAAAACAAAAGAGTAACCGTGGCCCTCGTGGGGGATGGCACCGTGGGTTTCCGGCCGGCAGCTTCAGGGCCCATATCCTTAAACATGCTTCTCCCCTCCTGGAGTTCATGTCCCTCATCTGTTAACGGGGACTTGCTTCTGTCCCAAGGTTCTTGGGAGAACTGAATGAATTTCGTGTCACATTTTATTAAGTGGGGAGCCCTCCACCAAGGTTTTGAGTATCGCCACAGTCGCCTGAGCAGAACGGCTTTAGTGGACAACGTGGGGCTCAGAAGACACTTGCCCAGGAAATATCAAGAGGAAAACCTCCGCTTGCGACGTTTTACAACAGGTGGTTGTGAGCTCTGCCCTGAACCTCGAGACGGGGTGCACGTCTTGGGAGTGGGACTTTGATGTCTTGCCGCGCACTAGGGGAATAAATGGATCCTGGGACCTCATTCCCCATAAATCGGGGGTGGTTTCTAGTGATCTCTAACACGTTTGTTTCAAAGAAAGCCTTGGGGCACCGAGGTTAGGCCCCTGACCCTTAGTTTTGGCTCAGGTTGTGATCTTGGGGTCATGACTTCAAGTCAGTGGGAGTCTGCCCGGGATTCTCTCCCTCTCCCTCTGCCCCTCCCCCGCGAACAAATAAATAAGTCATAAACAAATTAGTAAAACAAAGAAAGCCTCAGGTTTCCACTTTTTATGGCAAGAACAGGCACGTCCTTGTCATCTGACAGAGGGCTGCTAGTCCCCAGGCTCCTGAAATCCTGCCGCAGCCCCAGAAACCACGCCCCCAGGTGACGTCCCCTGGACTGGCCATCACACTCCAGCGTGTCCTGCTGCGTGAAGCAAGCACAGCCCTTAAGCCTTGCTGGCCGCTCCACGAGGGGGTCGGACTTCGTGAGCCCTGGAGTCGGGAAGGAACAGAGCCAGTGTCACTAGTGGTGGTCTTGTCCCCCGACGCCCCTGCTCCACCTGGCTGGCCGCCCCCACCACCCCCCCCTGGAGCCCCAGGCTTCTCCTCCCCGCCGAGCTCTCCTCCGGCAGCTCCACCACCCACGTGTTCCTGCCCCAGCTCGGCTCTTCAGTCTGAACTCGGAGTGAGACGCGTAGGCCAGCTCTCCCGCATCGTTTCCCAGCTGTGTCTGGGTGCTGTTCACCCGACAGGACTTCATGCGCCCTGAGGACGGGAACTGTGCCTTCCAGTTCAAGGGGGACCCGTCCTAAGAAGAAGGGTCTGCGTGTCCGTGGTGTTTTCTCTGCCCCTGATGCAAAGGTGCTTGCTGATGCGCAGGCAAACTGTTCTGCGAGGGGTCTGGGAGACCATTGTTTTCCCAGCGGGGTGTGTGATGAAGGCATCGTGGGTTCAGGAGAGAGCGCCGCGGAGCTCCTGTGTCAAGTTCGCTGAGGGGAGAGGTGACAGGCGGCGCAGCTTTTACCAGAAAGCTTCTGAGACTGTGCTGGCGTGAGTCAGAGGTCTCTGGTCTGGCCAGCAGTCTCTCGGCGCCTTCGGGCAAAGTGCACAGCTGGAAACCCAGCACACAGGCAGGGCAGCACGAACATCTCACAGAACCGCATTCTCCAGGCTACTCTCCTTCAAATGTGGGTCGCTGCCCACTGAATTGGTTGCAAACCCTACGAACGGCTTGTAATAGGGTGACTGTATTGTATGTCCGCCAAACCTGGCCTCTTGAGGGAGAAAGGAGGAGCTAGTAATGAGAGCTCCAGACGCCAGATGCAAGCCAGGCCTGAGCCAACCGTAGTCCGTCGTCACCCTAGTTATGACCCACTGTTTGGGCGACACTGGCTGGGCCCTCCGCGTTCGTGAGAGGAGCTCTGTCTGCTGGCAACACCTGCACAGACCTGCACTCGTAGACAGTGAGAAGAGGGCATCACTTTGTCCACACACTTGCTGGGCGGCTCAGGAGGCAGGTCCCCAGCACAGGCTGGCAGGGAAGGACCAGCCTGGCCGCCGTCTTGGACGTCGCCCCCTCCCAGGCAGGGCTGCCGAGCAGAAGCTAGGCGGGAGTTTGCTGGCCCAGCCCGAAGTGACTCAGGGCGGAGGGTCCCCACTGCCTGCCCCTCACCCTCGCTGGCTCCTCACAAGTACTGAAGTGTTGAGAAGGGGAAGTTTCCTGGACTTCTTTGTCTTCCTGATTTGTGGTGATGGTGGTGAGAGACTTTCCAAGGAAATCAACCTCGACGTGTGATCACAACACATGGCCGTGTATCTGCAAGGGACTCAGGGTGGTCCTCCTGCTCCAGGGTGTGGAACTTGGCCATCGGTCACATGTGCTGTGGCTCTCAGGACCCGAGTGGTACTGACAGCCGTTTCTGTGCAAGGAAGCATCACGCCAGCATTGCCTGGGAGCGAATGCCTCCAGCAGCCAGGCTGCCCCTTCCAGATTTTCCCCCTGGCCCTGCCGAGGCCGTGCATCGTAGGGACTGTCCACGGGGGAAGGAAGACCACATTAAAGATATCATATGATACACAAAGCGAATGTTTTCTGGTGATGGAAAATGAAATCCCAGGTTCCTGACGCATCTAACATCCAGGCCCCCTTCCCCTGAGATCTCTTTAAACGGAGCCGCCCCCTTGTCCCCGACCACCTGGCCCTCCCGGGGTGGCAGCCCAGGCCCTGCCTCCTCAGCTCCCTCAGCTTCCTGGCACAGCCACCTCAGACATGGTCGCGGCCCTCACGAGGTCCCCTGAGCCCCGGCTCGCGCCCCACGCCAGGCTGGGCTCCTCTGTCCTGCATCGTGCTTGCGGCTGAGAGAGGAAACCCACAACATCCATCAGCGGAGAAAAGAACCCTCTCGATCGGCCTGCAGTGGCCAGATCCACGAGCTGACTGGGCTTTCAGGTCTCACCCTTGTCTGGGGATGGCGGGGACTTAATAATCTAGCAGCTGTTCTTCTGGAGCAACACCACTTCGCCCCACACAGAAGCAGAGGCCCCCTCCGGTTCCTGCCGGTGCCCTGTGAATGGAGGCCTGCGGAGGGCACAGTCGTAGGTGGGCGGGCCTGAACCCTCTGTGGTCTTAGGAAAATTGGGAAGAGGGGCAAGAGGCAGGTAAGAGCCCCCGAGGGACAGAACCTTGTTCTGGAGGAAGTCTGTGTCCGCCAGGCAAGGAGAAGCCGGCCTCGTCCTCGGCCCTGGGGTCCCCACGCTGGGTCCTCCCCACCCAGCTGCCTGCTGTATTCAGTGACTTCTCCACGCCCTGACGTTGCCCCCGACGCTCCTGTGAGAAGCCTTGGGGAAGCCCCGGAGGGCAGGGCCCTGTGCCGTCAGCTTCTGGGAGGAGCTGAAGCGAGAGTCCTTACCAAAAAGGGAGTGGGGTCGCTGCTGCCTTTCCCGTCGTATGGGCCAAGGACAGAGCCGTGACGCAGCCCAGGGCTGCAAACCCAGATCCATCCGGCACGTGGATGTGACCCCAACCCGCTGAGCACCCACGTGCCCCGTACACACTGCCCGTGAGCCTCAGCTCTCCTTCCTGCCGGGCAGAGGTCGTCACCCTAACCTCCGGGTTCACCTCGGTCTGAAGATCTGACGACATTGGGGGGAGAGCTGAGACCGTTAACTTCCGCGATCTCTGGTTCCCAGCAGCCCGCTGGGGGTGGGCGAAGCGGGCAGGACGGGTGCCTGCGCTCACGGGGCTCCAGCCACCGCCGTGTGACCTGGCCAGGGCAGGACAGAGGCTGGGAGGGCAGCTCCTTGAGGAGGGGCCCCTGAGTAGAGTGCTGCGTGCTGGGCAGGGGAAGGGCGGGACCGCGGAGACGCAGCGCTGGCGGCCTCCAGGCAGCAGTGAAGGCGCAGGTGGAGGCCGCCGTCTGGTTAGAGGGGCCTCAAGCACGAGGAGGGGTCTCCAGCCACCTCGGTGTGGCCCACGGCTCTGCCCACCAACAGAGGGGCCCTGCAGAGGGTTTTAAGCAAGCGCCAAAAGGGTCACGTGTACATTTTAACCCTGCCTGTGGTGTAGACCCGAGGTTCGGAAAGGAACCACATCGGAATCACCGCAGGGTCTGGTTCGGGGCAGGCAGGGGTTGATGGCCTCTGGGCGTTTGCTTTTGGACACGTTCCTGAGGGATGATGTCACTGCCGCTCTGGGGTCACACCGGGAGAACCACCAGTACACAGCACAGCAGCGTGACCCCACGTGGACCAGAGCACACGTCTCCGCAGGTGGGGGAACCAAGGCAGGAAGCTGGACTGGGAATCCGAGGCTGGGAAGACCCTGGAGCCTCGACCCAGACGCCCCGTGTAGACCCTCCGTGCAGTTCTAGAAGCCACTTCTAATGAAAATGAATTTATCTATTTATTTGAGAGAGAGCATGAGTGAGGAGAAGGTCAGCGGGAGAAGCCGACTCCTCGTGGGGCTGGGAGCCCGATGCGGGACTCGATCCTGGAAGTCCGGCATCGTGACCTGAGCCGAAGGCAGTCGCTCCACCAACTGAGCCACGCAGGCATCCATGAATTTATTTTTTAAAGATTTCATTTATTTATTAGAGAGCTAGAGAGAGAGCACAAGTAGGCAGAGCGGCAGGCAGGGACAGAGGGGGAAGCAGACTCTCCCCTGATCGGGGAGCCTGATGCAGGGCTCGATCCCAGGACCCCGGGATTGTGACCTGAGCCGAAGGCAGAGACTTCACCCCCTGAGCCACCCAGGCGCCCCCTAATGAAAATCGATTTAAAGTTGCATCAAAGATGGACATTTCCACACAGTTCTAGGGCCCATGTTCTAAACATGAATTCTTACTCTTCAGTTCTGTCCCCACCGGCAGCGACATGGGTCGGCTGTACACAGAAACCCCAGAAGTTGTTCGTCCCTGTCCTCGAGCAGAGCCCCAGACCGTGTCCTTGTGATCCGCCCGTTCTCTTAGAAGTTGGCTGGGAGAAGCGTCCCGCCTGTTCACACAGCGCGTCACCCTGCGGCCGTTAGCCTTGGCTCTGGGTTGCTCAGCCCTGGGGCTGTCCTGCGTTCTGTTCTGGTGAGACTTCCCCGGAGCTGCGCGCCTCTGAGGCCTCGAGCTTGTCCCAGAGTGTGCTCGGGCGAGAAGCCCTTAACAAAGGCAATTTGCAAATAACCAGACCAAACCTTCTAAATGACTGAGCACATGAGAAATGTGAAACCTAAACCACTTTAAGCAAAGTAATACAGATTAAAATGTGGATATTCTTGTTTTGTTTTTTTTTACATGGACACAGAAAAAACGTCTTAATTCATACCTCTCTCAATTTCCAGTTCACGTGCTGTGTCCTGGGGTAGTCGTCCAGGAGTGAAAATGTGCCTGCAACTCCTCGTGGGTGGGAGCCTTCTCTCACTCTCCCTGTTCCCAAGGCACCTCGCTCGCTGGTTCCCAGGAAATGCCCGGTACATGTGCCGAGCAGGGTGAATTAAACTAATGGCAATGCCAACTGTGTTCAGCAAGAAATAAAAATCTTCTGTACGAAATTGGAGGTAAAACAATTCCCAGCACAAATCACTCGAAAATGCTAGATGGAGTGTAACCGTGTTGCTTGAAAATGCACAGCTGAGATTTCAAGAAAGTAAAGAATCGTAGGCACATTGCCGAGCCCCGGTGCGGCCCGCAGGGGCAGCTGGTTCCCGGGGCAGCAGCCGGAGCATCTGGAGGAGCTGGGGTGAGCCACGCGCAGGTGTGGGTGGCGGCGGGCGGCTGGAGCGGAGAGCTGGACGGAACGTCTGCCCGTTGCAGTGATGGGGAAGGTCTTCCTCCCGCCTCTGCTTTCCAGGAGGAAGATAAGAAGGACGCGCCCTCCTGCAGGCGGGTTCCCCATCTGGGTCTTTGAGAGGCTATACCAATTTCATTTTCTCGTTAAATATTAACGAGAAACTCATTTTTTCCAAACTTTGCAATTTACTTCTGAAATACGTCTTTACCCATATTGAGTCTTCAATAATAAGGGTAATAAGGAGACAGAAACTCTCCTCCAAGGGCATCACCTTGTTGTAAAGAACAACACTGGGGCTGGACGGGGTGTGGACCAGCCTGCAGGAGACTGGCCCACAGGTGCCCCATGAAGCTGCAGGAGCAGGCCTGTCCCTCCTGCCTCGGCCTGGACCTGGGTTTGCTCACTGACCCCAGGGCAGGGGATCAGCTCGGTGCCTCCCTAGCGGGCACCATCCCCTCAGTAGGGTTTATACTAAGCTGGTGTGAACAGGGCTATGGAGAAATCAGGGCCAGTGTGGAACATCCACTGGGTCCACACTCCTGGGCCAATGCAGCATAAACCTGGGTAGGTCAGGACATACTTGCAAAACCAGCCCCCTGTGGTTTCTGGGACTCTCTCATGGGAAGCACCCCCCCAACCCCTGTCTGGTATCAGCTTATTTTAAAAAATATTTTTTAGAACAATTTCAGCTTATTTTTAAAGAGTCCCCCGTAATGAACAACCCATATTCTTGACATCGGCAGTTTCTCTCAGATTTGTAATGTGTGATCAGACGGCAAAGTGGGGGACCCTCAGATCACCCCTCTCCCTGCTCCACAAAGAGTCACTCAGAATGAATTTTAAGGAAATAGGCGGACATTTAAAGAGGTGAATAAAGCGTTTGGGCTCAGAGTGGAGGTGGGCTGGTGCTGTCTGGCGTGCCCCGGGCCGGGCAGCATCGCTCCGGCCCAGGCTGACCACCAGCATCTCTCCGTGCCTCTTCGCAGATCACGTTCTACGTTCTGGTGAAAGCCGTTTACACGCTGGGCTACAGTGTCTCTCTGATGTCCCTTACCACCGGGAGCCTCATTCTGTGCCTCTTCCGGTAAGTATCGGGAATGAGCCATTCTGCTGAGACCAGGAATTGTAGGTTTAAGCCAGGTGGGCCCATCCGAGGAGGAAAGAGATTCACTGTCTCCAAGCCGGCTCTCTCTCCGTTACACCCGGAAAACTCCTTGGAGAATCCCATGTGGAACACCAAAACACGGTGCTAATATTCACATTTCTGTTTACCTAGTCCGCATTTCTTATGTAAAGACACGATGCCGACTTTGGATAAGAATTCAGTTCAGCTGCTGCTACTGAACACCTAGCCGTTGCACAAATCCTTTGAAAATACAGAAGCCGTGAGCCTGCCCCTGCCATCCCGCAAGCGGGGAGAAATGCTCCTACGCTTTGGGCGTCGTGTCCTGACGGCTCTGAATCAAAAGTCAAAGTCAAAACAAAGACCAGTCGGGTTTTCTGCAGAGCAGAGTGGAAGTGGAACAGGGGCGTTACAAACCAATGTTCTGAGCACTTTTTAGAGAAGCAGATATCACATGAGGTGAAGTTCACAGGCAGGGCATTCGACACGGGTCTTGCAGGAAATTTGCTGCAAAGATGTTCCCTTCACATCTGTGGAGTGGGCACAGGCCGCCGCGGCCCTGTGTGCTTCCACTCTTGCTCTGAAGTCCTGCTCCAGGGCCCCAGCCTCAGGAGATGGAAATAAAGGACCAAGTTTTACCTACAGAAATAGTTCCCGTAATGCAGAACTGAGAACATCCGACACATTCAGTAAGGGACAGTAACGTCCATAAAAACACAAGAAGCCTTAAGATTACATCTGATTATTAAAGTGTTCATGGCTCCCTCCACCCCACCCCACCTCACACTTCCTCCCCTCACCCCTGCCTCTCCCTCCCCCACCCCACCTCACCCCTTCCCTCCCCTCACCCCTCACCCCTGCCGTCATCACCGCAGGAAGCTGCACTGCACCCGGAACTACATCCACCTGAACCTGTTTGTCTCCTTCATCCTCCGAGCCGTCTCCGTGTTGGTCAAGGACGGTGTGCTGTACTCCAGCTCGGGCACAGGGCACTGCCCCGACCAGCCGTCCTCCTGGGTAAGGCTGCCCCTGGGAGCAGGGTCCTCGCACTGCGGGGACGGTGGCCGGTGCGAACCGCAGCCCCACAGACCTCCGTCCTCGCCACCCGGGCCCTTGGTCCCTGCCACCTGACACTGGGATGCCGTCTCACAGCTCGTGCTCGGGGCTAAGGGCAAGGGTCAGGCTGAGCAGCATAGGGGCTGCCCGAGGGGCTGGGGCTCAGAGCAGGTCCAGGTTGGCAGGTGAGACTGGGATGTGTCCCAGGCACCTTCCTGGGCTGGGAGGTCGTGGGCCGCGAGCGCTCACCCCCGAGCAGAGCCGGGAAAACATGAGGGCGCCACCCCCACGGGAGCTGCGGCGGCAGCTCTGGGCTGGAAAACCCGGTGTGGTAGAGAGGCACAGTGCCAGTGTCTTCGCCCCCCATCTCCCAGATGCGAGAAAGAGAAGCAGCCGTGGACTGCCGGGGGAGAGTTCCCAAGGGGGGCCCGAGCCCCTGCAGCCCCCACCAGGAGCCCCGTGGCCTGTCTGTGACCACGCTGGGCCCAGCTGTCTGCCATGAGGAGGAACACGCTAGTTACTTCTACGGCTGCACACTCCTGTGCCAGGCTCCCGCCCAGGCCACGCTGGTGCTGAGTGTGGCCTGCGGTGCTGGGCTGGGCTGCGCGCTGACCGCGCCCCTCTGACACGGGGGTCTGTGCGAGTCCTTCCTAGGGCTGCCTCGGGACCTCTGGCAGGCACCCGGGCCAACCGGCAGTCGGTGTGATCACAGCTTCCCGGACAGCCCTCTCTGCACGAGGAGCCGGGACGCTGGCCACTGCCCCCTCGGGCTCTGGGCAGCTGGATCCATCTGCTGGGCTGTTGCCCGGGATGGAACAGACTTGAGTTAATTCAGTTTTCAGACAGGAAAGCCTTCTAGAACACCGTAGAACACCAGCGTTTCGCAGGCCTGCCAGTAAATAGATTTCTGGGGACAATCTGTTCATGACATACTTGGACTGAGTCAATCAGCAGAGTTTGTCGTAATAAAAGTAACACAAGACCCTTCACCCGGCAGACCCCCAGCTCCACGTGGGAGTCAGAGCTCCTGGGGTTCTTGCCTCACAATGAGGTTTCTGACGTGGGCGACAGGGGTGAGCCCCAGTGCCACTCTGGGTTCTTCTTTTGTTGAGAAGCCTCCTTTCCTTTCTCCAGGGAGCTCAAATCTCTGCTCAAAGGAGCCCCCCCTTCCTGAGCTTCTTATTAAGGGGCTGGTGAGTCTAGTGGGACACAGACCCCACCATCCAACCCAGGCCTGTGCTCCCAGCCATGCAGACGAGACCCGGCGGGCTCCTCCCTGAGGGGTGGGGGAGTGACAGCAGCCCAAGGGCCCTGCCACGGCCACCCGGCACCACCAGCCCCTACGCTGAAGGTCACTGACCCCCCTCCCACCTGGGGTTGGGGCTTCACCTCCCCACTTCTCGACAGCCTTCCAGTGCCAGGCTGGATGCTGCTGGGGAGGCCCTGTGATTCAGAAGAGCCGCTGGCCCATTTGTGCGGGAGGACGCAGGGCTCCTGAGCGGGATGGGGCTGCGGTCAGCATGCAGACAGCACGTGTCCCACACATCCTGGCACTGAAGTTGTCCAAGGATTCAGGGCTAAGGACTGAGGTGTGAGAAGCAGGGGTCAGGTGCAGAGTCCCACTGCCCAGTTCCCAGAGGGGTCCCCAGACGCTGCACCCCTCCATCAGGATGTCACCAAGATGTGCACCCACAGAGGCAGGAGGTGGGGGACAGAGGCAGGAGGAAAGGAGGGGACTGGGTCTTCCCCCCCTTGTTCCCAGAGAGGGCAAGGTTTGGAGAAAGTTAGAGAGACAGGCAGACCTCAGCATGAGGACCAGAGAAACCTCTTTTCTTGCAGTTGCATTTTTTGGACATTTTGGTTCTCAGCTGGGTACCAAACCAACGTTATTCTCACAAGCAGGGGGCATCTCCCCCAAGTAGGCCGAAGGGTCTGTTTCTCAAGGTATTTGGAGGAGCCGAGCACTAGGCAGAGTCTATTTCCTTCCAAGAGGAGGCTTCCCCTCCACGGGACCATTCTCCCCAAGTACCCTGGACACAGCGCTGAGCCCTGGGCTCAGTGTGTCTCCTCCTGGCTGCCCCGGGCGGGCTGCAACCCCAGCAGCTGATTCTCACTGAGACCAGAACGGACGACATGTGGAGTCGATGGGGACTCTGAGAAACCTAGCTTCGGGCTTTCCGAGGTGCTCCCCGTGAGCCTGAGCCCCCGGGAGGGGTCAGGTGGGGTGTCCATGGTGGCGGCCGTGGCCCAGCACATGTCACATGTGGAACCACCGCGCCAATGATGGGCACCACGACTCCCCGCAACACGAGTCTCTGCGCCTGTTCTGGCTCTGTCCGACTGGCGCCGCCATGCAGGCTGCCTCGAAGGGCTCTGTGCTCTACAGCTGTGATGCCGGTGACTGTGCGGCTTTCCCGAGAGTCGGAGCCGCTGTGGGCTGTGTCTGCCGCGGCTTCCCTGGTGTCCCAGGGTCGGTGGGCTCCGAGCACCTCCCCTCGCACCCCGAGCACACGCCCGCGTCCCGGTGAGTGGCCCTCAGTGAGTCCCAGGCTCACCGCGGCTGGTTTTCCTGATCCCACAGTGCGTCGTGAGTGCGTCTCTCCACTTAGGGTGCGGGGGCACGACGTTCGGGGGGGACCTACGTGCCAGCCCCACTCCCGGCCCCTCGGGCCTCAGGCACTCAGCCTCAGGAAGCAGGAACTGGTAGCTGCAGCCCCGCAGACAGTGGGGCTCACCCGACTGCAGACAGAGAGACCCGGGATGAGGTCGGCGTGGGAGCGCGGTGAGCGCGGGAGGTGGGGGCAGGTGCCACAGGTCGCCTGGCGGAAGCTCCTGGCTGCCCCGGGCGCCGGCATGGAAGGGCTGCCGTGACTTTCCCGTCAGCACCAGCGCCCCCACACATGCGCGCCAGTATATCCACGCACGCACGTATAAAAGCACATGTGCATACACACGTGTGTGCAGCGTGCCCACGTGTGTCTGTGGGGTCTGGTATCAGTACAGACACCACGTACAAGGTGCACGCTGTGCAGACGGACAGGACTCCTCCTCGTGTGGAAGTGTGGCCGCAGACACGCTCACGTGTCCACGTGAAGAGACACCCACATACGTAAAGTGGCCTCTCTCCGCGAGGGAGTGTCTGCCTGTACACGTATGCAGTTTGTACGTACATGCATGTCGTGGTGTCGGGGGGCAGCAAAGCTGCAGGAGAGAAATGAAGTCCCGTTCTTCAGCACACGTGCACAAACTCGCTGATTAAAATCCTCAATTTCATGTTTTCTCAAGAGGCTGAAACCGCTGTGGGACTCTAAGAAGGTCTGCGGGGTCTGGTTCCTCCCAGGAAAACTCTCAAGATGCCGGGAACATAGCATGCTCGAGGGACTCTCTCATCCTGCCCTTTGTTGTTCTGCCTCTTGCTGAGTGGGTGTCGAGGGCCACCGGAGGAGGGCGAGGGGCGGGCAGAGGACAAGGACACGGACGTGCGGCGGCGGGGGGGGGGGGGGGGCAGGCGGCGGGACTAACCGCTGCGACGCCACAGCCCACGGCTGTGCTGTCCGAGCGGCCGTGGTTATCCTCCAGGGAGTTCTGCCCCAGGGCTGGGGCTGCCGAGGGCCTCGGTGAGCACAGCGCCCGACGCCACTGTTCGGGCCCCTCGGGTCCTTCCCGACGCGCGCGTGCCTTCCGTCCTAGAGCTCCTCCGCCCGCCGTGGACTGTTGTGTCCGACGGGGTCTGTCTCTCCGCCTCTGTCTCTGACATTCCAGGTCGGCTGCAAGCTGAGCCTGGTGTTCTTCCAGTACTGCATCACAGCGAACTTCTACTGGCTGCTGGTGGAGGGACTGTACCTGCACACCCTCCTGGTGGCCATATTCTCCCCCAGCCGGCGTTTCGTGGCCTACCTCCTGATCGGATGGGGTAAGGACTGTTTCCCCTGTGCATGCCCGATGCCCCAGCAGCTACCTGCCAACGCTCCAGGTGCCTGATTTCCACTGCTCTCACCTAGAAATGCAGACCTTTCAGCTCAGAAAAACCCTTTGCTGCGCCGTAGGATGCCCTTCTGGTTAGATTAGGAAGAGCCTTCCTGGCACGACTAGTTTCCTGGAGGCAGCACCCTCAGATTTCTAGGAACCAGGAACCTAGTTTAAAACTGCTATAAACTTCCTGTGCTGGAAAGTCAGAAAGAAGTGCCGTGGAGGAGGAGGGCAGGGAGCCCTTCTCACAGGAGGTCCCGGCAACCCACCAGTTAGCAGGACCTTCATTGGCCAGAATTGGAAGGGGCGCAAGCAGTGGTCCCCCTGGGCGCGCGGCGAGGGCCCCCCCTGCCGTCATGGTTCCCATACTCCACAGCAGCACTTAGGGTGCACGGCGAAGCTTTGCCGGCGGTGGGGCTTCAGCTTGCGAACCCACGTGTATCATCACTGCTCTGTAATGAGCATAAGCGTCGGAGCGATTATGAAGCATTTCCACTTGACCCGTCCATCAGAAAGCCGCGGTTCCTGCTGCCCCTGGTGGATGAGGGTGCACACTTCTGTCCCTTGGGGCGGTCCCTGTTAGCTCGTGTGGGCTTGTGGATAACCAGGTGACTTTGGTTTATGGCAGGCATCCCCACCGTCTGCACAGCTGCATGGACGGCAGCCAGGCTCTCCTTAGAAGACACAGGGTGAGTGCTCTGTCCCGCCTCTGCCCATAAAATGGGGTGGACCAGTCCCGGCCAAGTTGCCGGCATCGGCATCGTTAAGTCTTTGGAAACTAGAAAGAAGCTCGCTCTCTGGGTGGAAGGAGGGTCTGTGCTTGTGGCTGCCACTGAGCGAAGAGCTCCACCGGCAGTGTCTGAGCAGCCCGCCCACGGGAAGCCCTCAGACCTCGTGACGGTTCGCTGGGGCGACGGTACGTGGAGAAGGTCCGTGTGAGGGAGGCATTGAACCAGGTCCTGCCGCGGAGCTGGGATTGCGATGAACCGGGCGGAGGCGGGAGCAGCACCTCCGGGAGCGGAAGCCATGTTCACAGACAGGAGCCGAGCAGAAGGCACGTACCGTCTGCCAGGGGCCAGGTGTGGAGAGGTGACAGCTGAAGACGAGGTTAAAATGGCCAGCAGGAGTGCAGCTCTCTGAGATAGTTCTCTAAAACGCAACAGAGCAGGGTCTGAAGTTCTTCTGTTTTCTGTTTTTAACCAACCCAGTGTACAGGGTCAGGGCCCCAGACACAGGCACCAGGATCAGGGCCCCAGAATCAGGCCCCAGGCTCCCACCATGAATGTTGCACCTCGTGAAGGGCTTTCCGGGTCTACCAGTGCTCTACGAGTGGTAACAAACCACCCTAAAACTCAGTGGCTTACATAATTGCAGTTTCTAGGGTGTGTTCCTGTGCCCGGGCAGCTTGGACAGACTCCCGTGGCCTTCTTCTGGCCGCTACCCGGCTTGCTCCCACACTGAGCCCCTGCTGGGTTGGCCGAGGGCTGGCGGGGCGGGGGCAGCACCAGCTGGCAGGCTCCCTTCTGTCCTGCAGGTTCCAAGCGCTCCCCATCTTATTGCCAAAACCCGCTAGGATTCTGAGGCGAGGGCTGACCTCTGCCCCTGCTGGGAGGGGCTGCAGAGCCCCACTGGGGGTGGGGGTAACAGGGAAAGATGGAGGCGTTGCAACCCACCCCCAGCTCGCTACTGGAGACAGCCCTGACCCTGGAAACCGGAGTGAGAACATCGCTGGACAGACATTCCTAGCTGTGCCTGCCTCAGTTCCTCCAAAGACATTTTAAACCTTCATTCAAGACCCAAACACAAACCATTCAGGAGGGGAGAAGAAATTAATTTTCAGTAGAAAAACTCCCCTTTGTCGGACGCCGGCCGGAGTGAGCATGAGACCCCCGCTCCCTAGTTAGGGGCCTTCCGTGCGGCTTGGTGTCCCGTTGTCCTGCTCCGGGAGTTCTGCTCTGGCTTCACGTCTCTGTTAGCAGACGTCCGCGTCAGGAGGAGTGAGGTCACTGGCCAGGGGCGGATTGCAGCCAGGTCCCTAAGCGAGGAGCAGCTCTGCTCTCACAGCGGCCACCCGCCCGTCCCGGTCCCGCGTGCGCCATCCCACAGAGGGGTCTCGGAACGCACCAGGCCCAGAGGCCCGCGTGGCTGGAGCGCCAGCCTGGTGTGGCCAGCCCTGCATAAGGGGCGCGTCCACAGGCAGTGCGTGGACCCTCCTGCCCTTGCTTTGTGCATGAATCGGAGGTGACATGGTTTTCCTTCTCTCTTTTCTCTAGTTGCTGGGATACCAATGACCACGGTGTCCCCTGGTGGGTTATACGGACACCGATTCTGATATCGATTATAGTAAGTCATCTCTGTATGGAAACGTGAGCTATCCATTGGGCTGCGCGCTCGGGCAGAGAGGGAGCCCACGTCGCTGTTTTACATATGAATAGCCTAGTCCCACGTGGCCCCCTGAGAGACGCAGTGGCCCAGCTCCTAAGGTCTGCCCTGGACTCTGTCCCCCTCCGGGAGGAAGGCTCAGTGAAGGGGGAGGGAGTGGGGAGAGAGAGGCAAGCTCTCCAGAGGGGCGGGGAGGAACCCTGCAGGGAGGCGGGGCCAGCCCTGCCCCGACTGGAGGAGTCACCTTGTCCCCTCCGCTCTCAACTCTCAGGACTGAAGCCCCTGCAGCCAGGGTCCTGAGATGCTGCCGGGAGACCCAGTCCGCTGGGGTTCTGAGGGCAGCCCCCGCCACCAGCTGGGCAGGGCAGAGCGCCTGTTCCAGGCTGGGCTGCAGACAACCTGGCCACACCCACCTCCCCACCGGGAGCTCACACACACGTGGTCTCTCTTTGTGCAGGTCAACTTTATCCTTTTTGTTAGTATCATACGGATTTTACTACAGAAGCTGACGTCCCCAGATGTCGGCGGCACTGACCCATCACAGTACAAGTGAGTCTGTGTGTGGGTCCCAGAGCCCAGCTGCCCTCACAACCTCCCGTGGCCTGGAAACCCAGAGTCGGGGAGGACGTGCCTCTGTGCACACAGCGAAGGCCCGCGTTCACCCCTGTGGGTGCGGGACCGTGCTTATGGCTGGGGCGGCGGTGTCTTCTCCCAGGCCGGTGACGGCGGCTCCGATCGAGCCCCTCCCCTGTTTCAGCACGGACACCCTCTAGGGTTCACGGAAGCCCTCTGCCCGCTTTCCTGTTTCGTAATCTGACTTTTGCTCCTCGGTCACACATTCTCTGTATTTCATGCTTGACTCTTTGTTCCCCATCAGACCACATGGTTCCTGCCGGCATCGAAGGCCAGGCCTCGTCCTGGATAATAATTCGTGGTTTATTGGCCAAATGATTACATGATGGATTTCATCATGTCCGTTCAGTGGGAAAGAGATCAGAGGTCAAGTAATGCCACAATCATCCGGCTAATTAATGAGGACCTGGAGACTCGATAAAAGAACGTGAAGATTCTATAAATTTCTGTCCAGAACTTACAAAGGAAATGCCCACAACTTATTATCAAGTAGAACTAGCTCAGCATGGGGTGGTTGGTCCAGCCAGTGGGGGCCCCAGACTCAGACAGACAGCTGGAATCACAGCCGCCTGGAGCTGTGCGACCCTGGACCGGTGACCTGACTACAGCCAGGGGTGGGCCTGGCATTGGTGGCCAGGGGCCCTGTGCTGGGCTGACACACCAGCTGCAGGCCGGGGGGATGTGACCTCACTGCTCTGGGCCTCAGTGTCCTCATCTATAAAGTGGAAATGATGATCATCTCTAAGGAGGGTAAATACAGTTAGTACTGGAAAGACATTTAGTGCCGGCACCAGTAAGTGTTGTGGGGAAATCTGTGCACAGACCCTTCTGACCATGCCCTAGGCTACACACAACCCGAGGCATCCCTTTCTCTGCTCTGTCGACTCAAGGAAGCTACACAGAAGGCCAGACCTACAGACGAGATTCCACATCAGACCACAAAGGACAGAGCCATGTCGTCCCTTGCAGGCAGCACCTGTCCTGGCCCCTGAGCCCGCCCGCGCCCACGGCAGGGACAGGACGGCTCTCCGTTGCTCTTCGAACTCAGTTTTTATTTTCAGCTGGTCTTGTTTAGCTTCTGTGCTGACCTTTTCTTTGGGGTCTCTGGGAGTGTCCATTCAGTACGTCTTAGAGATACATGTTTTTATTTTAGAAACAAAATTAAGTAGGAAAATATAATCTGTTCTTTTCCCAGGATGACAAAAGAAACAGAGTCTGCAATGTTGCCCTCTGGTTGTATCTTGATGTCTTTTCTCTGGAACTATCTTTATAACAGTAACAAACGTCCCCGAACAGGGTCCCAGAGGTCCAGCCTTGCTAGAAATCTGTCTCCAGAAATGAGCATGATAGTGATTCCACATGTACCTAAGGGAATTCAGGCAGACTTTGTGCCTCACACTGAACTGAAGGGCACAGCTCCCTACACAACCACCTTCGGCTCACCAGGCTAGCGCTGAAACAGGATGAAATGCAGCAACCTTGTGAGGTTAGATGTTTGGATCTGCAAGGGGACAGCGGTGTGACGCCCACTGATGGGCTGTCCTTGTGGACGGGGCTGGACCACGTCCTGCTGCACAGCGACCGGGCTTCTGGGGTTTGCATGGACGGCCCACTTGTAAACACCGCAGGATATGGTTCGTTTGTGGGGAAATCAGGAGAAATGGACACATTTCTAGAACGTACATCCCAGGCTCTGAGTGCTAGGTTCGAGGTCAGTGCCTTAAAAATATGTTAAGAAGTTCGTGACGTTTTCTAAGCATTGGGTTAAGGCCGAGGAAGAGGAGGAGGCGGGGCAGGGGCGGAGTGGAGCCTTCCCGCTGGGTTCCTTCGGGATCAGGCCGCCGGGTCCCTGCAGAGGCTACCAGATGTTCATTTAGGGGCCTTGATATGCACACACTCCACCGGGTGGCCTGACTTGGCCTAGGGCAGGATCCTCCCTGACGAGCCCCCGGGGACCCCAGTGCCCCTGACGAGCCCCCGGGACCCCAGTGCTCCTGTCCATGCTGGAGCTACAAGGACGAGATCTGGCCACAGGCCAGGACGACCCAGGACACTTTAGAGCGGCCAGCGCGGGCCCCGCTGCGGGGACCTGGTTTAGTCGCTGTGAGGAGGCAGGCTGGACTGAGGACTCTAGAAGGTTCCACGGATGACTCTCACACGCAGCAAGGAGAGGCCCCAGCTCAGAGCAGTGGCTCTCCAGTGGGATCCAGACAGCAGAGGCAGCATCTCTAGGAACCCGAGAGCCAGCCCCGCGAAGGTG
Organism: Mustela lutreola; assembly: GCF_030435805.1. NCBI lineage: Eukaryota > Metazoa > Chordata > Mammalia > Carnivora > Mustelidae > Mustela > Mustela lutreola. The sequence continues at coordinate 202,343,786 of NC_081293.1, read as the reverse complement.
GGGCCAGCAACCGGCCTTCGAACGGGACCCCCAGTAGAGAAAGGAGACGGTTTGCCGGGGCTTGGGGAGAGCAGCTAAAGGAAAGGGGCCGTGAGCTCGGCGGTCTTTCTTCCAGGCGTAGAGCCCAGCGAGCAGGAAGCTGCGTGTCCATCAGGGAGGGCAGTGACTCCCCGACGGACAGAACAGCTACATCGGGTCCAGGTCAACCAACCCCACGGAGCCGGGGGCACCCAGACCCCGGGGCGCCCGTCCCGCTGCCACACGGTGCTCGGGGGGCTGCCCCCCTGCTGAGTCTGCTCCTGTGAACACAGAGTCAGACTTGACGACCCGAGCGGGGAGGCTGCCCTCAGACGCAAGTCCTTGCTGGGGGCCCGGCAGGAGGTCTAGGAGGAACCTTGCAGCGTTAGGAGGTCCTGTTTGTCACCGGGCCAGCACGTTCTGCCCGCGGCTGGGCGGGGGAGGCTGGTTTTCCTCGGTCTGTGAGCAGCAGGGCTCCGAGGGTGAGGCCCTGGCCCTGGGCCAGCAAGCCCCCCCACCCCCGCCACTCCCGGAGCCCAGGGGCCGGCCCCGCGCTCAGCGTCTGTCTGTCCCGCAGGAGGCTCACCAAGTCCACGCTGCTGCTCATCCCGCTGTTCGGAGCCCACTACATGGTGTTTGCTGTGTTTCCTATCGGCATCTCCTCCAAGTATCAGATTCTGTTCGAGCTGTGCATGGGGTCATTTCAGGTGCGTGTGGGAAGGGGCAGTTCCTCCTCCACGAGTAGGGGCGCGGCTCTGACAGTCCTTTCTCGTTCGCAGGGCCTGGTGGTGGCTGTTCTGTACTGCTTTCTCAACAGCGAAGTAAGTGCTCATCACAGCTCGGGGGAGGTGTGTGGGTTCCCTGACGTGGCCCCGCGACCTGCAGGAGAGCTCAGGTCTTCTGTCCTGGCAGCCCCATTCACCAAGCCTGCCCTCCCACAGGGAGAAAGCTCCTGGGAAAGCTCCCCGGCCGGCAGGCGGAGAGCAATCCTGCCCTTGGTGTGGCTCAGGCCTTACTCCTTGAACCCGGATATCGGGCCACGCAGACCCCCATGGGGAGGGGCGGGCCCAGGGGTGGGAGCCCTGCTCCCTGAGCTCCCTGCCCACAGCCAGTGAGGATGCACGTGCGTGAGGCCCCCAGAGCAGAGCCCTGGTCTGCTTGTTCCCGTGTGCCTTCCCCTGCCAGGCCTCATGTGGCCCCAGCCCCCAGGCTTCCAGCCCTGCGCCTCTCCCTCCCTCAGCTCAAATGCCCTCCGGGAGCCTGCTCCCCTTCCGCTGCTCTGGGGGGTCCCCGAGTCCTGACCCCACCTGGCTCCGAGCACCCTTGCCTGCTGCTGCCCGTCATGGTGCTGGCCGCCTGGCCGGCCGCATCTTCCGTACTGCGGCTCCCCCAGAGCAGGGCGTGTGTCAGCTCCCACGTCCGCCTGACCCCCGCTTCCTCGTCGCCTCGTCCTCGCCCAGGTACAGAGCGAGCTGAAAAGGAAGTGGCGCAGCCTGTGCCCCGGATGGCCCTGCGGCCTGGACCACGGGCTCCACCGCGCGTCTGTCTCGAGGAACGACTCAGAGAACGCCCTGCAGTTCCACCGCGGCTCCCGTGCCCCATCCTTCCTGCAGACGGAGACCTCGGTCATCTAGACGGGTGCCCCATTGCAGATGGACAGATGTGGGCAGCCGCAGGCCAGGAGAGCCTGCGCGGACAGATGTGGGAGCCCCAGCGGGAGAGCCCTGGCGGGTGACTCAGGGGTGACTCCACAGAGCTGGTCTCTGCCTGTCCCCTCCGTGGAGCTGGGGTCCCGTGGGCACCGGCTAGGACTTCAGTCTGATCCCTGTTAAACGTCAGTGTGTAGGCAGTTTTCCTCGTAATGCTGTTTGGCCAAGTAGGGGGACCTGTTTTCAGAGAGAACAGGGAGACGAAGCGGTCTCTGAAACGGGACACTGTGGCCCAGAACTTGGCTCCATCCACTCCACCCTGGAAGGAATGAAGGTGGGTTTCTAATGGTGCCAGTTCTGGGCAGGGGGCAAAGGCCTGAGCTGGGGGCTGGAGCGTCCCCCTGCATAACCCCCAGCTCTGGCCTCCCCTGCCCAGTCCTCAGTAGGACAACATTCTCATCTGCCAGACACAGGGACGTGCAGCAGAGCCTGCCCCTGCTGGGTGCCCCTGCTCGTCCCCACCTGGCCCAGGGCCACCCCTACCTGCTGGTCCACCAGGAAAAGTGCAGAGAAGGCTGTCAGTTCACAACGGCAGCGAGTGGCGTGTCACCCCGCAAGGGCACCCGAGCCTAATGAGACTCCCCCTGAGACCACGTCAGGCCTCCTCCCCCCGCAGGCGTGAGAAGATTGGGTAACCTGCGGCCCAGCTTGTAGGACCTGGTCATCAGGGCAAGTACGACACCAGGCATTTTATCTGGAGCAGAAAGCTATTTTCCTTTTAATGAAATAATCTTTTAATGAAAATAATTTTAAAGTCCATTTCTGCTTAAACGGAGGTTATTCAAACAAAATATAAAAACGTGTTGAGCGCTTCTGTCCAACCGTGGCAAGCAGCAGCCCCGGTTTCCAGGTCCCCTGATGTCTGCAGATTCGGGAGCTGGTCTGAGTGCTGAGCAGCTGCAGAGACGACAGGCGGCCGGCGAGGAGAGGGAGTCTGCCCCCATGCCGGGCCGGCCTTGCAGCACCGGACAGACGGACCATCTGCCCATACCCCGTCCAGCTGCCCCAGCTGCTGCACTCAGCAGTCCGACCCCATTTATGTTCCTGGCGCCCCCAAACCTGAGGCCATGAGGTCTTCTTCCTGAGGCAAAGCCTGGACAAACAGGGACAGCAGAGCGGCTGTGTGCAGAGGTCCCTGAGCTGGGGCCTCCACCTCAGATGAGTCACTGTCCCCAGATCCCCATGACCACTGAAAGCCCGACCCGGGCTTACGTGGGGCCACGGCTCGTGCTCAGCCGGACGTGCCTCTTTCTTGCTGGCCTGCGCCGAGGCCCCGCGGGCGTGGGCGGGTCTGTCTTGCCTGGGAAAGGGGAGGAGGCCGGGAGAGCGAGCGTCTCCTAGGAGCAGCGCGGGGTCAGCACACTGGTCCTGACCTGCTGTAGTGTGGGGCGGCGTCCACAGTCACTGGGTGCAGCACTTCAGGAAAACCTAAGCTCCTGTCCAGAGGCTCTAGACTGACTGGTCTGCAGGTCCCGGGCCCTCGGCTCCCACGCGGAGGGCAGACTCACCGTGCTCAGCGGAGGCCGTCCCCGTGCCCCGAGCTCTCCCTGCAGGCCCAGCAAGCTGCACGGAGGAAGGCGAGTGGGATCCCCGTGGCGCCTTCAAGGCCCTGGAAGCCGCCACCTCTCCCGGGGCGCTGAGGCCGCCGGCCAGGTTGCCCTCCTCAGGGCACCCAGGGCAGTGGAAGTGGCCACCCAGCATCCAGCAGCTCCGGCACCCACCCTAGCCGAGAAGCAGGGGCAGGGCTGACACATATGTGCACGCTCATGTGTGTCTGCGAGTGCCCCGACCCCGTGCGCCTCGGCCCGTAAGATCTGCATCAACACCGTCTGTGCTCAGCCCGCGCTCCCCTCCGGAGGAGCAGGGCAGGCCGTGGAATGCAGACTCTCAGAGCCAGGTTGGAGGCCCACCGGGGAGGTGGGCAGCCTCGGCACAGCGCCGGGTTGGGGGGGAGGGTGTCCCCGGGAGTCCAGGGAGGACCACGGTCCCGACGCTCAAGGAAGACAGCGGTGTGGGCTTGTGCACCCGCCACGCTGAAGGAGACCCTCTCCACGGCGGGCCTGCTCCTTTCTTACCAAAAATGCAGCTTTTAAGGGGCCTTTTTTCAGGTTTTCAGGTAACAGGCAGAACAGTCACTGGCCCGGGCTCCCCGTCCCTCCCTCCCGATACAAGTCGAGGTATCGCACGAGCATTTGTGCGCACGCCCAGGGACTCCCCCAGAACAGGGTCTCCCACGTGCTGGGCACAGCCCAGCGCAGTGGACCAGCGGCGGCAGGTACAGCTCCCTCGGTGGCAGCTGGGACGGTCCCCAGCCACCAACCCCAGCATCGCTGACATTTCCTCTTTTCCGGGCCCCAGTCTGCCGGCCTCCAGGCAAGAGCCACAGGAGCACCTGCCCCTTGGTTCTGCATTAATGCGGAGCCTGATCCCCCATGAGACGGCTGCCCCCAACCCCCGGCCCCCGGCAGGCGTCCCCCACCCCCAATGCAGGTCTGCTGCTCTTTTACAAACCTGCTTCTTTATTCCTGGGAAACAGGGGCCGAGACTCCGCAGAGGCCGTGGGTGGTTTGTGTCTCAACGGACAAGCACGTAAAGAGGCACCCCTCGGCCTGTGGACCTTACAAAGGATTTAGGGCATCTTTTATACAGAAAAGTGTTCTTTGGAAAGAAAGACGCTCACTTCCTTCATGGTCACTAAAGGTTTCCTAGGGAAGTAGAGCGGGCAGAGGCGGTCTGCAGATTCGCTCCTCAAAACGAAAAACAGTCCCACCTTCTCCAGATGCCCTAGAGCGAGCCCTGAGCGGAAGGTCAGAGGTCGTAGCCTGAACACCGACCCCTCAGCTAGCACAGGACCTTTGCTAAAGCTGCTTCTGTTCAACACCCAGAACTGAAGGAACAACAGGGGAAGGAAACGAAACAGTGGGGTCACGTAAGATGCCAGCTCTGTGTAAGATTCCGGCTTATGCATACCCTCTCCTGGGTGGAAGGTTGTAAGTGATCAAGTCAAAGACAGCAGTCTATAAACCCGACACCTCCGAAACACGAGATTTTATAGTTTCAATAATTATAATTATGAATCTAGAATACGCAAATGTTGTTTTCCAAATCACGACGTAAATAACTACAATTCCTTTCTGATTTGAAAACACACTCCACTAAAGCCTCATTTCAAGGTCACTCGTAATTCCGCAGAGTTTCACGCAGCATGAGTAGATTATGGTCTCCCAGGTCTGCCAACCTGCAGTGAGAAAACCCTTCTCTATTATAGCTCTATGGAAGCTGGAGGTGTGGGTCATGATCTCTGTACACTTCATCCCAGTTTTCGTGTGTGAAACACGCAGGCACACAGACACACGCGCGCTGAGATAGGACGCGTCCCCGTGGGTGTGCTCCCGCCTGCCCCCCTCCCGCTGTCTGGGTAGGATTTTGTCTGGCTTCACACACGCTTCTCCTCTCTCCCTCCTTGTCAGACAACCTCTGGAGCTTTGAGATGGGGACCTGCGCTCCAGGCCTTCCCCTGGGCGGCGTTGATGACACAGCCCAGGCGCAGCTCTGCGCTGAGAGCGAGAACTAAGGAAGAAAGAAGACTGGGAGCTACCAGCACGCACAAGGGGCCTCTGTGGAGTAAGAAAATGCATGAACTGCTCAAATTCCTGGAGATGCACAGATTGTGCTTTTGATCACATGTCACACTTCCCTGAGAATGAGACCACGGACCGTAGATCGATACGTGTATCTGGTCTGCACTGTGTCCTAACCCCCATGTCCACTGTCCGCCTGTCCATCTGGCCATGTGACTGCTCATGGCTCTGCAAGACAAGAGTTCAGCAAGGCAAAGAGGGTTTTGAGGAAAAGACAGCATTAAATGAGGTTACAGGGGATATGTGGAATTTATAAAGGGAACAACTTAACAATAGGGTGATGTGGCTAAAGCCGCTTGCCAAGGGGCCCCGCTCCGCTGTGTCCAGGAAGGAAGCCGAAGGTGCAGTCAGGCAGACAGGCTCCAGACGCCCCTAGCAGATGAAACAGGCTTTCTTCTGAAGACTGGGAGCTTCCCAAGGCTTTGGAGCTGGGGAATGACGAGGCAGAGGCTGTGTTTCAGAAGCGAACTGATGGCTGGGAAAGAGGCTGTGTCGTGGAGCATCTGTGAGCTTGGTCCGCACAGGAGGGGAAGGTGGCACAGGCTATCGAGGCCAGGAGCCGGGGAGCCACACCTGTGGTGGGACAGTTTGCTGAGAGGCAACACCAGGATCACAGGAGAGTCCCCGGATGCCCACATGACAGTGAAGCACGCTATGGGCCAGAGGTCGCCGCGTTCACGCCGTTTACTCTGACGATTTCAGAATAAAATGAATGCGAGGCTTTCTCAAATAGTAGTCTGGCTGACGGAACCAGCAGCCCCAAGGAGGGTGTCCGAGGGCCAGGCGGGAGACAGGCTTTCCCTCCGATCTCCTCTGTTGACAAGACAGCATCACAAACCCACTCACATCATAAGAGACATGGAGGAGAGACTCTGGGGATCACGTGGGTTTGTACAACCCCAAGCCACGCTGATTCTGAACGTGCTTTCGGTGATGTAAGAAACCACAAAGAAAGAGAGCTACACATCGAAATCTGCGCAACTAGATTCAGGCCGAAACAAAGAAAGAGCATCCAGAGTGAATCTGAGTCAAACCCAGAGAGCAATTCTGGGCGCCATGGGGTCTCCAGCTCAACAGACCATACATAGCTCGAATCTGGGACCCTGAGGCGACCACCCTCCCTGACCTCCACTTGCTGTCAAGCTAGATACACAACAGGCTCCCGTAAGCAACGTCAAAATGTATGCTTATGGAAGTTAAACCCCAGAATCCTATTTGGGGCATTTGGGTATGTGGGGCTGTGAGGGGCTGTGAGGGGAGGGTGTGTCAGTGAGAATTACCCTCCAGACTCAGTAGCTGAAGTTCAGGTCAGATTGCCAGGCCGATGTCAGGAATCGTGAAGTCAAGACAGAGGCAGCCAGGGGTGGAGGGGAGGTCAGGGCCACAGGAAGGGGGACGTTTGTTAAATGTCTGACCTGCAAAAGTTCAGTTAGCAGGACAGTTATGCCCCAGACACAGGCAGGCTAGGTGGGTTCTGACCCGTCTCCGACGGCACCATGCGGGGGGTGGGGGGCAGCAGCACTGTGCCGAGCAGGGTGCTGTTGAGGAAAAGCACGAGGCTGGTCCAGGGGTGCCTCGAGGACCCTGTGATCAGGGATTCCCAGTCGATCCCACAAGGTGCGTCCATATTACAGCCCATTTTCCCAGCTGGGCCAAAGCGGATTACTGAGGATGGCATGGAAAGCCACTCCACACCCTTATGGCACCCCCTCAACCTTGGCTTGCCAGCCTCACTGGTCAGCATCTCAGCCATATGATGTCCCTGCAACAGAGAGACAGTGTCCACCCAGGTCAACACAGCCCACAGACATTGCTTGGGCCCCAAGGTGAACACATCCCTGGAGCTGTCCCCACAGTGCCCTGCTCTCAGCCACCCGCTGTCTGCTTGCTACTGTGAGCTGCCTTGAATTTGGGGATGGAGGCCAACAAAGCAATACATAAAAATGCCAGCCCTCCTGCAGCCACCCAACCGGTCCTGCACTGGCCAGTCACGCTAAGGTCTTCCTGGGGTCCCCATGCAGTCCCCTCCTGTTTCTGGGCCCAGGCCAGGATGATTTCCTTCCATGAAAGACAGCTCTCCGGATGTGAGTGTCCAGCAGAGGAAATCAGGAAAGGACACCGGCTTCAGTCTCTTCAGAGTTTATGCTGGGGACCTTTTCAGAGTCTATGCTGGGGACCTTTAAGCAGAGTGAGATCCAGGTGACACTTCTGCTCCTAAAATGTCAGGGCTGCTCTAGGGAACACCAGGGTTTGTGGTGGTTTGGGGTGAACTTCTTGAATAATCTGCCTCAGCCACCTTCCCTGCAAGACTATGGCCTCCTCACAGCCCTCCTGCCCATTTCAAGGGCTCATACCTGCCCACAAGCGTATCCCACAGCCCCTTCAGCACCCCCTTGACCCATGTAGATAGAAGTCCCTGTGAAGACATGCAAGTGGGTTGGTTTGCCAGAGGTAACCAAGGACACGTCACTGCACGTTACTGTGGAGCTCCCGCCCGCCTGAGGGTGGTCTAGGTCTGGGTCAGCCGGGATGCCCAGGAACCCTCCGTGAGCAGGGCAGCAGGCTCCTGCTCCAACAAACACACCTGTCTGGAGATGGTGGCTGGCAGACCTGAGAGAGAGCTCCCTGGGGAAGCCACAGAAAGGAGCCTGTCACTCCAGGAAGGTGCTGGGCCCTAGGGGAGAGCTCAGAAGGAAGCCCCGGCATATTTTCCTGGTGGAGAAATGACCTGCACCAGACAGCCTGTTGGGAGGGCTTTGGGCCATGCGAGAGGAACTGAGAGAGAAAATAACCTCCAGATGCCCCAGGGCCTGGAGCACACAGGGAAGCATATCGCAACAAACTTCTTAAAAATATATGTAAGAAAGAGCAGATCCTGCTGGGAAGATGGCAGAGTAGGAGAACCCTGGGCTTACCTCTTGCAATGTGGCCACCTAGAGAGTACCTACATCCACATAAATAACCCAGAAAGCAACCCAAAGCCTGGCAGCATGGACTCTCCATAGCCAAGCATAGACAAAAGGCCACCACGACGCAGATCTAGCCCCTCTAATCACTTTTGGCAAGGTTCCATCAAAGCAGTGCCACCAGCGGGTGGTGTACAAGCAGCCCAGATGAGGGCCAGCATCACTCCAAATTGATTCCTGCCCCCAGGAAAGGGGAGGACTACCACACACACCAGTCTGACTGCGGTCTCAGCAGTGGGCTGGGGGCAGGCAGCTGGTCTGACTGCAGGCCCCACCCAGCAGCAAACTCTTCTCAGGGACCACACAGGGGAAGTGCCACAGTTTGGTGCTACTGCATCTCTGGCAAACACCTACTCTGACTCAACTCAAGCCCAAGGCAGCCCCCAACCAGCCCACTAACACCACGGGCACCAGAGTCTACCCACAACAGGCAGAGAGCCATCACAGTCTAGAGTGAAGGCAAATGGAGCTACACCACAATGGCAGGACACCCCTGTAGCAACACACATAGGAGATACCCCTGAAGCACCATTTTCTGGTGAAAAGGAGATGTTGCCCTGTGGGGCACTAAAGGGCCTCTTCCTCACAAAACCACTATTTCCAAGTGTGGGAGACATCGCTGGCTCTCCTAAAACAGAGAAATAGAAACAGATATAGACAAAGTGAGGAGACAGAGGACTATGTCCCAAATGAATGAGCAAAACAAAATCATAGCAAGGAATCTAAATGAAATGGAGAGGAGTAATACATCTGGTAACGAGTTTAAAGCAATGCTCATAAAGGTACTCACTAGAATTGAGAAAGGAGTGTAGGACTTCCCTGATACCCTTCATAAAGGGATAGAAGACCTTAAAAAGAACCAATTAGAGAAAATGAACTCACTTAATGAAAATGAAAACAGACCACCTGGAATAAGTAACAAACAAGAGGAAGTAGAAGGATGGATCAGGAACCTGGAGGACAGTGTCACGGAAAGTGATCAAGGTGAGCAGATAAGGGGGCAGGGGATACACAGAATGAGAAGAGTGCCAGGGAACATAGCAACACAGTCAAGCATAACAGTTGCATCATAGGGATCCCAGAATGAGAAGAGCAAGGAAAGGTGGCAAAGGTTTATTTGAAGAAATAATAGCTGTGGGACACCTGGGTGGCTCAGTTGGTTAAGCAGATGCCTTTGGCTCAGGTCATGATCCCAGCGTCCTGGGATCGAGTCCCACATCGGGCTCCTTGCTCGGCAGGGAGCCTGCTTCTCCCTCTGCCTCTGCCTGCCATTCTGTCTGCCTGTGCTTGCTCTCTCTCCCTCTCTCTGACAAATAAATAAAATCTTTAAAAAAAAAAAAAGAAAGAAAGAAAGAATAGCTGAAAACTTCCTGAATCTGGGGAAGGAAAGAGAAATCCAGATACAGGAGGCACAGAGAGCCCCCAACAAAACCAATCCAAAGAGGTCTGCACCAAGATACAAAGTAAATAAGAATGGCCAAAAGCAGTGGTAAAGAGAATTTTAAAAGCAGCAAGAGAAAGGAAAACAGGTACATACATGGGAAACCCCATAAGACTATAAGTAGATTTTTCAGCAGAAACTTTACAGTCCAGAAGGGAGCAGCATGACATACTCAAAGTGCTAAAAGGAAAATATCTGCAACCAAGAACAATCTATCCAGCAAGGCTTTCATTTAGAATAGAAGGAGAGATAAAGTTTCCCAGAAGAACAAAAGTTAAAGGAATTCAAGACCAGGAGCAAAACCAGCCATGTTCCCATCACAATGATGCCATCAGCCTGTGAGTCTGAAATCTAGAGTCCAGCCTCCCTCCTCCCCAAGTCACATGCACAGCCTGCTCAATGCCAAATCAACATGCCTTCACCACAGATTGAGGACTGAAACTGACACCCTTCCCCTCAAATTGCAGCCCCTGTGCTAAAGTTTGTGCACAAAAGTGGACATAATTATAACTGCAGAATGAAGCAATCCAAATAGTGACACCAATTCTATGGACTATATCATGGATAAAAGGAGTGTGCTAGGCTAAGAATATCTCCAACATGCACATCAAAGATACACACAGCACAATTCTGGTTACTAAAAGAAACAAACCCGGCAAGAATAAAAGAAGATGAAATCACAGAGGGAGACAAACCATACGAGACTCTTGGGCATAGGAAACAAACTGAGGGTTGTTGAAGGGAAGGGGTTAACTGGTGAAGCCACAAAGGGGAGCACACGATGGGATGAGCACTGGACGTTCTATAAGACTGATGAATCCCTGAACTCTACCTCTGAAGCTAATAATACATTATATGTTAATTAATTAAATTTAAATTTTAAAAAAGAAACCCCAAAATATATGTAAGAGCAAGCTGAAAAAATTGCTTGATTTATAAAATGAACTGGAGAAGCAAAGCATTTGACTCTTAGTTCACCTGAATAAAGTTTCTGAGAATTCATCCAAGCCCCAGTCCCCTCTCCTTCCCTCTGGATGGGGCAAGGGTCCAGGCCCAGGAAGACATTCACTGCCCCCATTCCAGCATGTGGCCTCAGCATCAGGAGCTGTTGGTGCTGCCTTATGGAGGCACATTCTCTTGTGGGGTTGGGCACACCTATCCTACAGCTCCCTCTGTCCTTCCAACCCTTCCAGAAATGCCCTCAAGCAGTCTGTTTCAGCCAAATGAACCTTGCAGGATATGCACTCCAGAGAACAGGAGTCATTCTGAAGCAGAAAGGAAATGGTTTGACTGGGAGATCTGGGATTTTCTCAGGTGGGCTCCACGCACAGCTAATCCCTCAAATGAATGGGAATCTAATAGGTTCCTGAAGCCTAGTATCAGAGAAGCTCCAGAAGCCTCCCTGACTCTCAGCCCTCCCCAAGGTCCACCCCCCTCCAAAGGCAGCTGATCAGAGAGGGCCTTAATGACTTTCCAGCAGACACTATTGCTAGATGTCCCAGCAGTCCCCACAAGGGATGAACAGGCCCTACAAGTGTGCCCTGTGAGCAGACAGCTTGGGTCCAGAGCATCGAGATGTGAACCCCAAACCCCCTCCCAACTGCCAAACCTGTGAGCAGCTCGTGACTTCTGAGAAGATGGGCTTGTTAACTGCAGGAAGCTCTGGAATCAGGCCCAACCCTTAGTAAGGGCTAACTGAGGGTTAGCAGTTTCTCATTTCATAATTGAAGGGATGTCGATCTTCCCATGAGGAGCTTATAATTAAACAAAAAAGTCCAACACTTAGAAAACTGACTAACAGAAACAACACAGATAATCAAAGAACAAAAAATTATAAAAACAGTAATAAGGAAAAAGTTATACACCCCCATAAGTAAAATAAAAAACTGGATACCTTAATTTCCCAAAATGGCACTATTCAGTGATGATGATGCAAGGTTAGAATTATACTATGTAGTATAGTGTTATATATTTCATATTTGGGGGGTTTATTATCTATCATAGTTTTACCACAAGGCAATATACCTATTATACCATATAAGCATAGTATTATCCTATATTTATTTCCTCTATAAACATTAAACCTGTTAGAACTTTATCTTTTTTTTTTAAAGATATTTATTTATTTATTTATTTGACAGAGGCAGAACAAGAGAGGAAACGTAAGCAGGGAGAGTGGGAGAGGGAGAAGCAGGCTTCCCGCTGAGTAGGGAGCCGGATGCGGGGCTCAGTCCCAGGACCCTGAGATCTCGACCTCAGCCAAAGGCAGATGCTTAGCTACTGAACCATCCAGGTGCCCTATAAACCTGTTATAACTTTAAAATGTTCATTCCAGTTAGTATGTTTATCTCTAGGGGTTTTCCCTAATTAAATATTCAGAGTTGTGCACAATGATTCATGTACAAAAATGGTCATTATGATGTTATTTATAATATCGATGTCAGAGAACTGAAAACAATAAAAATGTTGGGTCACTTAAGGATGATTAAATAACCTGTGATTTAGACTACTGGATGAAGACTCTGACATGGAAGGTCCACACTGGGCAAGGGTACCATGAGGAAAGTGGGGCCATGTGCCAATCCATCTTTTGCAAAGTCACTGAGTCAGCCACATACAGGCTGAACATTCTCGAACAAGCTCAAAATTACAGGAAAGAGTCACCATAAGTAAGCAGGAGGAACAAGTCGCTGCCCTGTGTAATCTGAGAGGCATTTACTGCCTGAGACAGCTCTCTTGGGTGGTTCAACCGGAAACACTCACCATTGTGCCTCCCTGTAATGATTAACTCTACCAAGCAAACCATTAAGAGTGCAACGCAAATTATCTGATCCAAATGCTCACCTGCCAAGAATATTCAAGGATGAAATTTAGACAACCACCTTTGATCAAATGGACTGGAAAAGGAAAAGCCAGCTCATCTAACCCAGGGTCTCGATTACGACAAGGATGGAACCCATCTTCATACACAGCTCGGTGTCTCTTCCTGAGGTCCCAACTCATATCTCCACTTGTACATCAGATACCCTCCCTGATAGCTCATCCCACATTCAGCATCTTCTTCCCGTTTCACAATGATGAAGAGTTGATTTGTCAAGAAGATATAAACAACCCTAAATGTGCAGGCAGCTAATGACCATCAAGATGCACAAAGCAGAATGGACAACATTTTTTAAAAATAAAAAATAAAAAGAACAGGGACGCCTGGGTGGCTCAGTTGGTTGAGCAGCTGCCTTCGGCTCAGGTCATCATCCCGGCGTCATGGGAGCTTCTCCCTCTGACTCTGCCTGTGCTCACTCTCGCTCGCTCTCTCTCTGACAGATAAATAAATAAAATATTTTTTAAAAATAAATAAATAAATAAATTAAAATAAAATAAAATAAGAACAGACAAATCCACACACATAATGGAGATTTTAACCACTTCTCTAAAAATCAATAAGGATATAGAAAATTTGAACAGTATCAACCAACTTTGCCTAGTGAACACAGGCAGAGGACTTCACCCAACAACTGCAGAATGTGTGTCTTTCCAAGATCACACGGATACTTGACCATGTGTTAAGCCATGAAGCAAGTCTCAATAGATTTCAAATGAACAAAACCATACACAGTAGATTCTCTGATCACAATGGAATTAAACTAGAAATCAGTAACAAAAACAAGTAGAAAACACTGAACATGAAGTTAAGCAACACATCTGTCTAAATAAATGAAAGAAGAAATCACAAGGAAAGTTATAAAATATTTTGAACTGAATGAAAACAAAAATGCAATGTATCAAAATTTGTTGAATGCAACTAAAGAAATCCTCGATGGAAATTTTAAAACTTAAAATATAGATATAGTGAGTGCTGTGAAGTATAAACCTGGCGATTCACAGACTTCCTATACCCCTGGGGCTAATAATACATTACATGTGAATTTAAAAATTTAAAAATTTTTAAAATAAAAAAATATAGATATTAGCAAAGAAAATGAGAAAAATCAATGATCTTGCTTCCACTTCATGAGAAGAACAAATCAAGGGGCGCCTGGATGGCTCAGTGGGTTAAAGCCTCTGCCTCAGGCTCGGGTCATGATCCGAGGGTCCTGGGATGGAGCCCCGCATCGGGCTCTCTGCTCAGCAGGGAGCCTGCTTCCCTTCCTCTCTCTCTGCCTGCCTCTCTGCCTACTTGTGATCTCTCTCTCTCTCTGTCAAATAAATAAATAAAACCTTAAAAGAAGAAGAAGAAGAAGAAGAAGAAGAAGAAGAAGAAGAAGAAGAAGAAGAAGAAGAAGAAGAAGAAGAAGAAATCAACAGCTTCTTTCCCAGTCTGTTCTTTCTCTTGTTCTGTCGAGCCGGAAGCCTTGGAGGCACCCAAAATTCTTCCTCATCCAGCCGGTACACCCAAGGGTCTTGCCATCACTACCCCACCACTGTCTCCCTGTTGGCTCTTCAGTGTGGTTCCCCATTCCCCTCTTTGTAGCCTCACTATTTTGCAAGGGGCTAAACCAGCAGTCTCCTAAGTGGTCTCAGCCAAACTTGACCACCCCAGCCCTTCCCCAAATCAGCCACAGAAATTGCTGTCCAGCATGTCATTGACATCATGCTATCCCTCCAGCAACACGTACCTTGGAGTTCTTGTCACCTTCAGTAGCCCTCCACCACTATAAACGTGGGAGTCTTGCAAATGACTCACACGGGTCCTTGGCTCCCACCACCCCAACCAGCTGATGCTCCCCATGTCCTCACAGCTGGTGTGGCCCCCACCAGCACACCCTCCTCTGCCGGCTGCACAAGGAGATACCAGGTATTCCTTCCTGGGAAGTCTTTCTTCACATCTCCCGGCTTGGTAGCCCCATTCTGCGCCTCTCTTGTTCCTAATGTCCCCTGTGTACCTCCTTCATACTTAATGATAAGTTTCCCTGTGAATGTTCTAGTCTCCCTTTTCCCCTATACTCTTGAGTTCTTAAGACAGGAACGACATTTCGGTCACCTCTGCCTACCCACCCTGAGAAGCCACTGCAGAAAGCAAGTCCCTGCTAACTTGCCCCATCATGATTCGCAGGTGAGTGTTGAGGTCAGCGAGCGGGCTCCAGCAGGGTGCAGGGATCTGGCCCAAGTTGGAAGGTAGCGGCTGTCGGCCGCGCTCCCCTGGGAGCTTAAACTTACTTCAGAATACATAAAAACCGACTGCCTATGGGTCTCCGACTCTGTTCTTTCCGAGGAAGTGCAGTAGGGATGACACTTTCCTCTACTCAGAGAGAGAAAACCTTTACCTGGTAATAGGGTTCCTAAAGACTAACCCATGAGAGCTTTCCCGAGAATCCTTCCCAGTGAATTTTGAGCCAGTTCTTCAAGAATGTTTTGAGTCTCGGCGTGCACTGGTCCTGCTGGTCTGCACCTGCTCGTCTGGTGGTGAGCAGCGGATGCACCTGTCCCTGAAGGCGAGTCTGCCAAGCTGCCCCCAGGGCTGTGGGATGAGGTTCAGCACCTGCAACTCCACCGGCTGTGCCACTGCGCCTGGCAGAAGGACAGACGTCCTCCTCGGGAGCTCAGACTGTCGGAGAGGCCAGCAGCGCCCCTGTCCAAGCCCGGGGGGGGGGGGGGGGGGGGACCCGTGTCGCTAGCCATTCTTCCTCAAGGCAGCGAGGCGAACGAGCTGCAGAGCAAGGGCATGGCGACCTCCGGCCCCCGCTGCTCAGGAACGGTGACCGCAGTCAGTAACCTTCACATCCGCCCTTGGATCCCGAGGGGGTTACGGTCTCCAGGGAAGTGTCCCCTCCGGGCGGTTCCACCCCAGGCAGGCGCGGTCCAGCTCTTGATTAGGTCACGACTACGGGAGCCTGGGGCCTATTTTCTTGGAAATACGTTTGAAAATATTTAATTCTATGAAGGGAGAAAAGGCCCAATTTAAAATCCAGTGACTCATTCTCTTCAAGCGGGTCGCTTTGGCTCCTTCCCTCTGCCTCAGCGCAAGACACCCGTTGCCATAGCAACCTGCACAGAATGGAAAATGGTCCAGAAATTTCAGAGGAAGAGTTTCTGGGTTTGTTTTGATGGGACCATCCGGATCGTTCCGTTCTCGAAGCGCAGACGACGTGGTTCGCGCCGGGGCAGGCAGGGCGCACGCTGGGCCGCGCTGTCCGGCCAGAAGGTCCCTCTGCGGGGCTCGCTGGCCTCAGGGTCAGAGCCTCGGGGCCGCGCGCCGGCCGGTCCATCCCTGCAGACGACCCTCCCCGGGCGCGCGGCCCTGCTCCCGCCAGGCCCCTTCGTGCCTGCTGGAGCCCCGTCACGAGGCCATTCCCCAGGCAGGTGCGGATGCTCGTTTCACCAGGGGGCTCTTGCGGGCCCTTTCCGGGAAATCAAAATCAGAGTTCAGACTTCACTTTTAAAACCAAAAAGGAAAACTGAACATGGGCTAGAGCTTCACACTGTGGATAAATAGGAATCCCAGGTGGAGGAAAGGGTTAATGTGCTAAAAATGAAAAC
Source organism: Mustela lutreola (assembly GCF_030435805.1). Taxonomy (NCBI): domain Eukaryota; kingdom Metazoa; phylum Chordata; class Mammalia; order Carnivora; family Mustelidae; genus Mustela; species Mustela lutreola. The sequence goes on along the minus strand of NC_081293.1, from coordinate 202,327,537 downwards.
CAAAAAGTGCTAAAAGAATTTATAGGTGAATTTCTCCACCATTGGTTAAGAAAGTTCTTCCTAATATCAAAGAAAATTCCTGCATTTTACTGCACAAAAGTTCTTATGTTGTGCCACATTTTAAAGTTCTCCTTACCAAATAACACCAATGCACTGAATTAAAAGGCAAGTAATAATATAGAAAAATATTTGCAAGAGTTATGAAAAGGAGTCAATATTCCTAAGGCTCAGTCAGTAAGCAAACTGCCAAGACTCCATGAGTAAGTGGGCAAATCACTTAAAAAGCTAAGTCACAGAGTATAAATAAAAATACCTCATAAATACATGAAAATTGTTCAATGTCACAAAAAAGTAAAGTGATGCATTTTTATTTCCCAATACTTAAAATAATTTGTAAAGTTAAATAAGTAATGTTCCACAGAGACTGTTACTAATAGAACTAAACTGGTCCAAATTTTCACCAAAAAAAGCATTCCAGCAAATACAGCATTAACTTAAAAATATTTGTGAACTTCAATGAAATAATTTCACTTCTTATCCTAGGAAAACAAATCCGATTCTAGGCAAATATCTATGTATAAAGATGCACACAGAGCGAAAACTGGGAAAACAGGCCGGAACTGGGCAGAAAAGCTAGATCCCAGTGTGCCCGTTTACTGGGGTATCCTGTGACCAAGCACATCCATGAAATTTTAATGATAAAAAATAATGTTTAGGAAGCTAAGTGGAAAAGAAAACCAGCACTTAAATTGTATATAGAATCTTTCATTCATATAAAAACACACTAAAAATACTAAAAAACAAATACATAAGATATTAAGGTGGCTACTCTTGGAGACACTATGCATTCAGTTTCAGAAATTCATGCTTCCTTACTTTCAGCTAACACATGCACAGTGCCTTCTATTTACCGGGCAGAGTTCTTAGGGCACTGGGAGCTCAGATGTGTACAGAACAAAGCACCCACATTCCATTTGGGGAAGACAGCAGCCAAGAGGCAGGTCAGAACAGACCACAGCAGATACAGTCCACATCTGCTCTACAAATCAGGGGCACAAGAAGTTGAGGTCCCTTAGCACTGATACTGTGATGACAAGGCGAAAATACAATGAACACAATGGAAATAAAGCTTCTAAAATCTGGCTTACAGGCAATTCCTTATCGTGTAATGTACACACTGTCCAGAAGTGATTGTCCTTGCCATTTGCAATGGAATAATGTTGCCACGAATCACCACCTACCTCGTCTGGCATATGGCTTTGATGATTAGAGACAATGAATGTAAAATACTGAAGACAATTTATTAACCAAAATGTACGCTTGGTAAGTTACAGTCATCATCATACTTTTTTATTTTATTGTGTTATGTCAGTCACCACACAGTATGCACTAGTTTGGGATGCAGTGTTCCACGATTCATTGTTTGCATGTAAGACCCAGGGCTCCGTGCAATCTGTGCCATCATCAATTTTTAAGTGGAAATGAAATCTTTTCATTTCGTTCAAAATAATTTGTTTTGAAGTTACTCCCAACCAAAAGCCTAATTTCAGACATTTGCCTTCAAGTACAAGTGTATGCTTGCTCTCATGGCAATTCGTCTTTCCTTTCCTCTCCTGGAATGAGTGTCTACCAGGAGATGGCCGTCCATGTAGGACTCTGCTTGGCTTCTGGACACTCCCTTCCTCCCATCACAGAATGCGAGATCCACTCCTCGGCATGAAGGGAGCTACAGACAGTGAAGGATCACTGGGGAAGCAAAGGGCAAGCTCTTGCAGACTTTAGTAAGAAACAAATAAGGTATTTACTTTGGCTCTTTATTTATGTTTTCACATTAAATTTCATGTAATAATTTATGAACGTGGCTTTAAATAAAGAAAAAAGCTTCTTTAATTAAGTAATAATGGATATGAATATACTAATTTTGGAAAGAAAAAAAAACAAGTGCCAAATCTATAAATCATGTATTTTGTTATGATTAAATTTCCTTCATGCAATTCAGGCTACAACGATTGGATTTAGTGATAATTCAGAACAAAAGTATAGGGAAAGTATGTCCAGCGGTAGTAATTAGACTTCAAATTACTCCTCTAAACCCCCTGAATCTTTTTTTGAATTAAAAAAAAACTTATAAAAACATTGAAACAAATTACATATAAATGTTAAAAACCAAGCCACCCTCAAATTTCTTTGCAAAACTCTATGTCAGATTTATAACCAGCCAAAGCCTTTTCATATGTGAACTGGACAACATGAATATTCAGAAAATACAAACACGGATGTCACCTGGGGAATGTAACTTACTTTTTTACGAAGACACATGCCAAATATTGGACAAAGGAAGAAAATGGAAAATTTCAAGAATGAGAAAGTGACGGTGTTAAAAAAAAAAAAAACTGTCAGTAACCAATCATTTGAAATAGAGACGATCTAAATAATCACACTGTGCTTTTGAAGTTAAATGCAGATGTAAGAAAACCCTTAATATTGAATCGTATCACATAAGAGTCTATGAGACAGCACCAGTAATCATTGAAGCAGTAGATGTGACCACACATGCTGAGCTGTAGGCATAAAGACAGCACGTGCACCAAGATGAGAAAGAACGTTCTAAAATCACACCTTCTACAGAAGGGGATTCAAGACACCATTTCACTATTGACTCTACTATTTAGGAAATACAGGCTAAAGAAAGCCTTTAAAAACTAAAAGTAATCCCTGGTTAACATTGAATATAGTAAATATTGCTTCTAAGACAGAGGAATTAAAGGAAAGAACACATGATTCATACACTGAACGAAGGAAGCAGTGTGCAAGTCTTTGTTAAAATGATGGAACACTGTTTAAGTCAGATCTAATTCTGGATGATTTACAGGGTGATTTCTCTGTTGGAAGATAAAATTCAGATTGTACCTAAAACCAAATTCCAACCATCTGCTACTTTTAAAAGTTACACCTAAAATAAACAAATGACACTAAAAAATCTCCATATTTATATATTGGCAAAGAACACAGGCAAAAACAATGAAAAGTAATGCAGGGAGGATGACCAGTGGAAGCAGGAGGACGGCGGGCAGAGCAGGGAGGACAGTGGGCGGAGCGGGAGCAGGGTGGGTGGTGCAGGGAGACAGTTGGCAGAACAGGGAAGAAGGTGGGCAGAGTAGGGAGGAGAGTGGGTGGAGCAGGGAGGAGAGTGGGTGGAGCAGGGAGGAAGGTGGGCGGAGCAGGAAGGACGGTGGGCGGAGCAGGAGGGCAGCGGGCGGAGCAGAGAAGAAGGTGGGCGGAGCAGGAGGATGGGATTGGAAGCCAGAGGACGACTAACGTGATGGACAGCTAACCCGCGCGCTCTTATGCTAATGAGGCAACTTTCTGGTTGCCCGGCGGCTGGACTAAGAAGAGCCCATTTGTGACAAGACGAATCACTAATGCGGGACGTTGCAGCCCCTCCCACCAACCATGCAGGCCCTGCCCGGCGGGAGTCCAGGCCGGTCCAACACTCCCCTGGGCGGCAGAGGAAGACGAAGGCCAGAGCAGAAGCGAAGCAGACACGCAAAGATGCAGCCCTGCTGGGAGAACGGGGAGGAGGCAGGGTCAGGGTGAAGGAGCAGCCGGCAGGGAGGGAGGCGCTGGGAGTTCGCGCGAGGGGAGAGGACCGAACGCACAAGGACATTTGCTGGAGCCTTGGGCCCGGGAAGGAACTGGTCCTTCGGGGAAGAAGGCATTTACCCTGTTTCTGTGCCTGGCTGGAGGCACCTCTCAGACATGCCCCCCCCCCCCCGCACACTCCTGGATGTGAAGGGGCCTGGGGCTGAAGCAGGACTGACCTCTGAGCCTCTGAGGGAGTCCCCCACGGTGGGCGCCTGAGGGCCTCTTCCTTGCAGGCGCAAACTGGGGTTCCAGTGCCCCCTCCCCGTCCTCCCCAGCTCCAGCATCAAAAAGTCTTCGCAGAAGGGATGTCCAAGCACATTCCCCTTCTGTCCAGTGGTCCTAGGGGCCTCTCTCTCTTTCCCTGGGGAGTCACTCTCTCCCATGCCTTGTGAAGCAAATCTGAGGCTGGTGGTTAGGGGGACTGAGAACAGTAGAGGGGGTGGGTTGGCACCAGCAGCACCAAACTCTTTGGTTTTAGGCAGTGCCTGACCTACTTGTCTCCCGAGTGTGAGTGCGGCCAACTTCTCACCGATGGGAAAGGCTGGGAAAATATTTCTAAGTGGAGACTTAATTAATTGCTACTTGATTGTTCTATTTGAGCCTCTGCTTTTTTTTTTTTTTTTTTTTTTTAAGAGAAGGAGGCAGGGGACGCCTGGGTGGCTCAGTCGATGAAGCCACTGCCTTCAGCTCGGGTCATGCATGGTCCCAGGGTCCTGGGATCGAGCCCCACATCAGGCTCTCTGCTCAGCAGGGAGCCTGCTTCCTTCTCTCTCTCGGCCTGCCTCGGATCTCTGTCTGTCACATAAAAAAAGAGAGAGAGAGGGAGGGGGGGAGGGGCAGAGGAAGACAGAGAGGGAATCCCAAGCCGACTGCACTCTGAATACAGAGCCCAACACAGGGCTTGACCTTAGGACCCTGAGATCATGACCTGAGCCGGACTCAGGAGTCGGAGGCCCAGCCGACTAAGCCGCCCAGGCGCCCCAAGCATCTAAGGGTTATAAATCTTTGTTGAACAAATGTAAATTCTCTGTAGAGCAGGAGAGAGGATGGTTTTGGCTCCCGTGCCGCTTCCCCAGAAAGCGGAGAGCAGCAGGCAGAAGAGCGAGATGGTGCTGTGAGCGGCTGTGCCCAAGTCAGGCTCCAGGCGCTGCTCCAGGACGGACCCAGACAGAAGGAGTCAGTCCCACGCAGGGCTGGGGCTCCCCTGCTCTGAGCCGCTCCAGACTCTGCAATGGCAGCAGGAGCAGAAATCTGACTTTGAGGGCACTGTCGGTGCTGGAGGCCCGGCACCCACCGCGGCCGCTGGTGGCCGTCCGCACCAGTCTGTGCACCAAGACTTAAGCCTTTCTCCGGGAAACATAGCTCTGCTGGGGCTGCCTGAACCCGGGCTTTGTCTGCCTTGGTTTGTGTTTTCAAAGACCCCTCAAAACCGAACGAGGAGCGGGTCTTGAGGACGCAGGTCCCTCCAGATCACTCCAGAATGAAATGCAGCTCCTGAGTGTCTGGCCCACCACCAGCACCCCCGGTCCCCAGGGCCTGCTCCCTGGCCTGTTCCTTTCCCAGGACAGCGTGACCCCCTCCCTGGACTGGAGCGCGGCCACCAGAGTCCTGAAACTTTAAGACGATTCAAAAACTCCTCAGCTTTGGTGAAGAAATAGAGCTAGACAATGCTTTTTCAAGTTTCTTCATAGATTTCAAGGCGGATCCTCTCCCTTTCATCAGTTTCTAAAAGAAGAGAAGAGGAGAACGGGAATGAAAAAAGAAAGAAACAAGGAAAGAAGAAAGTCTGTCACCTTCATATAAAAAAAAACTTATTCTGGGGTGCCTGGGTGGCTCAGTGGGCTAAAGCCTCTGCCTTCAGCTCAGGTCATGATCTCAGGGTCCTGGGATCGAGCCCCGCATCGGGCTCTCTGCTCAGCAGGGAGCCTGCTTCCTCCTCTCTCTCTGCCTGTCTCTCTGCCTACTTGTGATCTCTCTGTCAAATAAATAAATAAAATCTTAAAAAAAAAAAAAACTTATTCATTACTTGGCTACTCATCAAATAATGGTGATTTTTTGGTAAAGCCACCCAAATCTGAGTTCCGTGAGAGCAGGGACTTGGTTCTTTACCCGGCATTTGTAAGAGAGCCGGACACGCAGTGGACACTCTGTTAGTATTTGTTGAACTAATTATACATTTAAATATTTGAAGCAAAAGAAACAGTTGAAGATTTGGGTGGAAAAGATTTTTCCCTAAGTTTCGAGAGTTCTTCCTGAGGAAGAAGAGAAATGATTTTTCTGAAGTTTCCTGATGTTCTCTCTGCCCTGCCTTCCCACGCACCCTTGCCCCCGCTCGGAAGGGATCACCACCCTTCGGATCCATGCTCCCTTTCTAAGGTCATGGGCAGGACGTTTCCAACAGATCCTGCCATTTGAAGACACAGAAATCCCTGAAGAAGACAAGGAAGGCACAACCCATGCGCGGCACCCCCGGAAAACGGATACGTAGGTGGGTACAGCTTAAGAGACGTGGATCCCCTAAAGCCCGTTCATGGAAACAAGGGTAGGAATCCACACCCCAGTGTAGTGACCTCCGAGCCGGCACCTTCAAACCCTGGGCCCCAGCGACGCCCGGACTGGCCCTGCCTTGGCTCATTTTCCTGAGTCTTCAGAATTTGACAGGCTGGCAGAGGCTGTATTTGGCAGGAGAGTTAGGAAGGTTTCTGCAGCAAACAGGGGCGATGCCTCCGGGCAGTTTTCAGAGGAAAGGCCCCAAACGATCCTATGTAAGGATGAGACGGCGTGATGGCCAAGACTGCACGGGTCAGCCCAGTCCGGGTTAACCTCCACCTACTGGCAGAGACACGACTCTTCTAAGCAGAATTTTAATGAATTTTAATGAAAATTTCAGAGGACGCATTGAGAAATACTGCTCAGATTCTATTATCTAAAAGTAAATACCTTTCCCTAACTTACTTTTCATTTTTAATTATTACATTCTCAGGCCAAAAACCATTTATCACTTACCAGTGTAAACCTGGGTATATCCACAGTAACGCCAACAGGGATACAGCAGCAAGAAAGCGATGTTCTGGGAGTAGAAAGGAGCTTACCTTGATTCTACCATGGAGGGTGCTGAGGGACATCAAGTGTACCCCTTACTCCCCCCGGAGATCTAGACAGAGAGGCTTGTCCACCAGCCTGAGGACTCACAGCAGAGCACAGCCCCCCTCTCACCTACTGAGTGCAGCCAGCGGAGGAGACAAGAGGCAGTGACCTGTGGCCTTAGCACACTCCACTGGTCCAGGCGGTCAGGCTGAGGTTCAGCGCGGGCCTCAGAGTTCCCAAAAGCTCCCCAGGGACTTCCGAGTGCTTCCAGGATTGGGAGCCTTGGTTGCAAGGGTGCCTTGCACACGGGTCATTAGGGTTACCTGCGAGCTTCCTCCCTGCCTGTGCCCTCTCCCCTGGGAGATGCAGACTCTTCCCGAGAGGGCATCTCAATGCCGATGTGCGTGGACCTTCTGGGAACCATACAAAGTCCAGAGGAAAGAGGTTAAGTTACTTTGTTGCTCACAATCTGGGGAACAGAGTCCACCCAACCCACCGCAATCTATCATCTCTCCGTGCAAACCCATATGCTTCTTATCTCAGGAAAGCTTGGCCCTAGAAGTAGGTGATTTCTATTCTGTTCAAGTATTATTTAAGTACTTTTCCTAGGATTGTGTGGTTTGATTTTAGGATTAGTGTGCCCTATTCTAATCATTATAAATCATTTTTTGATCACACAGAATTAACTAATTATAAAATAATTTGCTAAAGTGGGTTTTGGCCTGCACTGATAGTTATGAGATCACTCAACACAGGCCTTACAGAAGACTTTCTGGGACAGCTCGTTTCATAACGTTGATGCCAAAAGCCCGGCTCTTCCCCCACAGGTCTGACCTCTTTGGGTCCACAGAGGGCAGTTTACCAGAAAGGGCAGCCGGTCTTGCTTCCAAGGAGCGGTAGCTATTTCTACAGCCCTCAATGTGTGTCATTTTGCTCCATCCAAGGCCCCTTAAACACATGATGGGGGCTGGAGGCTCGGAGGTGGCCTCGCCTGAAGCGGAGTCTTGGGATTTCCAGGTGGATCACTATGGGAGGTGGCTCTGGGCCATTTAAATCAGGGCAAAACAATCAGAAACATGTGACTCTTCTGGTCGTAGCTGCAGAACACCAACCAGCCAGGAGAGAGAACCCTGTCCGTTTACTACCTACAGTGACAGCGGGAGGAGTTCAAGGAATCGGCTCATGCAACAACGGGACCCAAAACCCAAAACCCACAGGCCAGGCCGGCAGACAGCCCACACAATCAAGACATCTGTGCGACCGTCCGGAGGAAGATCTTCTTCAAGGAAACCTCAGTGTTTGCTTTTAGGTCTTTCCACGGACTGGAGGAGGCCCACCCACACTGCTGAGAATAATTTCCTTCTCATCTGCTGGTGGGACATGTTGAGCCAGTCTACAAAATACTCTCCTGAACCTGCCTCTTCCCGCCTACACCACGTGTGTGAAAACCGGGACCATCACATGTGGTGCATGGGGAACCGTGAAAACCTGACGGGGATTTGGCCCTGGTATCATTCAGTTGCTGAGCTAGGGGCCTGCGGTCACCTTCTCCCGGACTTCTTTCCATGTGGGTAAGGGCTCCTCCCTCGGTAAGGAAGCCAGCGCGATTCCAGGCATGAGAGCCTGTCCTTGGGGCCGAAGCATTTCTAAGAGATGCAGCGGCTCTGACGGAGAGACTCAGTCTGGTTCGGAGCTCGGAGTGACCTCAGTGTCAAGGAACAAACACCTACTCAGGGCCGAATTAGGAGGTTTGTTGAAAGGACAAGGAGGTTGAGGGCAAAAGCCACCTCGGCAGCCACCAGCCAGGTGCGACAGGAGCTCAAACCTGCCTCGTAGACCGTCCAGCCCCGAGGAGGGCCTGGGAGCCACAGCAGCCGTGGGGGCCGACAGGTAAGACCAGAACTCGGCCACGGTGCGGCCTCATCATCTCTGCTTCCCTTCCTCCCATTCAGTGCCTGCCCTGCGGCCGGACGGGCTGCTGCACTTCGTCTACGCAGTGGGCCACATCTACATCTTGCTCCCGGCTCGGCTCCGGCGCTCTGCTGCCTGCAGACTCCATGGGTGACGAGCTCCGTCGGGGTTGCCAGTCATCATCAGATACATTAGTATCGGTCAGAAGAAGAACCACTGCGGCCTGTGAGAGCACTGTGGGTTCCTGGGACCTATCCCAGAAGGACTTTATCACAGAGGAGGGACAGAGATGGGGTCTGCCTCACGAGCAGCCCACCCAAGGCTTCCTCGTGCCCTCAGGAGGAGCACACTGACTTCTAAGATGTGCCTGCCTTCTGCGGGATAGGCCAGAGGCCGCTGACCCGTGGCAGAGTCCTAAACCTCACCCAGAGACAAGGCTTCCCTCTGAGAGCCATAACCCACGTATCTGGTGGAATATTCCAAAATGGGGGAGATTCAGAACGGAGACGTGTTCTCATATTCTTAGATGAAGAAGTACCTAGGAGAAAGCAAAAGCTCTTTACAGAAGTGCAAAGGTTCAATATGGGAAGAGATGACAAAATAACCAAGAGGGCTTATTTACCCTTGAAATTTTCTTGTTTTCCCACAGCAACCGAATGAGTCATGGGATTTGCTAGCCGAGGGTTGGGGGATGGGGCGCTCGCATAAAGCTGAGAACCAAAGCTGCTAGGTTTCTAAATCAGTTTTTTAAATCTTCTCTCAGACTTTTGGTCATGAAATCCAAGGCTTCTATGGAAAGAGCAGGTTTCTTAAGAGAGAACAGCTTTCTTGAGCTGCGCAGAGAGACTAGATGATCTCAAGCTTTGGGCTTGTGCCATAAATCATAGTGTGAAGAAAAATAGAGAATGGCATGAAACAATTTTCCATCCCAAAACAAGATGAAAGTCTGTTGTGGGAAGAGGTAAGCTGCTGCTAGGGTCTCAGCACAGCCCTAGAAGACCTTAGTTCAGAAGCTGAGACCCAGAGCAGAAGCAAGGCCAGGGACCTAGCAAGCAACATTTGTACATAGAACCAGGGGCACGTCCACACTGCACCCCTCCCGGCGGCCGCAGGGCTCTCCCAGGCAAAGCCTGGGCATCCCCAGCTTGCCCGCCCTCTCTGGCGCTCTGTACTCCAGGAGAGCTCTGCAAACAGAAGGCTTCTGCGCGAAGTGGGGGGATGGGTAAGGGAACAAACCGCAGATCAGTAGCCCGTGGATTGTTCCTCCCTGGTCCTGGACGGTATGAAGCCCCAGGGCCTGCAGGCTCCTTGGGAATGGGAGCCACATGCACGCCAGCCACTATTCGCAGGGTTCCACTAGAATGACAACCTCAATAGTGACACTCACCAAGGGCATCTACACACCAGGAAAGACATCCATCATCCCGTCACTTGTGCTCTAGGTGCTGTTATTACCCCACTGTACAAAGCTCGGTGAGGGCAGGCAACTCACCCAAGAGCGTCCGGTCAGCAAGTGGCACTCCAGTCCCCGGAGTAGACACTGGCAAGCCTCGTCTGGGATCCTAGGGCTCCACGTTTCTGGGTGATGGTCTAATTTTTTTATCATGTTGTGTTAGTCACCATCAAATACATCATTAGTTTTTGATGCCATGTTCCAAGATTCATTGTCTGTGTACAACACCCACTGCTCCTTAAAATGGGCCTTCTTGGGCTTTCATACACCTCCTACTGCTGTTAAATCGTGACTTTAATGAAGGCGATCAGAGTCGATGCTCCAAGAATGCAATGGTCGTTACAGAGCTGAGCAGTTAGGGTTTGTCTCCAAGGCTGGTTGCCTTTCTCTCTGTTGCTCTGTCCACGCCTGTGTCTTAGTTCTCTCTGCAAACTCCACTACGCTGAGCATTCCAATAAGGCTGGGGGCTTTTTCTCCTCCCCAAGGTGCCCCTGCAGACCCTCCATGTCCTGGGACCTCCGAGGGCCATCAGGCCTGTCTCCAGGGCTGGATATTTCACATCTTCTTTCCTTTGGATTTTCTACCTTGTTTTCTTTGGTTACACCCTCAAGTGGCTTTCTCAAAAAGAATACATCACCTGAGACTGCGACCACGTAAAACTTCTGCTATTTTATCTTATCGGTGATTTGCCTTGGTTCCAGGTGGAAGCCATTCCTGCTAGAACTAGCAAAGCCTTGTCCCAGCGACATCCTGGGCTGAGAAGTCTGTTACAGACTCAGTTCTCACCTCCTTGGAGCTTTCCCGCCACCCTCCACTCCCTGGAACACGTTAGGGTCTTCTCTTGACTCTTGGAGCTCTGAAACATAATGATGCTGGATCTCTGCCTGGGTTGGGGGGTTTTTTGTTGTTTTGGTTTGGTTTTGCTTTGGATTTGGGGCTTGGGGCTCTCTTCATTCATTCAGAGAGCCCAGTTAATCTGGAGACCTGTGTCCTTTAACTCTGGGACATCATTCTTACGTTTCTTTGATATTTTTCCTCTTCATTTTCTCCATTCGTTTTTCCATAATCCCTACTAATCAGGTATTCTTCGTTTACGTGTCTTGTCATTTTGCTGTGCTTTCTGGCTGTCTCCTTACTTTATCTCCCGACACTTCTACTGAATTTTTCATTCTGTAAATCATGTTTCTGATTTCCAGGAGCCTTTCTTAATCCCCCGATGATTTTCCGTGCGGCGTGGCGTTCGTGTTTATCAGTACGCTCTTAAAACTTCTGAGCAATCGATCTGTTCTCAGACTTGTCTTTGCTTTCCAGAGGATCATTTTTAGTTGTTTTATTTCCGTCTATTTCCTATCAAAGACTTCAGTGTTTACCTACCTGTTTCCAGCACGCAGATACCTCCTTCTGTGGTTTTGTTTTCTCTAGGGAAGAACCCCCCGTGCTCCTGATGGAGGACAGAGACTGACAGATCTCACACAGAACATGGTGAGCTCCTGGGACAGTAGCTCCTAGACACCTAGCTCCTGAGTTGAGAAAAGCAGAAAGCTTTGGGGAGGAAGACAGCCTCTCAGCTTTCTGCAGTGATAAACTTATGGTTTGCCCTTCACGGCCCGCACTTCTGATCTAGAGGGAAGCTTGGATCCCAACCAGCCCTTCCTGTTTCTTTGCCCGGGGAGGAGGGGCCCCCTCTCCATGGCCACATGGCAGGCCAGCTGCCCAGCCCGGCCTGGCCTCGGTAGGACATTTAGATCACCCTGCTTCTCTAGGCTGTAGAGCCTTAACTTCGAAGGGTCTCCCCGTCTAGGCCACATGTACCCTCTCTCTCACTGGAGCTGCCGGGCTGGCTTCTCCCCCCGTCCACCCCCCGTCCACCTCGCCCTCATTCTGATCCTCTACCTTCGTGGCCTGTCCTCCCAAAGCCCGTCCTCTTCTGCCCAGACCCGGACTCCAGGGTCAGGGCGGGGTCAGCCTGATGCTGTCGTCAGGGGACGCCTGTCAACACGTCTCTTTGGCATATGACGGATCATGGTGCCTTGATCACTTCCAGGGCTTGGGGAAGAATCAGGGAAGAACTGACAAGTAAGCACCTGCCTCAACTCCAAAAGAGCATTAAATAAATGGGTCGTAAAATTTTACTTTGTCCACAGGAAACTCAAACGTACCACCTTTGCCATTGAAACCAGGCTGTGCCCCCTTGCAGAGCACACATCCCCAGCCCGAGAGGGTTCCACGTCGGCTTCCGGTTGCAGAGCAGGTGAGGCTGGGCAGGGGCACTGAGCGGTGCATCTTGTCCCTCATCTGCCTCCGAGCGCCAGTGAGGGAGTCATGGTCTGCCCTCTCCGTGTGGCCAGCGTGCGGCCCGCGGCCTGTTTACCGATGCTATCGCCGTTTGGATGCCTCATCTGTAAGCGTCCGGCCCAGAACCGCGGGACCGAGCGCGCTGCACACCTGCCGGTCACCTGCCGCCCTCCCCACCTCTTGCCGGTTCCCGCGGGGCGGGAGTTTGGGGTGAAGCTTCTCCTTAAGTTTCTAAAATGGAAGCGTCTCTAATTGAATCAAAAAGGCAGTTCTTCACTCAGCAGACGTGAGCACTAGAAATCCTGGAGCCGCAATTTGCAACTATAAAATCATTCCAAATAAAACCAAGGAAAACCGTCCTGGTGACATTTCAGACACAAGGGGCAGGAGGGGAGAAGTAGACTCTGCCGCTCTGCAGCTCTGCCGCCATGCTCAGAGGTTTCTGCCGGTCTCACAAGAGACCATGACACTCTCCACGTAAGAGGCAGGCCCTCCGGGACGGAAGTGCGGAGGCTTCGCTAAACCCAAGGACTCCTCACCGTCATCCCTGTGAGCTCCTCAGCAGGAGGGAGTGCTCGCAGGGGGAGGAGGGGGAGCCGAGCGAGTCACAGAGCCCAGAGAGAGGCCAGAACTGAAAGGGAATGTCCTCTTCCTCATCAGTTAGAAGGTGAAATAATGTCCCATCTGTGTGGCAGGAAGAGAGGCAGGTGGCCAGGAAGTCCCAGGAGAAACTGCCACTGTGACCACCCCGGGGAAGGGAGAGTGGGTACAAACCCCAAACCAACATCCCCGTTGGATCTTCTCAGAAAGACAGCCTGGCACCGCCGCCTGGTCACCCTGATGTGCCACTGTCCCCTCCACAGGAAGCTGAGGCCTCCCCGGGTTAGGCTCCCGCCTTGCACACTCTGGAGTGGGCCGGGAATGGGCTTGGCAGAACACAGGACTCTGACCGCTGTTGTCATTAAGGTGAGTCAGGAAAGTCATAACCAAGTGAGGTTTCATTCGTAAACACAACGAACTTTTTCAATAAGCAGAGAACAGGAAAACGTGTTTCCTTCAGACCAAGTTTCCCTCCTTTGGCTGGGAAACTCGGTCAGTACAGCTAAAGCTCTGGACTTGCCCTTGACCTCATGTGCGACCCCAGCAAATCATCGAAGCCTGGCCTGGCTTACCGACCCATTAAACAGGAACACTAGCAACTTCCCCATCCACCTGCTCAGACCGGAACACGCCAGCAGGCACTCTGAAGCACAGAAGGTTCTGCAAACCCAGCTTTTCGTCCGTGCGGTTCCCGACAGGGTAGCAAGGCACCGAATCAAGGGAATTACATCATTTTAACAGACGGCCACTTCTTGAGAGCCTCAGAGAGGCCTCCCGGGAGAGGGATCCCTGGTCTGCAGAGGGACTGGCTAAGGGCTTCTGAGCCCCAGGGGGCCAGGCCCGTTCTCAGCCCCGGAAGCACCAGGCAGGACCTGGTCGTGGGCCACCCCCCGCCCCGTCTCCACCCATCACCCTGGTCCTCCTCAGAGCCACAGTCCCTGGGCAGATGGAGGGCATGAGGTCATCATCCCTTAACATACTGTTTGGGTGAAGAAATTTGAAATGGAGCATTTTCAAGAGCTATTCTTTTTAAAATAAACCTTAAGGTCTTAAACTGGCTCAGCCTGTCAGACACCTTCTCTCAGAGCATGTTGGCCCCACAGGCATCTGGCCTTCCAGACGGGTCCACAAGGGTCCACGAACCTTCCAAGGGCTGCTCACCCCCCCCCAGGAGTTCGGGTTCCCACTGCCACCGACACCTTTCTGAGGCCTGCAGACTCTCTGAAGGACACTGGCATTGCCTCCTTCAGGCGCAGACTGGCCGTCTGCTTCCACCACTCCCACCGCGAGACGCTGGCAGTTGCGTGCTGTCTGCTGTCCCACCGAGTTTTTAGTCAGAAAGCTGGTGGGCAAAGGCTCAGTCAGCCCCGTAGGCAGCTCCTAAGCCTCCTGCTGCCATTGGAACAGGTAGACTGACACTCCAGACCCCGCGTCTGCATGTTCTGTGTGGTGGGCTCGGGCTTGGCTGCATGCGAACGGTCAACAGGTTTACTCAGGCAAACACACGGTGCTTGGCACAGATGTCCCCAGCCGCGTCTCGCTCTGAGGGACCCAGCTTGGGGACTGGACCGTGGAGGCCCGCCCTGGGCCTGGGTCCAGCCTACTAGTTCCAGACCTCGAGAGACATCCAAGCGCTGCCCATTTTAAATAGTGGCCAGTAAGGACTCAATATTGAAAGGACCATCTTTCATCATTAATATTTCAAAGGATTTAAAATTTAAAAAGTAAAGGACACTCTGTTAAAGACATTTCTGCTCATCAGTCAGAGCACGTCTGGTGAACCAGCTCCCCCGAGAGAAGCACTCCCGGGCAGAAACACAGACAAACGTCGCGTCAGAAGGTCTGCTCTGCCCACCCCAGAGGCAACACGGACAAGTCAGCCCCTACTGGGGCCACAGGACCAGACAAGCCTGCAGTGAGCCTGGTGCCGGCCCCCATTGTCTCAGCTGCTTGAAACCAGGGGGCACAGCGCAGTGAAAACGCCCTCACGGCTGTATCACACCCCCCAGGGTCCCTGGCTCACAGCCCCAGGTCCTGAGTCCACAAATCAAAGACCAATCTAGACAGTGGCAGCTGTGACCCAAAGCTGGTAGGCCTCTAAAATTGATCAGAAGTTGAGAGAGGCCTGTGTGGTACTACATCCTACAGACAGATGCAGACAGCAGAATGTTCTAGAATGGTCTTCATCACTGAGAATTTGGAAGCCCTTACCCTCGTAGAGAAGACATCCCAGTATGGGATCTCATCAATCATCGGGCGTCCCCTTTCCTCTCTCTGTCCACATTAGTCCCGGTGAATTCTCTTCCAGAACACGGAGGCCCCAGGAGCTTTAGTTATAGGCAGGAATGACTAATTCTGACCCCAAACCTCCTAGAGCCACGAGCCCAGAGGAGATCAGAGGCGGAGCCACAGGTGCCATCTGGATGCAGGTGACATGCGGTGGGGCCTGTGGACAGCGAGGCTTGCTCAGGGCACTCCGGCTGCCTTTGCGGGAGGACTAGGACTGTCCTCCGCCAGCATCTAACTGCGGGCGGCCTGAAGAACACAGTGTGGTCAGAGTCTTTCCCCTAAGCTCCGGCTACAAAGGAGAGACTTGGTCAACACGCGCTCCTGTCCTTCACCCATTGCGGGACGTGGTGGCAGCTCACGGACATGTAAACTCTCAGAAATCCAGAAGATTAGCTGTTCCGAGTCGAGTGTTGGGAAGATTGGGTCACGCAGGCAATGGTGCGGCCGTCGCGCTGCACACAGCGGTAGCCGCCAGCTGCTTCCCAGCGACGCTCCCCCGGTTAACGGGCCCGCCCCAGCAGCTGTGCGACGTAGTTTGAAATCTCGTGTGCAGTGCCTCCCACCGCGTTCTCCTTTCTCAAGGTTGTAGCTATTCGAGTCCTTCCTGGGTCCATGTGAAGTTTAGGAGTTTTTTTTCTATTTCTAATAAAGATGTTGGTTCCTAAGTATTTTATTATTTTGGATGCTAGCGTAAATGAGATTTCCTTAATCTCCTTGTCAGGTGGTTCTTTGCTGGTGCTGGTGCCCGACCACTGCACTGAATTCATGTACTCGTTCTGACAGCTTTTGGGGCTGTCCTCGGGGTTTTCTACGTATAGAATTATGTCATCTGCAAACAGAGACAAGTTTACTTTTCTTTTCCAGTTTGGACCCTCCTGTGTCTTTGCCATGAGTGCTTGTCCTGCTTGGGCTCCCAGCTCTGGAGCCGGCGGTGAGTGTGGGCGCCCGGCTCCCTCCAGGTCCTGATGCCCGAGCTTCAGTGTGGTCTTAGCTGTGGGCTTGCCATTGACGGTCTTTATTAGCCCAGTTTCTTCTACACCTAGTTCATTGATCATTCCTACCATGAAAGAATATTCTATCTGGTCAAATACTTTTTCTGGGAAACATTCCTGGCCTTTTGGGACTTCTTTCTTATGGTCCTATGAAGCCTCAGCTTTCCGGCAGAGGGAGGAAAGTCCTGAGGCATCTGGTGCACCGCACCGTGACGCACCTTCGCTGTCAGCTTTCAGAGCTGACATCTTCTGAGTTTGCCTGATTTCTGAAGACAGAGCAAAAACATGGACCCATCAAAGACTCTTGTCACCTGTGAACAAAACAGCAAACAGTGCAATCTTGGCCTGACTCTCTCGACGGGGACGCGGGATTTCAATCCGACCACGGAGGTGGTGACCGAGAAGAGGCCGCAGGGCAGAGACAGGAGCAGACGCCCTGGGAGACTCGCTCGGGGGCCTGAGGAAGAGAAGCCCCAAGGGGAGGACGAGGGGCAGGAAGCGCTCTGCCGTGGGAGGCCAGGAGGCCGAGCGGTCCTGTCCCCACGTCGGTCTCCAGCGAGCGCGGGGGCACAGCCAACTCCTTTTTCAAACCCGCAGATTCCATCACAGTGAGAAAACAATGTTCATTTTTTGAAGACATTAAACAAGTAGTTCACCACTAACTCACTCGCGGTTAACCGACCGCAGTCTAGAAGGAGGAACTCACTCGGACCATCTTGTGCTCACCCTTCACGCAGAGGGCCTGTCTCCCCGAAAACGACTGTTCCCTTCCCCGTGACCCACAGACTTTCCTTCGCCAGGTGGACTGCTCTCCTGCCAGAAGCTGCGACTGCGTGCCTGACCCTGCATCCTAAAATCCTCACAGGGCCCCTTGGTGAGCAGCCTGAGCCAGGCTTTGGCTCCAGAACGGCCATGCCCGCCCGCCCTTCCCAGTCCCCAGCCCTGCCTCCACCTCTCCACCCTTCGTGTCCCCAGAGGGGCGGTCCCTGCACGCATCCACACTGGGCATCTCAGTGATGCTTTCTGTGCTGCGGGGCCGGCCGCTGTGAGAGGGCGTGTCTCAAGAGTCAGAGATCAGTTCTGTAAATCCGAAGTGTCTGGGGATGGGGAGACAGCCGGGCCTTCTGAGCGCTCCTCCAGTCATACGCTCGTGGGTCTCTCTGCAGCTGGGGCAGAGCGAGCTCCTTCCCAGATGTCAGGCGGCAGGCGCCCACACTGGAGCATCTGCCATGTCCCAAAGCCTTCATCGTGCCCGTAATGTCACCTTCTCCTTTCCTCCAAGCCCTTCTCAGGGTCCCCGGAGGACTGTCTGTGTTGTCCTTCAGGCCCCTGCCCCCACGACCTGGGCATCTAGGAGACCCATGAAAAGCTACGTCAAGGCAGAAGCTGAGCAGCCAAAGCAGGAAGAAGAGGCACCATAAACCGAACGCATCCTGTGCTTCCGATGCACACGAAGCTCAGAGTTGGGTGGGCCCTTAGCGACCTCCCCAGTGGTTTCCATCTGGTGGGACGTTTTGGTCAATAAAATGGAATACAGAATCCCAATATATAAAATGGGTCTGTTGCTCTGGTTGATGGAGGCATGTGTAGCCCAGCAGCCCGTGAGCCAGAAGCCTGGACTGTCCCAGACCCTTCCAGCAGAGGGGCTCAAAAACAATTCAAAACGGAACACCTGTTCTCTGCCCTTTCTGCATCAGGGGCACAGCCCTGGGAGGGTAAGCAACCTGGAAAAGCCAGGCCCTGAGCCTAGGGAGGACCAGGTCAAGGCCTAGGGGCTACCGTCTCCCTAACGTGTGGGAGCCGCTGCGAAGACGGGAGTCCAGCTGGTCCGACCCAGCACAGGCGAGGAACCTGGTGTTGAGGAGCACGGCCCCCGGGGCTCTGGGGGTGACTCTGCAATCAGAAAGCTGCCGGCTTGCTCCACGGGAGAGCCACGCTGCCGATCAGTGGGAATACTGACGGCAATGCCAGGTTTTGAAAATACACTGGGAAGTACTTTCTTTAAGATTTATCGACTTACTTTAGGAGAGAAAGAGACAGAGCACAAGTGGAAGGGGCAGAGCTGAGGGAGCAAGAAGATCCAGCAGGACCCGCAGCAGAACGGAGCCTGACCCAGCGCTGGACCTCACGCCCTGAGATCATGACCTGAGCCAAAACCAGGAGTCAGATGCTCAGCTGACTGAGCCGCCCCGCCACCCCACATTGGAAATCACTTTTAAAAGGAGGATGAACAGTGTGCTTGCAAAAAACCGTAAGTAGAAACTCTTGACAGTATCAGGTTTCTAGCAAACAGAGTCACAGGTAAGAAGTCAGGAATTTATAAAATGTGCCCATTTTTAACTGTCACAGAAAACAGTCCTAGGTCTTCAGCTGCCGCCCTTCCTCAGAATCCGGCCCTAAGAGCACAGACCCAGATTCCACAGACACTCGGGCAAGACCCACTCCAGGGGCACAGTGTTCCAGGCTTGGAGCCACGTGACCAGCTCTGGCCAGTGGCTGTGGGCGCAGTGGCCTGTGTCCCACTCTGCCCACTCTCTTCCTTGCAAGCCACATGTTGCAGTGCAGTGTTTGGACATGGAGGACACCTGGAGCTCTGAGTCACTGCGAGGAGGGAGCCCTGCCGACCCAGGACATGGCGAGGGGAAGGACCACGCTGCCTGCTGGGGCTTCGAGTTTGGCTGATGAGTGCAACCCTGACTACAGCTATTCTTTTAGATACTTTGCTTAAAAGTACTTACAGAGCCTCTCCTCCAGATCCTAATTGCTGGGAACACGGGCACACACACACACACACACACATAACATATACAGAGCGTGTGAGTTCCTAGAATTCTGATCCATAGGACTATGCATTCTGCAATTTTATATCAACTTCAGAATTTAAGTTCTTTCAGGGTGAGTTGGGGTTTACTTCCTTCCCACTAAAATTATTAAGGGTTCATTTTCCTATTATAAATAATGGCTCAATAGGCTAATTAGGCTTGATATTAATATAAAAACTTCTAGAACATTAAGGGAACTTGGTTTCTGGGCCAAAAGCCAGTCCACAGAAATCTTACCATCTCCATCTGGGGCTCGAAGTTATGACCCGCCCCAGTGCATGTGGGCTGCTAGCTAAGGATGAAACTTTTGGAAGCTACCAGTCATGGGCTTGGACTCCCTCTCCAGGTAGTCATGTAACAGCTGTGCAGGTGTTGCCCCCATGCTTTACGAAGATCAACATGGCCCCATATCTAAGGGCCTTTGAAAGGTCGGTGAGAGCTCTGTGAGGGTTGCACCCCCCTGTCCTTTCTCTCTGCGGGTCTCACTTCTCCTCTCTTTCCCATCTTTCTCTCTTTGCAATAAAAAGACAGTCTCTTCGGTAAATGGTGCTGGGAAAACTGGACAGCTATAGGTAGAAGAATGAAACTCGACCATTCTCTTACACCGTACACAAAGATAAACTCAAAACGGGTAAAAGACCTCAATGTGAGGCAGGAATCTATCAAAGTCCTTGAGGAGAACATAGACAGTAACCTCTTCGACATCAGCCACAGCAACTTCTTTCAAGACATATCTCCAAAGGCAAAGAAAACAAAAGCAAAAATGAACTTCTGGGACTTCATCAAGATCAAAAACTTCTGCACAGCAAAGGAAGCAGTCAACAAAACAAAGAGGCAACCCACGGAATGGGAGAAGATATTCACAAATGACAATACAGACAAAGGGCTGATATCTGAGATCTATAAAGAACTCCTCAAACTCAACACACACAAAACAGATAATCACATCCAAAAATGTGCAGAAGACATGAACAGACACTTCTCCAAAGAAGACATACAAATAGCTAACAGACACATGAAAAAATGTTCATCATCACTAGCCATCAGGGAGATTCAAATCAAAACCACATTGAGATACCACCTTACACCAGTTAGAATGGCCAAAATCAACAAGACAGGAACCGTGTTTGGAGAGGATGTGGAGAAAGGGGAACCCTCTCGTGCTGTTGGTGGGAATGCAAGTTGGTGCAGCCACTTAGGAAAACAGTGTGGAGATTCCTTAAGAAATTAAAAATAGAGCTTCCTTATGCAATTGCACTACTGGGTACTTATCACAAAGATGCAGATGGAGTGAAAAGAAGGGCCATCTGTACCCCAATGTTCATAGCAGCAATGGCCACAGTCTGTGGAAACAACCAAGATGCCCTTCAGTGGACGAATGGATAAGGAAGATGTGGTCCATATACACTATGGAGTATGATGCCTCCATCAGAAAGGATGAACACCCATCTTTTGTAGCAACATGGATGGGACTGGAAGAGATTCTGCTGAGTGAAATAAGTCAAGCAGAGAGAGTCAATTATCATATGGTTTCACTTACTTATGGAGCATAAGGAATAACACAGAGGACATTGGGAGATGGAGAGGAGAAGGGATTTGGGAGAAATTGGGAGGGGGAGACGAACCATGAGAGATTGTGGACTCCGAGAAACAATCTGAGGGTTTTAGAGGGGAGGGGTGTTGAGGGGTTGGGAGGGCCTGGTGGTGGGTATTATGGAGGGCACGTATTGCGTGGAGCACTGGGTGTGGTACATAAACAATGAATTCTGGAACACTGAAAAGAAATTTTAAAAATAAAAATTTTTTAAAAAGAAAGCATAGTTTTTATTATTTATTCTATTTTCCAGAAAGAGCTTCCAGTGTTTCCAATTTTAAATACAAATAACATTTTTCTGGTTAAAATGTTTAAATTTCATTGTTTTTAGCTTACACCAACCACAGTTTATTTGCCTCTGTGGTCAGGGTCATTCCAAGCAATGCAGCCTCTCCTGTTGTAAACGAAGAGCCTACAGACAGAGTATGCACGGACCGGGCCCCTGTGCCCACCCCGAGCACCTGCTGAGTAGGCACCTGGGCAAGCCTGATGCGTGAGAGTCTGACCCAGACTCCCTCTGACCCAGACCCGCAGGCCCAGATATGCAAGCTTGAGGCTCCCTTGCACAATGTGTTTAACTCAGATTTCCCATTTCTCCCTAGAAAAACGAGGACAGAAATGATCGCTGCCAGCCTCCCCCCTTGTGAAGGACGGCTATCAGAGATTACTGTGATAACATTCAAGGACACCTTAAGAACTTGGAGCAGAAGCAGGCAGTACACAGAAAAATCCATAATCATATCTCAAAGTCTGGCTGGTAGATGGTGTCAGAGTCTACCTTTCGCAAATGCTAGCTTTCTTCATTACTGGCATTCAGGGACCAAATATGACTGTAATTGTTTGTTTGGGTTCAGCTGAGAAGGAGAATGCATACAGAGAAACGTGCAGCTCTCCCCTGACACGGGCCCTCCATGTCCCTCCACACAGATGTTTTCCACGGCCGAAGGGGACGGCTGGCAGACTTCTGTCCTTCACCTGCCCCCCAGGGAGCCAGCACAGACTCTTCCCCGAATCCTTGCTCTTGATACTAATTGTAGTTTTCAGAAGAGAACTGAGATATTTGAGATATTTGAGGACAGAAACAGAATCACCTGCAGGAACCTTCCCATTTAAAAGCCCAGATGGTCGCACTTAGCAAAACACAGGTGCCAGGACCAAGCAGCTCCAGCTTTGGCCGCATTGTCTCGTGGCCTCTTCCACAGCCTCGTGTGTCCTGAACCGCAGCCAGACCCTTTGCTTCCCCACAGGTGGCAACAACAAGAGACTTGCGTGGGCTCCCACAAACCCGCCGCACACAAGCGGTGAGAATGTCTTCGACTCAAGGCTCAGAGCCAGCTGGTCGATGGGCAACCCCATCTCCCACGGTGACGTGGCCTCAGGAGCTCCTGCTCCGGCATGAGTCCTTGCTCGGTTTCGCAGTTTCCTTGCAGCACATTTTTAATTCAAACCATATAAAAAAGACTTAAAATAGCAAGTTGAGTCCTTCCTGAGCCGTCCTCGGAGAGAAGCAAACGTCGTTACCAGCTGGTTCATACTCAGATACTCATGCCCAGGGTCGGGTATACTGCTGAGAGTTTAACAACAATTCCATTAATAGGCAGTTCTGAAAATTAATATTTTGAATAATTGCTAAACAGTCATATGGTAAAATGGACTTTTTGGTGTACCACTTGACAAATTTTAGCAAATCCTATTTTAATAAATGGAAAATCGAGAGCATTATTTCTGAAAAGCTGCCGTTTGCCTC
Organism: Mustela lutreola; assembly: GCF_030435805.1. Classification (NCBI taxonomy): domain Eukaryota; kingdom Metazoa; phylum Chordata; class Mammalia; order Carnivora; family Mustelidae; genus Mustela; species Mustela lutreola. The sequence goes on along the minus strand of NC_081293.1, from coordinate 202,305,102 downwards.
ACAGGGCTCAGACGGCCTGATTCTCGCCCAGGCCTCACGGATTCCCCGCCTGAATGTACCACCCCACTTAGTCAGATCTTTCTTCAGGACACTTCTGTCTGGCATCCTCAGAGCAAAGGCCGACACCCTCTTCTGTCTTTGCTCCTGGAAGGGTGAAAGGGAATTCATGCCCCAAGGTAACATGCAGACTGACTAAGTGCGAAGCTCTCTTCCAAACCTGGCATTCCATCCTTTAAACTCTCATTTCTTCCCAGGACCTAATAGAGCTTTATCTGGCCGTTCAAAAAAGTGCCACATAACTTATTGGACGATTTTGACTTCCTGTGACTACCGCCATTTGCAGCATATTCTATCTTGAACACAGACCTCAGTTCTGTAAAAATTCATCTCTTAAAACAGGGAAGCGATGCCTACAATCTCCACTACCAGTCAACATCTTGCTAGAGATATTACTCAATGCAATTAGATAAGAGAAATAAATTGGAGGCATAAAAATGAGTCAAGAAGCAAAGTTATTCCAAGATCCACAAGGAATCTTGGAACACTGAAAAAAAACTTAAATTAAGAAATTTTAAAAATCCAAAAAATGAAATAAAATAAAATAATGAACCCCCCCCCAAAAGAGAAGCAAAATTAGCCCTATTGGCTGAGGTAATGGTAAACCGGACTACATAGAAAGATAACCCCATTCTTGCATGGATGATTCAAAATTATAAATTTAATGCAGTTCCAACAAAAATACTGACTTACAGAATTGGACAAGTTGTTACTAAACAAGCATGTAAAAACAGCCAAGAAAACGCTGAGAGAGATACAGCTCTAAGTGAGAACCGGCCCGGCAGACGTTAAGACGTGCTTCAAAGAGCTACTGGAATGTAAACAGACAGATCAGGAGATGGACACAGAGAGATCCCAGAAACCACCCAAGCACACATGGAAATTCACCAAACGGCACGAGTGACCCCTGGGACAACGACTGCTCATAAAACGTGCTGGAACGGCTGCTTCGCCCATGTGGAAAACAAACTAGATCCAAACCTCACACCAGACACAAGAACAAACTCCTAATCGGACTGGAGACCAAACGCAAACAATGAAATCATACGAGGCCCAGAAGAAACGTCACTAAGTTCCTCTTCAACCATAGGAGAAGAATTTCTAATTGTGACTCAAAATCCAAAGGCAATGCAAAAAAAAGGATCTATAAATTTGACTACAAGAAAAAAATTTTTATTAAATGTTAAAAACACTATAAGCAAAATTAAAGGCAGCTGATACCCCAGGAGAAAATATTCACTGCACATACCACAGATAAAGGGCTGATGTACAACACATATAAAGAACTCTTAACCATAAGGGATCAGAGGACAAAAAGTCCAATAGAAACATGGGAAAGGGCAAGAAACAATTCAGGGGGAAAGACATAAAAATGGCTCTCAGGCATATATTTTGAAGTGACGACACATTCCTTGGGTGAGGCCGTGGGGAGACAGGCTCTCTCCTACGCTGCTGGCAGGAATGCACACCGGTACAACCCTCCGTGAGGAAGATAAGGCAATTCTCACAGAGCACATGCCCACTTCCCTTCGACCGACCCCGCAAACCCGCTTGTAGGAACCCACCCCAGAACATCTCACCCCCAATACAAAAGTGCCGCAACGTGGAGTGTCTGCGGAAGTGCTGTTTGCAGTTGCAGAATACTGGAAACCACCTGCAGACCCACAGGAACCACATAATCCACTCAATAGAGTCCCCGATGGGACGTCAAGAGACGGGGCCATCGCCTCTGTGACATTCTTCAAAGACGCCAAGTTAGACTAATCGTGGGGTGATGTCAGACACATCCGAATCGAAGGATGTTCTACGAGGCCTGGAGCAGCCCTTCAAAGAGCCTCGGGGCCCTTGAAGACAAGGGGGGTAAGGAGGGCCACAGCCTGAAGGAACGGGAAGCAGCAGGACGGCTGCGTGGTGGGGAGTCCTGGGTGAGACCCTCGCACGGCAGGGACCTCACTAACCAAACGGCCCAAGTCCAGAGAACATCAAGGCCCAGCCACCAGCACTGCACCGACAGGATGTCCTGCTTTGACAACTGTGTGATGTCAGTGCCAGATGTCGGCATCAGAGGAAGCTATGCGCAGATGACGCCGCATTTTGGGACAACTTTTCTGTAAATCTAGTATTATTTCAAACGTTTTTAAAACTCGCAACTCTATAGACACTGCCCCCCCCCCGCCATAAAGAACAACAACAAAAAAAAACACAGAAAAAGAGAAAGCCAGAGAGAGCCTGGTTTCTTTGGCTCGCCTGTGTCCGCTCAGTTTACCCTTATCAGCTGGTATTATTGGCCTTCGGGAGCTCCAGCCTCAAGGTCATCCCAAGCCTCTGATCCCCTGAGAGGTCCCCGTTTGGCAAGGGTGGGGAGAGCTTCCTGTATTTGCTTTAAACTTTGTTTAAAGATTCAAATCCCTTAAAAACAGGACGGGAGGTTTTTAAGTTCTAGAACTGATGCATATGAAGGGGACGGGTAAGTGAAGAGAACACCGGCGCCTCCCACCCACCCAGAATGCCGCCCCACCAAGCTCACCTCTGTGAACAGCAGGAGGGTGTTAATGTTTAAACACACGAGGTCGTGTTGTACTTCTGCAACTAACCTGCTGGTTCCCACTCAGCTCGTTCCTGGTAAGTGGTTCCCACTGGCTCCACCGCGCTGTTTCATGGTCATGATGAGCGCGGGACTGGTTTCCCTCCTGACAGACACCGCAGCTGCTGTCACACAGATGCCACCGGGAAGAGAGGTGTGTGTGTGTGTGTGTGCATTTGTGCAGCCCTGGAACCCAACCCAGCAGGGGAGTGGCACCTTGAAGCCAGGATGCCTTGTCCATTCAAGAGCAGGACCCGTCAGCCCCCTCCCCTGGCTTACTGGAGAGCTTGCTTCCCAGGGACGTTCCGGCACTGGGTTGAAGGAAGGCTTAGCATTTTTGCCAGTCAGATGGAGGAAAGCAGTACACAGTTGTCCTTTTGAAAACTTCCTTGAGTTACGAGCTACACTGTGAATTCGGTCCTGCTGACTGGTCATCAGATGGGTCCGCCCTAACCGTCTTTTCTGTGTCGGCTGACGTCAGACTGGGCTGTTATCTTTTCTTATACATCTGAGCTGTCTTTACATTTAAGGAAAATACACTTTTGTGCGTTGCAAAGGTTTTTCATGTTATACTTTGCCTTTTGGTTTTATTTGGCATTTGTGTTGTAGTTTTCTTCTTTCATCAAATTTATGTACTCCTCTCTTTCATGAGCTTCACAGATTTTGTCGTTCTTAGAAATGATTTTACTGCGTACAAAAAAATGTTTTCTCTAGTAATTGTTTGGTTTCACTTTTTATATTGAAATCTTTGGTCAACATTGAATTTATTTTGACCTACATATGGAGGTAAGACCATGTTTGAATTCAAATCACAAAACTCTAAGCAAGTCCACGGGAAATTGGTGCGTTGGCTCTAAGTCAGCGTATTAGGGCCTTTCTCAAACACTCAGGAGTAATGAAATGTGAACTTTCTGCTCTGGGACCCAGAACTGCGGACAGTAAGTACTGAAGTGGCGGGGATGCATGGACTGAATGTTTATGTCTCCCCCAGATTCATGTGTTGAAACCCTAATCCCAAGGTGATGGTGTAAGTGTCACAGGACTTTTTGTTCCCTCACGACCCGGGGTCCTCGGTCGCGCTGATGGAAGGATGCAGAGGTAGACCAGGCAGAGTGCTGGGCAGCCAAGCAGTGTTTATCAGGCGATCACACAAAGCCTCTGGAGAGGGAGGGGGCCGGAGAGAGCTGCCCTTCTGGAATTTAAATCCAGGGGGTTTATAAGTTCTTTTGTAGAACTGTGTTGAGCGTCCTGGCCACTGACTTGGGTCGGCTCTGGTCACGCACCCATCTACCCAAACGTGGTTGTTCACGTGTTGATGGTCTCTTGGGCTGACCTGTGTAGCCCAACTGCGTCCCCCTGTGATGGCGACCCCTGTTTCATGGTGGACTGTTCTGTTTCAGGACGTTTTGCAAAAGCGACTCCTGCCAGGGCTGCTGGACAGGATGCCCCGGTGCTCTGGTCTGGGCCGTCCGACACGGTGGGGGCCTGGTTTTGTCTCAGCGGCCCCAGCTCTCTTGCCTTCTTGTTGGGGACCCTGGCCCTGACCACCCAAGTGTCCAGTTAACTCCGACTACGGGGTGGTGCCCAGGACATGGGGGCCCCGTGGACGGGATCCGGGCCTGGGAGAAGGGCCCGACGGCCGGGCCGCTCCCCTTCCACCGGTGAGCGCCGGGCGCGCGGGCGGCTGTCTGCGGCGCGGACGCGGGGGGAGCCTCACTGCCCGGCGGCCTCCAGACCCGGGAGCCTCCAGGACCCGGAGCCGCGCACGTCCGTCGCCCACGAGCCCCCGGTGGCGGCGTCCCGCAACGGCCCCGCGCGCGTGTGGTGCCAGGACGGCCGCGCGGCCGCAGCGCCCAGGGGGGGCCGGGGCCGGGTTCCCGCCGACCTTCCGCGTGCGCCGGCCACGGGGGACGGGCCACGGGGGACGGGCCACGGACGCCTCCTTCCCTACACGCGCGGCCTCTGCCCGCGCCTGGCCTCGAGCCGCGTGAGGGACCCGCCGGGCGCTGTCCCCGCTGTCCCCGCCGGCCCCGCCCTAACCCGGCTCACGGCCCGGCGCCCCCGCAAGCTCGGAACAGGCTCTGCGCGTCCGCGGACCCCGACGCGCACGGGCCACGCGGGACCCAAGGGGGACCCGGGGAGGGGGCGGGGCCCGGACGGGGGCGGGGGCGGGGCCGGCAGGAAGGGCGCGGGGCAGGTGGCCCCTGCGCTCCAGCCGCAGAGGCGACAAGGAAACCGGCTTGGGCATTTGCCACCTCAGGCACGTGCCGTACGTGACGCGACCCCTAACGTCTGCTGCCTCCAGGCTCTCGGCGCGCTCGGTGATAATGGTTCCTGGGTCCCCCGCAGCCCAAGGCCACCCTGAGTCCCTTGATGCAAGCCCGAGCGCACCGGTGCTGCCCGTCCTAACCTCTGCTGGACTGCAGGGACCTCGGGGGAAACCGCGAGGACCACCTGCCCCTAAACTGCCTTCAAATGCAAAACGGCAGAGGGCGATTTCAGCTTCCAGACCCCGCATCACCTCCCAGACCCCGCATCACCTCCCTGCACGACTGTTTATGGCCGGAACTCCCCTTGTGCTGATTTTGCTCCAGATTTCTAAAGTTCCGTTCCTGACAAGAAGTACCCGTAGGCAGAAGCAGAAGATGCAACAACCAAAATCCACTTTGAAACACAGGCAGGGAGCGGTCAGCCCTTCCAACTCCATCCGTCCGCGCTGGAACAGGGAGCAGGCAGAAAAGCTCCCTGAGCAGGAGAGAGCCGGGCGGGACGCTGGGCTTTTCTTGAAGAGAAGACAGCTTCCTCAGCTCCCCGTGGTCTCTGCCGCCAGCTTGCTGGGAGTAGGGAAGCCGCGTTCAGCCCGCCTTCGTCCCCAGCGCCGTGAGCAGGAAACATGCCCACCACAGGGCCGCACTGAGAGGCCCTTCTCTGAAGACAGCTTGCAATCACCGATCAAGGACCGAAAGGTCCTGGGGGCTTTCTCCCCGCCCGCCGGGCCTCAAAGCAAGCAGGACTTGTCCCTATCTCTCGGGTGAATCTCGGGGTGCTGAGCGGCAGAAGCACAGTGCTACAGGGCAAGGAAAAGGGAGGACCTGAAGGGCAGGCTCTTTGCAGACTGCCCATGAGAAACCGTTCCTGCCACATCAGAAGGCATGCTGTTACTTTCCGGGTTCTGTTTTTGGTTTTGGAGCATTAGAATAACAGTCTACACATGGACCCACCACCTCCCCGGAGCCCTCACCTGCGGGGGAGGATTCCCAGGGATTTCCATGGATGCTCCCGGCCTGGGAAGGTCAGAGTGGGGCAGCTCCGCACTTCGGAGACAGGGCCCTGCTGTGCTCTCTCAGCCCTGTGCCGGGTGGCTCTTCTGGCAACTTCTTCCATCTCTAAAAACGGGCTCTCTCGGGAAGCTCTGTCCAGAAGATCTCGGGGAGCGAGCGGTCACGTGCACAGACCTTGCTACCAACTCTTGGCTGAGCCAGTGGCTTGAGTGAACGCACACGGCCCCTCGGAGAGAGTGTCTGGCCAGACAGATGCACTGGGAATCCCACTTTTCAGCTCCTGCCTGCGGGAGGGAATCAGGGCCCTCCTCCACGATGAAGAATCCATGTGGGTGACTGGTGTCAAATTCACGCCACTTTGGAGAATGAAGCAAGCCTGAAATAATGTACCCCGACTATCAGAGCAGACAGGGCCAGGGCTACGTTCTCTCCCTGCCCATGCTTCTGGCCCAAACACTCGAGCTCATCCTCAGAAAGGCAGAGTTCTGTCACCTGCATTCCCATGGAAGAGTTCCAGGGAAGACGCACCCAGAAGAGGGGCGTAGAGGAAAGTGCAGCCCTTTGCATGTCTGGCAGTTGTCATTTACACATGCAAAGTCTATACCCATTCCGTGCTAATACCCACCCGGGGACAACCCCATACGTTATCGTTACATACCGTTAAGTTATCAAAAATAGCTGGTTTGGGGTGCCTGCCTGTCTCAGGGCCGTGAGTTCAAGCCCCATGTTTGATGTAAAGATTACTGGGGAGAAAAAAAAGAAAGAAAGCTGGTTTAACTAATAATCTGTCTGATTTGGCAATTTCTGGAGGAAAGCTTACAATCTACACGCTAATTATAATCCTTAAATATCCATGGAAATCTTTGACTCATGGTGCCGTAGAGAAGGGAACTCTGAGTCAGAATTCAGAAGGTCAGCAGATGACATCATGGGGCCATCAACCACCTTCCCTGGAAATGATGTAGGATGTCCTGGCTCAGCCTCTCCTTGCAAGGGGGAGGGAGAGTGCCCCCACCACACAGGGACAGGGCCTCTTCCACAGGCTCCTCTACAGTGGGAGCAGGAGAGAGGCAGAGGGGCCCTGGGGTCACTATGCATGAAGTCACTTCAGTAAGCCAACCCCAGGATCTGTGCTCTGAGGACAGGGCATTACCTGGAGAAGTTAATTCTGATACTATTCCAGCCATCATGAAACGCCCAGGGGAAATGATGGGGAGAAACTACCTGTCAAGCCTCAAATGTGGGATGTGGTGTCCAGCAGGCCCTCGTAGAGACATCACTTCGATGTCTCCACGAGGAAGGCGTTATCAGTCACTGCCAGGCAGGCTAAGCCCAGAACAGACGGCACAAACACCTGTCATCATCATGCCAAAAATCTGCTCCAGAATGGAAAAGTGACATTTTCAGAGGTGGAGCAGTCGTGTTTGGAAAGAAGGGCAGTGCTCTGGCTTGGCTGTGAGAAGAGGCACAGCCTTTCCGAAGCAGGGGAGGAGGGTCTGAACGGGAAGCAGGACAGGGGGCTTTGATGAGTGCCCGACGTTCACGAGAGTTATGAAGACAGCATGTCCTCTGCTCTCAGAACAGGCCTGTGCGTGAGTGACCCTCTCGTACAGATTAGGATCCGCCGCAGCTCGGAGCAGCAGACCCAGAGATCTGAACCCAGCCCTTCCCCATCCGGGCTCAGAATTATGGGACCAGGGGAATCTGGGGGCTGTAGGGCACCCTAAAGCTTGGATCTTGTTTCTTTACATGAATGGCTAATAGAAAACTTCTAACAGCTTGTTTTTAATCTTTAACCTTTTGCACCAAATTATCTGGTAACACTTTGAAAGCAGCTCCCTGCATGTCCACTCTGAACCCAGTACCGCAACGATGTGAAAGATCAGAGGCCACGGGGGCCAAGCATCCCCCCGTGCTCCTTCACCCACACTGGTCACGCGACAGCCAACCACCCTGTGCAGCCAGTCTTAGAGAACGCATCTGCACCACACCCGCACCACTGAGGGCCTTGGCCTGGGGTCCGCAGGCTCAAAGAGCCCTTCCAGAGCCCTTTCTGAGAAGACCAAGCCACCGATGGGTGCCGTGACCCCCACTGTGTACTCGCGCCTCCAGGCATCAGGTGTTCCATCCTGCTACCCTATTTCCAAGACGGTGTCTAACGCAGTGTTGGTCACAAATATCTGTAAAACCGAAGGATAAAGAATATGAAGGGAAAGTCAGAAAACGGTGCCTCTAAAATCAGAAATCTAAACTCAAAAGAGTCCAGATCCGAGGTCAGCAAGCAGCAACCTCCCAAGGGTTGTGTCCTCTGGGGACCATTTGAAAATGTGACCCGTGGGGTGGCCAGGTAGAGGGAGGAACGTCTCTTCAGTGTTATCCAGTCCCCCGAAATAACCGGAAACCTGCACCCACGAGCCCACTTGGGGCTGCATCGGCCACGGGTGGTTTCAGGGGTCGGGAGAGCTGGCTAGACTAGAACTTGCCCGTCGCTGGTTTTCCGGCGTCATGGAAGCCAGTGCTTGTGATCCTGTTTGTCATCCTCCCGTCACCCCCACCTCGTGGTGAGGGGCACGGCAGTGCCAAAGACTTCCAAGGCAGGCTGTCTACGCTGGGGCAGGCATCCGGAGACCCACACGGATGAGACAGAGCCGGGCCCAAGCAGACACCAAGCAGCTCTCACACTTGACCTGCTGCCCACTGCCAGCGAGCTTACTTGCTCTGAGGATGTAAGTCAAGGGAAAGCTCCCTTTCCACATTTATATTTCTGAACAATTTCAGGTTAGCAAGCAGCAAGCAAGTTTGACTGTGCCTAAAAACACCTGGGGAATATATTCTTTCTGTTATTAGCAGAAAACCAAGTTTTAGGGCTTACATTTTTCAGGAGAACTCAAGAAAAATGTAAGGAAACAATGATCTCCGATGGTGAGGGAAACATGGACAGTCTTGCACATGAGGAGGCTCCAGCGGCCACAGGAGAGAGACTGACATCAAAGACCCAAGACAGGGCCCTACCGGACTGTCCCGGGCAGAGGGAGCTCGGTGCACACTACAGACGACAGGGAAGCTGTCAGATGCTGTAATTACATGGAGAAAATTCTAAGCACGTGGGTAAGCCTTGGGAAAACGTGGACCCTGGGTGAATAATCGCCTTCTTCTCTGATACCTCTCCCTGCAGGATGTTCTCCCTGAACAGAGCAAGACCCTGCGAAGACAGGCACGTAGACGCAGGTGAGTATACGGGTGAACAGCTCCCAAACTGAGAGCTTCTGATGGCATCTCATAGTCCAAGTTTACCCTCTGGCTTTGCCCTCCTTCCAGAGTTGCCAAATGAGATTCCCAAGAGACTTATATACACAAACTAGCTTGCCATGGAACTAATTCACGGTCAGAATGGGAGCAGAGCCGTGATACATTCTCTAGGCTAACCCGCAGGAAGGCAGACTGAGGTGGGACGGGGGATCCATAGCCAAGGACCTAAGCCAGGAGTCTGCAGGGAACTGGGGTGGCAAATGCCAGCAGAGCCCAGCCCTTTCCCGGGACATACTGGGTCCAAGAGCCAGGCACTGCCTTAGTGATCTCGGCCCCTCTCCACGGACAACACACTCCCTTCGGGCTCTTCTCTTTACATGGTTTTCTTAGTCACCATCTTTCCCCCTCTTTGGTTATACTCACCTTGAATCCAGTTCCACACAAATCTCTGCCTGGGACATTTTGTCTATAAGGTCACTCTACATCTCTTGGCTCTGATCCACACTAAGTTAATTCTCAGAAGGCCACCAAGTTCCCACTTGGGAGAAGATTTCAATGTGACATAATGAACCTGCAAAACCAATATTTCCCACGTATGTCCTGTGGGACATGGAGGTGCCTGTGGCTGCAGGAGACCAGAGGAACTGCAGGTGTGAGGGCGGAGGTCCTGGGCGACCTCCTGAGACGACTTGTAACACAAGAAGGGGCCGTCCAGAGGGAGGAAGTGGAGGAGGGTCCCACGAGCACTTGCAGGCTGATGTTGCAGGAGAAGATTTCAAGGCGTCCACAAAGGCTCGACCTCTAAACTACAATGACTTGAAGGGCAGTGACTGTCTCGTTCAGTCCTGTCCATTGTAGAGAACCTCACTTACAGCAGACGCTCAAAACTTACTCTCGAGTATTGAATGAATGGGTCATAGGAGGCATGCGGCAGATGGTGAAAAATGCAGCTATAACATATGCATAGGACACGTTCATGAGGCCACTTGCTTTACAAGCCAAGCAATCTGGATTTTAGGCTGAAAACCATCAGAGATTTTAAGCAAGGAAAGTAAAATCATCTGATGTTCCTATGGGAATCTGTAGGACCAATGAGAAGGGACCCAGGTGGGTTGGAGGAGAAGAGACAGATTCAAAGAGTGAGAAGGTGGAATCAGCAGGACTTGTGTGTAGGCTAACGGAAGAAGCCCGAGATGATTCCTTGATCTTGAGTTTGGACAGCTGGGTGGATAGGGTGTCGTTCATTGAGACAAGGGATTTTAGAGCAAGAATCCGTTACCGAGCAAGATAAAGGATTCAAACAGGAGAAAATGTAGGTATGGAGCTTAGGTGAGGAAACTGGGGAGGGGACGGTATGAATGGATAGATGAAAGATAGGTGATAGATTGATGGAATGATAGATCCAACGGAATGATAAGATCGACAGAATGATAGATCGATGGAATGATAGATCGATGCAATGATAGATCGATGGAATGATAGATCAATGGAATGATTGATAGATCGATGGAATGATTGATAGATCGATGGAATGATTGATAGATCGACGCAATGATATATCGACGGAATGATAGATCGATGCAATGATAGATCGATGGAATAATAGATCAATGGAATGATATATCGATGGAATGATTGATAGATCGATGGAATGATTGATAGATCGACGGAATGATAGATCGATGGAATGATTGATAGATCGATGGAATGATAGATCGATGCAATGATAGATCGATGGAATGATAGATCCGATGGAATGATAGATCGATGGAATGATTGATAGATCGATGGAATGATAGATTGATGGAATGATAGATCCAACAGAATGATAGATCGATGCAATGATAGATCGATGCAATGATAGATCGACAGAATGATAGATCGACAGAATGATAGATCGACGGAATGATAGATCGATGCAATGATAGATTGATGCAATGATAGATCGATGGAATAATAGATCAATGGAATGATATATCGATGGAATGATTGATAGATCGATGGAATGATAGATCGATGCAATGATAGATCCGACGGAATGATAGATCAATGGAATGATAGATCGACGGAATGATAGATCGATGGAATGATAGATCCGATGGAATGATAGATCGATGGAATGATAGATCGATGGAATGATAGATCCGATGGAATGATAGATCGATGCAATGATAGATTGATGCAATGATAGATCGATGCAATGATAGATCGATGGAATGATAGATCTGATGGAATGATAGATCGATGGAATGATAGATCCGATGGAATGATAGATCTATGGAATGATTGATAGATCGATGGAATGATAGATCGATGGAATGATAGATCCGATGGAATGATAGATCTATGGAATGATTGATAGATCGATGGAATGATAGATCGATGGAATGATAGATCCGACGGAATGATAGATCGATGGAATGATTGATAGATCGATGGAATGATAGATCGATGGAATGATAGATCCGACGGAATGATAGATCGATGGAATGATAGATCGATGGAATGATTGAAAGATGCAATGATAGATTGATGGAATGATAGATCGACGGAATGATTGATCGATGCAATGATAGATCAATGCAATGATAGATCGATGCAATGATAGATCCGACGGAATGATAGATCGATGGAATAATAGATCGATGGTATGATAGATCGATGGAATGATAGATCCGATGGAATGATAGATCGACGGAATGATAGATCGACGGAATGATAGATCGACGGCGCATGGATGACTGATGTGTAGTGATGGATGGACAGAGTAACCCTCCTCTTCCTCCCTCCACAAAAACCAACATGTACATTTTTAAGCTTCCTTTTGCACCAAAGGTAAAGTCTCTTTCCCAAATCACAATCCAAGTAATTACATAGAATATTTCTTGCAGTCAGTTCTGACCTGTCATCTACTGAACTTAAGCCTAGTTAAACCACTTAACAAAGACCATAATTCAAGTATCATTAGATTTCTTCTTGAGAAAACTCAATAAATATTGGCTTTGGATTTTTATTCCAATATATTGGATTTCAGAAAATGTCATTTCTGAAGCAACTAGAGCGGTTGGGTTCCCCACAGAAAAATGTTACACATGGCCCTAAACTCTGGGTCACTTGCTTTACATCTTCCAGAGAGAAAGTGAAGGTACCAGAGCAGGGAATTTTGAGCCATAAGTCCCTAAATGCTCCAGGAGATTTTCTAATTACATATTCATTATGAACATTCATTAATGAACACTACACTATGAACATTATGTAACAATTACATATTCATTATGAACATTATGTAATATGAATTACATATTCATTATGAACACTTGATGTTGTAACATCAATTTTTTAAAGACACACATTAAAGTTTCAGCTCCGTGGGCATGTGTGTGGACACAGTCCCTGAGTGACTGCAGTCTGGGCTGCAGTTATGACGACAGGCAATCTGAGCTCCGTCTTCACGGGATAGGGCAGCGCAATCCTGGGAGTGATGCCAGCTTGCAGGGAACCAAGAACCTTTCTAGAAGTATCTAGCCAGACCTGCTTTCTGCCCCGCACCTCAGGGATAGCTCCCAGTGGGCCGGCCCATTACCCTTCTCTAATGAGCCTGTCTTCTCTCTGGGGCTGACCTCTGTGCTCTTGCCTTCTGCTTCCAACATTAGCATCTTAATGAAATTGAGTTGCCATCAAAGAGCTGCCACACGGAGGAAAATACATTGCAGATGATGCCCAAGCAGTCCAGGGCAGGCATGGAGAGGGAAATGCTGTTGGTCATGCTGACCAGTGAGCCTGGGGGTGGGAGTGGGTGCAGAGAAGACATTGACTGCAGCCGAAGGCACACTGTATGCTCCAGCAGCCTGAACCCCTGGGGAGACCGGCAGATCTGGACCCTGCAGCCACGGGGCCCCGTGTGCTCTGAAGTGGGTGTGGGTCCGTTGTATGGCCTGGGAGCAGCTCAGATGCTAAAGGGACAAGCGTGGTGAGGAAACAATCTCTTCCCATGGGGACGTGCACTCCAGGTCCTTTCCTCTCCCTTCCAGCTTCTCCTGGCTCCCTCTAGGAGGGCAGTGATGGTTTGGGAACTGGGGCTAAGACACCTGGGTGGGGCTGCGGCCCAGCCCATGTCACCTGTTCCATTTGCCACTTCAAGCCGTGGGTTCTTGCAAAGATCTTCCACGCAGACTCCATCCCAGCATCATCTGGAGTAAGGAAGCGGTGTGGTGGCGCCCAGCGCCAGAAGGCCTCCGGTGCAGCTGGGGCCTGCCTCGAGGTGCCCAGTCTGGCTTTAGCACCCTCAGCTAGAAGAATCAGCAAGTGAGACCGAACCGCTGAACGGCCTCGGGCTGGCGGTCTGGGGTCAGGACTCTGCCGCGCCTTTTCTAATTAATTAGAAAATTAATTTTCCTCAAAATTTCCACAAAGTCTGGGGAACTTGTGGAAAAATCCACATTTCCTCATTTCTTTTTTTTTTTTTTTAATTTATCAGAGAGAGAGAGAGAGTGAGAGCGAGCACAGGCAGAGAGGCAGGCAGAGGCAGAGGGAGAAGCAGGCTCCCTGCCGAGCAAGGAGCCCGATGTGGGACTCGATCCCAGGACGCTGGGATCATGACCTGAGCCGAAGGCAGCTGCTTAACCCACTGAGCCACCCAGGCATCCCCACATTTCCTCATTTCTTAAGGAAAATTACTTTTCCTCAAAATTTCCACAGAATCTGGGTGCCTGGGTGGCTCAGTGGGTTGGGCTGCTGCCTTCGGCTCGGGTCATGATCTCGGGGTCCTGGGATCGAGTCCCGAGTCGGGCTCTCTGCTCAGTGGGGATCCTGCTTCCTCCTCTCTCTCTCTCTGCCTGCCTCTCCATCTATTTGTGATCTCTCTCTGTCAAATAAATAAATAAAATCTTTAAAAAAAAAAAAAAACTTCCACAAAATCTGGGGCTGATGGTCTGGGAAAGGGTTTTCGTGGATAGGGTGTATGCACCCTTAGATCTGCCAGACAGACTTTGCAGGGAATTTCTTGCAGAAAGTTCATGATCCAGTTGGCTGGCTCAGAACATCCACACACAGACTCCCTCTGAACAGAGGGCTCGCCCTTCAGGTCCTGAGGGCTGTCCCCGGGTCACCCTTCAGGTCCTGAGAGCAGTGGGACCACACAGAGCTTCGGCTGCATACCAAGAAGACCAGCCTGGTCGGGCAAACACAGAGCCAGCCCCTTCCCTCTAAATGCCAGCCGTGGCCCCATGACTTCCCCACAGAACCCAGACCCCAGGGCACAGCCAGCACAGCCAGACCCTCTTGTCAGGTGATCACTGGCATGCCAGCTGAGCATCTCCCCGTGTTGGTCTGGGGGCGGGGGGGCAGTAGATGGGGGACACAGGTGTCAGCCTACAGCTTTCTCCTCAGAGCAAACCTCACAACCTTCTCCCCAGGGCTTTCCACTGGGACGGGGTGGGCCTGGGCTGCGTCCACCTCTAGAAAGCTTGGGAAATCCTCATCTCCCACAGCCTCACCGTTAGCTACCCCTGAGGCTCCTGTCATCAGCGGGGTGACACCAGGCCCTCAGGCCTGCACACAGGTCCTCCTGTCTGCCCCTGCCCCCTCTCCTGTCCCCACAGCTCATGGTTCCTCACACTCCGGCTGTGGCTCACTCACCTGCCCTCATCCTGGGCACCGTCTCAGAAGTTCCCACCAGCAGGAACAGGCTCCTGACCCCAAGACAGAGCCCCCCACAGGCCCTCTGCACCCCCGTGCCCGAGACTGGCTTCCCCACGGCAGGATGGCAGCATCCGCACTTCCCGGAAGCGCGTCTCATCCTTGTGATGATAAAACCCGCAGAGTGAACGCCCCGGCTTAGGCATCGCAGTCTGAGGCTCCATAGGCCACCACCCCAGGACTTACCCGGACACCTGGGCCACCTGGTGGGAAAGCAGCTAATGCTTCTGGGGTCTGTGGCCAGGTGACCCGAAGAGAGCTTCAGGATCGGCCAACAGAGCACACAGCTTACTCCTTACAGGTTTCCGTCCTGCGGCCGGGGGCCTAGCACAGCGCCCGGCACACGTCCATACACCTTTGCTTGTAAAAGAACAGGATATTGTGTGGCAGGTCCGGTGGGTCCCCTGTCTCTGTGGGAATGGTCCCCTTTGAATCAGTCTTACAAACGCAGCACCGCAGTCTACTTCCAGGTCCCACCGCAGCCCCCCCCCCCCGTCTCCTCGGCAAGCCCACCTCACCCTCCCCAGCAGCCCTGCTGGGCCTGACTCTATGCCCCCCGCACACAGGGGCGGAGGGCCTGGATCTCCCTGTCACACGACGGGGACTCACTTGTTTCCCAGTTTGGTTCATGCTTGGTTCAGAATTGGGATGAGGAGGCTGCAAGGAAGGTCTTGGCAAAACACTTGCTTATAGTTTCTGTTTGGATTTTTAAAATTAATTTATTTATTTTCAGCATAACAGTATTCATTATTTTTGCACCACACCCAGTGCTCCATGCCCTCTCTAATACCCACCACCTGGTACCCCGACCTCTCACCCCCAACCCCTTCAAACCCCTCAGGTTGTTTCTCAGAGTCCATAGTCTCTCATGGTTCATCTCCCCTTCCAATTTCCCCCAACAACCTTCTCCTCTCCATCTCCCCTTGTCCTCCATGCTATTTGTTGTGCTCCACAAATAAGTGAAACCATATGATGATTGACTCTCTCTGCTTGACTTATTTCACTCAGCATCATCTCTTCCAGTCCCGTCCATGAATTTACACAAACCTCGGGTGCCTGGCTGGCTCAGTCAGTCAAGTGTCTGGCTATTGATCTCAGCTCAGGTCTTGATCTTGGGGTTGTGGAATCAAGCCCTGCACTGGGTTCCATGCTGGGTGCACAGCCTACTTAAAACAATGGTAATAATAATGCTAATAATTTACACAAACCTCTGTGGGTCATCCCAGGGCAGTGCTCAGACGAGAACGTTAGAGATATCGGACTAACTGTAAATGCACCTCTTGTCCTCGGGCATCCAGCAGCCATCTGTAGAAAACTCAGGCAAAGTTTGGTCTACAAGAACCTCAGGGTGGATCACAGGAAGAAAGTGACCAGGGAACCCTCCTCTCATAAGTGAATGTTTCAAAATCTTCAAGAACCACTCAAGGCTCAACAGGGGTGTTTCTGAATCACTATCTAGAGCCTCCTCCTCTGCCTCAGTCCTGGAGCATTTGATAAGCTCTTGAGAAGGGACATTGGCTCTGGCGTCTGACTGCACGATTTTGGCATCTGACTGCGCGATTTGCCCTCAGCGCCACACGGAACTTGATTTCCCCACCGATTTCAGGGCAGGTGGCCTCCTCCGTTCCCTCGGTGCTCTGGTGGTCTTTGCAAGCCCACTGTCCCCAGAGCGGGTCCAAACATCAGCCCCTTTGCTAGCACTGCCTTACTCTCCAGTAAACAGCTGTGGGTTTGGGGAGTATCAGCTGATCTTACTGTGAGTTTCTCCTGGTTTCTAGCAAACCTTCTTCTGATTTATCAAGTACACGATACAATGTTGCCATTTATGAACAATGTTGCCATTTACGAAGCTACTCCTCTGCACGTGCCTGGGATCCAGCCTTTGAGTAGTGACCTCTGCATATCCAGGGATCTCTCACTGTGCTCTAACACTTTACTCCAGGGTAAGGCCCTGGACACATGAAAGCCAGAGAGTACATTGGTTTTTTTTAACCTTCTGTTATAAAAAGAAAAATAAAATTTCTGTCATTTAAAAAGATGAACTCAGTTAATGACTCTAGAAACACTGGCCAAGTCATCAAATGGGGACATGCTTTACCCGTGCCAGTTACTATGACCAAATACAATGGTAGCATCTGGTCATACAGCACCCAACACTGAAATTACTGGACCATAAAAATAAGCTTTTGGGGCGCCCAGGTGGCTCAGCTGGTTAAGCATTAACCATTAAGTTAAGTTGAACTCTTGATTTCAGCTCAGGTCAGGATCTCAGGGCTGTGAGATAGAGCCCCGCATCGGAGTCTGGGCTCAGCAGAGTGTGCTTGTCCCTCTCCCTCTGACCCACCCCCACCCCCATTAGCTTGCTGTTGCTCTCTCTCATTCTCTGTCTCTAAAATAAATAAAATCTTTAAACAATAACAAGATTTCAACAATATATAAGGAACTCCTACAATTCAACAACAATTTTTATATGGCTTATTCTATAAGGAACTTCTCTAAACTTACAGTAACATAAGGATGGCCTGGAGAACGGGCAGGCACTAACCTCTCCCAGGTCCTCCATCTGCCCCTCCAGGCCTGCCCAGACCTCCCCACCTGCCCTCTGCTTGGGGCAACCAGTGTGAGCTCCTGGACCCCTGCCTGTGGTAAATTCAGGGGAGGGAAAGAGAGGCGGGGTGTCAGGTCCCGGCAAAACGGCCTTAGGCTGACTGTGCCCCTCACACAAGAGCCTCTGTACTCAGAAGTGACCCCTTCTCAAATGCCCCAGTGGAGGGTACCAACTGTCCCTGCTGGGAACCCAACCTGTTAAAGAATGTGACCCATTCACGTAAGGGTTGCATTTTATAAACAAATTACTAGGCATAGAATTACATGCATTAGCTAAGGGTTTGAGGAGAGACATTTAGAGAAGATACCATTTCCAGTGAAAGTCTCCTCAACACACCCTCCACACTCCCTGCAGCTGACGCATCTTCTTGAACTGTGATGCTGACCCTCTCTGTCCTACAGACCAGAGCCGAGAACATAAGAGCTGGGTGAGCCACAGTAGCTTCTCAGAGATTTGGGTGAGAGCCTGTGCACTGCTCCTAGAGGCTCCCTTTGCCTGCCAGTCAGACCTTGCCCCCCAAAGGACATGGGGACCAGAATGGAGGGCAGGGGGAAGGATGGAGGCGAGCCGGCACACGCCCAGTGCCCGCTGCCCCGCCTCATCTGGATCCTCACTGGGCCCCTATTCAGAATCTTCTCGTCTCCACAAAACTACCATTCACAGAAAACCACGACACGCAGCCCAGAAGTTTTTGGCAATTCCATAGGTGAGTTGGAGGCATTCAAGAGACCTGAGTCGTGGACACAGAAGAGTCATTTGGGGCCCAGTGGCCAAGGGTGGAGCAAAATGGGGGAGGACAGTCCCTCCTTTGCCTGCCACCAGGCCACACAGCTTTGGGTTACAGGCGTTTGCGGGGTTCTCAGCAGGGAGCTGAGCGAGGTGAAGCCTCAGTGGGAGTGGGGTGCGCGGTAGGCAGCCAGGCCCCCAAGCAGCTGGGAAGGTTAGGGAAACAGGGCATTCGGGTAAAACGGACAAAATCCGCGAGTGAATAGTAAATTGCTGTGGCAATCATGTGTGACCTAGAGCAAACCAGAGGCCAGGAAAAACGGTCTTATTCCCAAAATAAACTTCTCTTTTCCCCTCAAGGACTAAAACACGCAAGGGCCAGTCAGTAATCAAATGAGTGTCAGCGGCCGCTCCGGCCTGGGCTCCGGACGCAGGGCGGTCTCAGGTCACTGAACCTCCACTTCCAGAGGACTCGCATGCCCGGCTCAGAAGGCCTTAGGAAACTTCAAACTCCCGACTCCAGATCCCACGGTGTCCTTGGCGAGTGGCCCCTCAGACTCACCCGGCCACGCCTAATTTCCCATGAAGGGAGTTTTGAAGGACACAGACGTGAAGAGACACTTACATGAGGAAGATCACATTCCTCTGTAAAGGGTCGCTGGCATCCAGCCTCCCGGGACCGTCACCAGAAGCTCTAAATGGAGTGACTGGCCCTGCTCCGCAGGTCGCAGCCCTGTCCAGGGGCCAAGTCCACACCGCAGGCAAGGGGTGGGGGGCTGAGGCAACTGCCTTTGAGCTGTCCTGGGACCCCCACTAGGTGAGACAGCAGCAGGTGCTCACAGGGCGGGACGTTCCCTTGCTGGCCTCGCCGGGTGCCTGCTGCGGGCCTATGGGGACCGACTGGGGCAGACACCGTTCGCGTGGTGGGGGTTGCCGACCACACTGCCCCTGCCCTGCTCACCACCCTGTGCGGGGGAACCGGGGAGAAACTAAGCCTGAAGGGGCCAGGAGGGTAAGAGCCAGGAGGGTGGGCAAGGGAAGCCCCCAGAGCAGGTGACAGCCGAGAGCAGACACCGGGCCAGCAGAGGTGCACATGCAGGGGTCACATGCGTGTGTGCATGAGAACATGTGAGTGCTTGTGCATGTGTGTGTGTGCTTGTGCGTGTGTGTGCTTGTGCGTGTGCACAACACACCTGTGTGTGCTTGTGTGTGTGCACACACGGATGTGTGTGTGCTTGTGCGTATGTGTGTGCTTGTGTGTGTGTTTGTGCATGTGCACACACGGATGTGTGTGTGCTTGTGCATGTTTGTGCGTGTGCACACACGGATGTGTGTGTGCTTGTGCATGTGTTTGTGCGTGCGCACATACGGATGTGTGTGGAAGGGCGCTGCAGGCAGAGGGAGGGGACAGCACATGCGGGATGAGCTCGGGATGTCCCCGAAATGACAAGAACGAGCTTCCTCGAAGGCCCGGGAAGCGGGTCCCGACGAGGAAGCCTTGAGAACCGCAGAGGCTGAACACAGTCCCTCAGGACACGTCTGGGTCCCCATTGCCCCCACCCTGTGCTGACCCCAAGCACAGCTTCTCGGAGCCGTGTCCATGTAAGCAGGGAAGGCACAGGGTGCGGAGAGCCCATCTGAGGGCAGGAATGAACCCACAGTCCCCCTCTTGCCCTGGGACAGCCCCGTGCGTGCCCCCCCCCCACCGTTGCCCAGAATGGGTGCAGGTCAGCCTCCCGCCTCCATCAGTGCCGCGACCGCAGACCTGGCTTCACCAGAGACACGTCTCCAGAGGAGGCCACAGACAGATGGACCGCAGGAGGCCCCCCACCGCCTCGGGGGCACAGAGACTCATCGGCAGCAGCAGGGTCCAGGGGCCAGGGTGACAGCGGGGCAAGCCTCCCCACACCTGAGCAAAGCCGGCCTGCACTGCATGTTTGTCGGTACTGGGGCGGGGGGCCAGGTGGGCGCAGCCCCAAAGGACAAGCCTTCGGGCGGAGGCACCCTGGGCCAAAGGGGTCAGTCACCCCCAGCATCTCTGCCCTCTGCCCCTGGATGCCAGTGCTCTTAGGAGAGCTTGGCAAGGGGTTCCCTAAGGCAAAGGGTGTGAGTGCCTGGCACTTCGTGATCCCCAAGACAGGCTGCCACTGGGTGAGAAGCTGCAGAAAGCCCCTGGCCAGCCCCAAACCCAGCTGTGACCAAGCGCCTGCCGCGCGAACCCAGGGCAGGAGGAGAGCTTGGCAAGGGGTTCCCTAAGGCAAAGGGTGTGAGTGCCTGGCACTTCGTGATCCCCAAGACAGGCTGCCACTGGGTGAGAAGCTGCAGAAAGCCCCTGGCCAGCCCCAAACCCAGCTGTGACCAAGCGCCTGCCGCGCGAACCCAGGGCAGGAGGCCAGCACCCTCCTGGCGATTCCCCTCCACCGGGCCTGGCCGTCCTCCTGCCGTTCCCAATGTCTCCTTCCTGAACATTCCTTGAGTTCTCTGGAGTAGCACGGTCCCCGCTCTCTGCATCCGGCCCTGGGGTTCCCACGATAGCGGGAACCCGCTGCTGGGAGAGTGTCCACCGCGTGTGCTCCCTCCGGACAAGGACAGCAAATGTCCCCGAAGCAGGAGAAGGGGATGGAATGGACAAGCGGGAGAGCCCCATCCGCTGTCATGCTCACGCATGACGGATCCGCTCCACAGCACTTGGTCCCGTGACCCCGTGGCACCCCAGGCTCGCTGTGCCCCATGAAGACAGAATGGAGCTCACCCCAGGGCAGACAGACTCAGAGAGCCTCTGCCAGGAGACCCAGCGTCCCCGGGACTCAATGCCTGTCCCCCCTGTGCCAGCGGCTGGGCCAGGAGGAGGGTCAGCTTGCGAGGAGCGCCCTGCGGACCCCGGACACCCGGCAAGGGAGCAGCCCCTGCTCCCGGGGGCAGCACAGCACGCCCATCCTCGGCGGCGGCCTCCCGGCAGACCCCAGCCCTTTATTTACCGTGGCCCCTCCAGGTTCCCGGTGGAAACGGCCCCTCTCCATGCCGGGAAGCCCCTCCCTTGGCCTGCACCCTCCCTCCGCTCCACAGCGAGGCATGGGAAGGAAGCGTTTGGAGGCTCAGCGGCTCCCGGCCAACAGAGATGCTCCGCTCCTCGAGGTTCACCTGCAGGAAGGCGCGTGTGCGGCCGCCGGCCTCTGTGCCCGGGAGTCCGCAGACGCGAGCTGGGCTCCTCAGGTCAGGGAGCAGCCCCGAGCACCTCTCAGAGGAGAGTCTCAGAAACAGGTCCCAGAGAGCAGCGTCCTCTAACAGCTGCTGCCCAGCCGTCGCCGGGGCGCGCCTGGATAACGGGCATAACTGAAACCCTGACAGTCTGGGGGTTTCGAGCACGGCAGCAGCCCACCATTACCCTCGATGGAACCCCCGGGCCCTCCAGGGCAGAGGCCTGGCCCAGACCCCTGCCCTAGGCTCTCCCTTCTCCCCGAGACCACTCTCCTGAGGAGAGAGGAAGGGCCCCAAAGCCACTTCCAGCTGCTTCCCCGCCCCGTCTTACAACGCTTGCCTCTCGCCCTCGGCCCCAGCTGCCCCGGGGACTTTTCCTGTGAGCTGTCTAACGCCATTCCAGCCATGGCAGGGACCCAGGCCCCCAGGAATGCTGCCCAGCCCCCGCCCCCAGAGCCCTGCCTCCCAGATGCGAGGTTCCTTGTTTCAAATGTGTCTGCCCAACCCTTCCACAGAGAGGAGGCAGCCCCTCCCCTTTCCAAAGCTGAACATTTCATGGTTGAGAACGTGGTGGCAGACTTCGAGGTTCTAGCTGCTCTAACCCTCTTTCCTTCTTGTAGAAAGGAGGTAATAATCACTCTCTCCGGGTGCCTGGGTGGCTCAGTGGGTTAAGCCTCTGCTTTCAGCTCAGGTCATGATCTCAGGGTCCTGGGATCAAGCCCCATGTCGGGCTCTCTGCTCAGCGGGGAGCCTGCTTCCCTTCCTCTCTCTCTGTCTCTCTGCCTACCTGTGATCTCTGTCTGGCAAATGAAAAATGAAATCTTAAAAAAAATAATAATAATAATCACTCTCTCCCATGAGTTGTAGGGTCACAGGAGAGAATGCATGTAAATGGGAGAACGTAGCCTCAGACACAGTTCCCACTGCGTTTCACCGTTAACATCAGTTCCTCTGCCCCCCAAGCCTGCTCAGACCTCTGGCCTGCCAGCTTCCTGCCACCTCTGGCTGGCCTCTGCCATGACCATCTTGTGCGCGGCCGGGGGCTTGCCTGCCTGTCTCTGGACACCACCCCTCCCCCCACTAACCTTCTCATTGCTAAATGCAGCAACTGCCCTTCAGCACCCCCCCCCCAAGGCTTTCTAAGCTACTGGGATGGTGACTCCTTGTGTTCACAGGGCTGGTCCCAATACAGGGTCCAACACTATTCTGAAGGTGTTTTTTGGATGGGATTAACCTTTAAATCAGTGGACTTTGGGTCCACTGATTTAGGCAGATCGCCCTCCCTAATGTGAGCAGTCCTCCCCTGCAAGTCTAAGATCTTCATGAAGACAAACAGACTGAGGTCCCGGGAAGACAGGGTTCAGGCAGCTGATGGCCTTCGACCTCGGACTGCAGCACTGGCTCCCCGTTGGAATGCACACTGCCCGCTGCCCTGCTGCCTGGCAGATCTTCCGTAGTCCACAAATGACTGTCATGCAAGGAGCACATTCCCAGGAACACAGAGGGTGTCTAACTCCCCCAACAAGTGCTTGTGGAGGGCCCACCACGAACGGAGAGCTGTGAAGGCGTGAAGGCAGGCACTTTGCGGAGCTCAGGAGGGGAAAGCAGGGCCAGGAAGACGAGCTCTCAGCCACAGCCACAGAGCGGGGAGACAGAGGGGCCTGCAGAGCCCCCCCAAGAGGACCAGACTGCGCTGTGGTAGACCGAGAAGGAACTCTGAATCCAGACAGATCTAGACGGGAACCCTGGCCTGCGGCTCGTAGGACTTCTCACTCTGGGCACACGCTTCCCCTTCGGAGCTCCAGTGAAGGAGTGACCCTAGCCCGTAGGAACAGCAGGGATCAAGCAGAGGCACCCCTGCACGGCCTGTGGAGCCTGAGTACAGAGAAGATACAGAGGAAAAGACAAAGCTGCTTCAGTGATGAAAGTCCAGTTCCAGACTCGTGAGAGAACTATGACCATCTCCGTTAAACGTGTACAAAATGAATGTCTTGTGGCTTAAAGGAAATGATCAGCCTGTCTAGGACTGACCTGCAGATGTCCAAAATACCTAGAAACCCACCTGCCCCAGCCTCCTCGGGCGGCTGAGACAGAGCACCAAAGTGGTGGGCAGACACCAGAGGGGCTTGTGAACAACAGAAACATGTTTCCCACAGATCCGAGGCAGGAAGGCCCAGATCCAGGTGCTGGCGGACTGGGTGTCTGGTGAGAACCTGCCTCCTGGGTTCATGGACGGTACCTTCTTGCTGTGTCTGTACAAGGAGCGTGACGGGGCTCTCTGGGGCCTGTTTTATAAGGCACTAATTCCATCACAAGAGCTCCGCCTTCATGACCTGATCCGCTCCCAAGGGCTCCACCTCCTGCCTTGGGGGTCAGGGTGTCAGCATAAGCACATGAAGTTTTGGCAGGAGTACACAAGCATTCAGTCTGTAGCACCATCAGGCGTGTGGAGCCAGCCTGCGTGAACAGGGATCGTTTAAGCTGTGCCACTAAGTGTAGAGACACATCAGTACACGTCATGCACACTGAGTGTGACCCTCAGATGCCCAGGGCAACTGTAGAAACAGCCAGCGGCCAACCACACACCAAACTGTGGACACGAACACTGTCAGGAAGTCAGTCCAAGTGCAGCACGATCCCTTCTCAGCTGTTCTAAACCTCCCATATTTCATGACCCTGGACTATTTTATATGGAAGGACAAATAGTAAACCACTCAAAAACAAGTGGCAATTATAAAGAAAACAATCAAGGGAATAAAGAAGTCTCATTATATAATGAAATGGTGGGTTTCTCATCCCGGAGGGTTCAAGGGAGAGCGAGTTGGGGATTTTATAGAAGACATCCACCAGCCGGCTGGCAGGGTGCCTTCCAGTGCTAATATTCTGAAATTTTAATATACTTTATTTTCCACTTTCAGAAGAATCTTCAATGCTTAAAATAATACTACTGTCTGAATTAGAAATACCATTTGTGGGCCATGAAAAAATTAATTAGGGACATGGTTTTTAATATTATGTTGTTAAGGGCGCCTGGGTGGCTCAGTGGTTAAGCCGCTGCCTTCGGCTCAGGTCATGATCTCAGGGTCCTGGGATCGAGTCCCGCATCGGGCTCTCTGCTCAGCAGGGAGCCTGCTTCCTCCTCTCTCTCTCTCTGCCTGCCTCTCTACCTACTTGTGATTTCTCTCTGTCAAATAAATAAATAAAGTCTTTAAAAAAAAAATATTATGTTGTTAAGCTTCCATTAATATAAGAAATAAATGCCTGGGCGCCTGGGTGGCTCAGTGGGTTAAGCCGCTGCCTTCGGCTCAGGTCATGATCTCAGGGTCCTGGGATCGAGTCCCGCATCGGGCTCTCTGCTCAGCAGGGAGCCTGCTTCCTCCTCTCTCTCTCTCTGCCTGCCTCTCTACCTACCTGTGATCTCTCTCTGTCAAATGAATAAATAAAATCTTTAAAAAAATAAAAAAAAAATAATAATAAAAAAAAAAAAGAAATAAATGCCTTTACTTTGCAATATTTCTTCCAGAAGCTAATTTTACTTTCCTCCTACTGTGAAAGTAAGCATTTGCCTGTGGACAGAGCTTACATCTGTTACCAATGGACAAGAAAGACTTCATCTCAGAAATGTGATGAGCCCAAGATAACTTAAGAGTTTGGGTGCCATTTTTAAAAAAGAATTTTCAATTATTGTTAGCAGGAGAAAACACATTTAAAGACATTAGCCACAAAATTACCAGCCTTTTGCATTTCGTCTTTCGGGGCTGTACATTGTTGTCTTTGGTCTACACAGGCCGCTACCTCCCGCCCCAAACTCCCCTGTGTCGCTGTCCGGCTCTGTCTTCAGAATACGTGCTCCTGCCTTTCAGGCTGAAAGTGAAGAAATCGTGTAGGAGTTGGACTTGAGAAGAGGGACGTTAGATCCCAGCTGCCTGAACGAGGTTCCAGGAAACATCACCGTCTCTGATAGGTTCAAATTATGCTCCAACGAAACAGGGTGGTTCACCCCCAAGTCAGTGTCCCCAGCTCAACCTCCTGCTACGGGGAAGGACCACCCGCACCGCAGGACGCCCCACCCAGGGAAGCGGGGACGGTGGCGGGGAGTCACTGACACACGGCCACCTCCGGGTGGCGCTGTCACACGCACGGAGGCTTCCTGGCCACCCGGCGTCCTGTGCTCCAGGAACTGCGCAATTGTGCCCAAAATTAAACGGCAATTTTTGGCAGAGTCATTCCGCTAGGAATCTGAGACGAAGTCACCTAGAAACTCGAGCTTTCCTCTCAGAAATAACAGCTCCATTTTTAATCCCGAAGTATTTTGTTATTTTAACTTAGGGAAAAAATCTGGATTCCGTACAAAATGCTGATTCTTAGACCAGATGCGGACGTGCTTCCAGACGCCGGGAGAAGTTTGTTACAAAATGTCCGCTCACACGTCACACTGAGGTGACACGGCATCCTCTCCTTCCTAATTTTCCCTTCCGTTTTCTTCTCGTAACGCTTGGGGACAGGGTGTCTGAGGAAAGTCGCTGTCCGCTGGGCCTTGGAAGGACCTGTGCCACAGGCCAACAGCCAGCCCCACTGAGCTCTGGCCATTCGCTCACCGCACGCCTGTCCTGGGCCTGACCCTGTCCCAGGGGTGCGCGGAGCTGGACGAGACCCCGAGGACAGCCAGGCCGAGGCGGCCGGACGGGCACTCTGGGGCCGGGGAGGCTGCGTGAGGAGCGCTGGGGCGCCGAGGGACAGGCCGGCCGGCAGAGTGCACCGGGGGAACGGCCCGGGCTCCCTGCCCCAGCTCGAGGCGATCAGAGAGGCCTTTAAAGGACAACTTATTTCTGACTTTTCCCCTATTTCTGGGTCAGCGCTTGTTGTTCTGTTGCTGTAGAAACAGGGAAACTCTGGATTCCTTCCCCACTACTCAGTAGGTCCCGTCTGCATGACACGGGCAGGACACACTCACAGATTTGGTCTTTCATGTTTTCAAGCCGAACAGCCACGCTCGTCCGTAATTTAAGCATTTAACGCTGGCGCAGCACTGATGCAGAGGAAGGCTTACACTCAGCTCTGATCGTGCCCCAGGAATCGTCCAAACATGTCACAGGGCCATATTTCACTTAACCTGCACCCCGATTCCACGAGGGATGCCGGTTGCCAACAGGGACGCGGAGCTCGGGAGGCTGAGGCCTCGCCCACCCTGCACAGCCAGACTCAGGCAGAACGTGGCCGGAACAAGCCGTGCCTGACTGCAGACCACACTCTCATCCGCGTGCAGACTGGACGCTGTCCCGTGCCCTTCGTCTTCAGAGCAGGGATGCCGGAGCAAGAAAGAAGTCAGGCAGAAACTACGGACGCTCCCAAAGCCCTAAGTGCAGTTTCCCACACAGCATCCCACAGAAGCAAGTGTCAGTCACATCTGAGGAAGCATTTCATCCACGGACATCAGGAAGAAAGCAGCACGGTGGGTGGGGTGGGCTGGGCGCTCGCTGCAGACCCTGGGTGGGAGGCCCTGTGACAAGGAGCTCTTGGCAGGACCCACAACAAACCCCCAACCCTGGGCCCTTCCCGACAGGCAGCCTTGAGAAGGATGCACACACAGCGCCTGCCTGCGTCCGCCCATACAGGAGGATGCGGCACAGGTAGTTGAGCCTCGGCCTTTGGCTCAGGTCACGATCTCAGGGTCCTGGGATCGAGTCCCATGTGGGGCTTCCTGCTCAGCGTGGGGTCTGCCTCTCCCTCTGCTGCTGGTCCCTATGCTCGCTCTCTCTGTCTGGCAATGAATCAATAAATAAATCTGTATGAGGGGCGCCTGGGTGGCTCAGTGGGTGAAGCCTCTGCCTTCGGCTCAGGTCATGGTCTCAGGGTTCTGGGATCGAGTCCCACATCGGGCTCTCTGCTCAGCAGGGAGCCTGCTTCCTCCTCTCTCTCTGCCTGCCTCTCTGCCTGCTTGTGATCTCTGTCAAATAAATAAATAAATAAAATCTTTTAAATAAATAAATAAATAAATAAATCTGTATGAAAGCAGACCCCGGGCAGGCCGCCAGGACCAGGCAGGGTGCCCGTGCGCACAACCGTCGCTCCCCAGGGTGGGGCCAGCCAGACTGTGCGGGGCCATGGGCGCTGTGGGGCAGGTCTGGCCTGGGCGGGCCACATGGGATTGCCCAGAGGCCTGCAGATACCGGCTTCGCTGTTCCCTCGGGCAGCTCACAGTCGGATGCGAGGACACAGAGTGTCCAAGACATGAGACTTGGCCGGGAAAGGACTCGAGGGGCCGACTCGGCCAGACGCGTTCCCAGGGCTGAGTGCAAACGCGAGTCTCGCCCCTCCCGGCCCCTGTTCACTCCCCAAGTCCCAGCCGATCCTACTCTATTGTAAACAAACCTTCTCCTGGAGAAACTGCTCGTTTACCAGGACGAAGCCTGCCTGCCTTTATTTTAAGGCCCATCAGATACGCAGACACCGGCGTGCAGGCGGGCACCTGTCTGGTTGTTTAGCAGAAAAAGTGAACTGGGGAGAGCCAGTCCCGCAAGCCTTCCGCGAGGAAGCCATCAGGGCTGATGTCACAAAGACACAGTTCAGGTCTTTCCTGTGTGCTTTGGAGCCAAAACCCTGACGTAGGAATAGGGGAAAACCTCTCCTTTCCAGCTTTCACGCTCAGTCTAATCAGATAAGGTTGGGTGATCCTTTGAATGTGGTGTGAAGAAAAAGAGGGAACGGTCTATTTTTCTGAGCGGTCTCTGGCTGGTGACAGAAAGGATACGCCCCACGATAAAGGAACCCGGAGAAGCAGCAGCGTTTCCTTTAAAAACCGCAGCTGGAGCGCAGGAAGTCCGAAACCCGCCCCGCGCGCTCCCAGGGACCTGGCAGTGGGTTATAGCACAGAGATAAGGAGGGTGGGAAAGCGCGTCTGCTCCCAAGGGCAGGCAAGTTAACACCCCCACAGGTGGGAAGGAGCAGCCTAGCCACACCGCACCATGTGCACAGGAAAGGCCAGAGTCCAAGGTCTCGGCACTTGAGGACAGAATGCTCGCTTGTAACCTCTCATCCCTACAGAGACCGCCACGCAACCTCGCCCTTCGTGTCTGAAGGTCAGCTGTCCCCAGCTGCGAGGACCCAGAGGACCCCAGGTCTGGGACGTGCCCGCAGACCACACGTTGACCTTGCCATGAGGTCACACCCCTGCCCCCCACTTCCAACCCAAAAGGGAGGTCCTTGCACCAGAAGAGCCGGACAGACTCTAGCAGGGAGGCTCGTGGGGGTCATGTGGCCGGCCAGGAGAGGCGCAGGACAGAGGACAGTGGGAGACGGGAGATGGGGTCTTAGCCCTCACACTCAGCTCTGCCCGGCTGCTCTCAGGCTAGAGGAGGAAACCTGGAGCCCAGGCTGACCGCGTGACACACCACCAGCCAAGCCCACCGTGGGCAAACCCGAACTCTGGTGGAGGAGGAGCCTCTGCTGGGCAGGGAGACCACATGGAGACGGGTGGGGTGAGGGCACACGTCCGGCTCAGGGGACCGTGCACAGGAGCGTTCATGAAGGAGAGGGACAGAGATGCAGTGACCCAGCCTCCTTGGGACATGAGGGCACTGCTCGGGGAACAGAGCTCCCCAGATCTTTCCCAGCCTGGGTCCTGGAAGAACCAGAATCCCGGAAGAGGAGGACGGAAGAGAGGAAGGACAGATCCGCACCCACGTCCCCACCACAGACTCGCAGACCTGCGTGGGTCTGAGCTGGAGGAAACCAAGGGCTTGCCGTGGTTGGAGATGAAACCACTTGGCGATTCCACCAGACGACTCAGCCAGTCTGGAGCCTGGAGTCCCTGAAAGCCAGTAGGATCTGCCACAGGCATCTTCCAGGCTGGGGGCTGGGGGCCAGAAACACAAGGTGATTTCCCTTAAGGGACCTGCTGTCACAAGTGAGCCCTGGAACATTTCAGACTGTTTTGAAACTGCTTCCAGAGTCCATTTGTCTGTCTTCCAAGAATATGAGCCTCGTGGTTTGAAGTCCCATTGCCTGAAGGAAGACATGAATACCACGCCCGAAAACGCAGACTAGACGCCAGATGCACCGGACGAGCTTCAACGGCCGTGGAGCGGTGGAAAGGGTCGGTGCTGGAACCCAGGGGACAGGGGCTTCGGGGAACCCGCAGGCAGGAGGAAAGCAGGGAAGGCCATGTCAGCTCGCCTCCGTCCCCACACCTTCATTTCTGCAAATGAATTCTCCACGTCCGTCCCGCATGGGCATCTCCTCGTGGAGCCTTCTCCTTCCCAAATAACACAGGAGAAGCTGGTGGGGTCCTCCGTCCTCTCACACAGGACAACGGAGAGGGGCTGAGCTGAAAACAGATGGTCCCCACGGACCGTGTGGAGGACATGGGTTTGAAATCCCAGAGACGTCTTTAAGACGGTTACAGTAACAGCCCTTCATAAAGCCAGGATCATTTGCATATAAATGAATCACAATTAATTCCAAAGAAAGGAGGCTCTATCCGCAATAGGTTGTAAGAAAACCTAACCAGTTGAACCTCGAGCCATCCCGGTATTTGGTACTGGGCAGGCAGAATAAAAGAACGTTTTAAAAGACACAAAACAATGAGTCTGGCTCCTTGTTTAGGATCTGCAGTTCACGGCCCCCAGACACACACAGAACCGGAGAAGGTTGTCGGCCCGACGCCAGGAGCATCGTTCTTACGGTGGGCCTTCCACGCAGAGGCCGTCCGTGGAGCTCTGGGAATGGCCACTGCAGCCCTCCAAGGACCCACAACCCGGAGATCGATCCGGGCCTCAGTGAACTCCGCAGGGAAAAAGAGTCCATTTTCCTGGACGTTTTAGTACAAAATAGCTGGTGACGCCGAGAAATCACGACGACACACAGAGACGTCGGCCGATCGCCGACTCTCCTTGCTGGCTCCCAAACCCTCGCCATGTCCTTCCCACACTCCCGGAGCATCACGTTCAGGACCCGCGACTAGAGGTCCTTCTAGAGATCCCACTCGAATACGACCGCCAGCGCTGCCACACTGGCTGCTTTGCGGGACAAATAAAGTGGTGCCCCCTGCTCTGATGCTGGGGGCTGGGGCCGGTGTCCACCACGGATTCTTCTTGTGGCTCTTCTCCAGGCCCCCTTCTTCCTCTAGGCCGCAGCCGCCCAGGGTGACCCAGACAGGTGACCCCTGAGAAACGCCCTCACCCAGCAGAGCAGGCCCGTGGGGACCCCGCTCCTGCCGACCGGAGCCCCGCCTGGGAAAGCAGGAAGCGGCTCGGGCACCGAGGAGGCAGGTCCTGGCGGGAGTCCGCGTCAGTCACGTATGCACGAACGGGAAGACGGGTCCTGGCGACGCCAGCACAAGAGGGATGATCTTCCGGAGAGGGGGACTGCGGTCCGTCCTCAGTCGTCCGCTGGGGAAGCTGCAGAGAACACAGCGGTGCACCGGCCCCTCCCGGCTTGGCCTGCTGCGGGGTCAAAGCCCTGTAAGCCGCCAGAAGACGTGCAACCATCGCAGCGCTCTTATCCACGCGAACGGGTGGCCGGCAGAGGGTCTGTGAGTCTCTGACCTGCTCCGAGGCCTCACGTGCCTCTCATCGGGCACTTACTGAAGGTTGGGCCCAGGACCAAGGGCGCGGCTGCCCGTAGCACCCAGCAGGCTGGCACAGAGGCCCCGACCTCCAGCGCAATCAAGCCAAAGGAGTGGCCGGAATGGCGGCAAGAATCCAGTTCCAAGCAGGGTCACGGACGAGCTGTGTTTGCAAACATGTATGGGAGAGGCCAGGGCGTCCGGGGCCGAGTCAGAGCCCTCTCGGGCTGATCACCGCGGGTTTCAGCGCTGGTTGCCATGAGGTTAAGCCCACCTCTGGGTGCTGCTGAGGCTCCTGGGTACGTGAGGCCAAGACCCAGCGGGCGCAGAGCCGGTCGGAAGGCAAGGACAGACGCACTGGGGTCCCTGCTCCCGTGGATGCCGGCTGCCAGCCGAGGCACAGACCAGGCCTGGGGCCCAGGGGCCTCGGGGCCTGCCAACAGCCACCGTAGGAAAGCGTCTGGGATCCTGGCCAGGTGGTGGCTGGAAGCCAAGGGGTCAGGTGGAGTGAGACAGAGAGAGAAGCCAGAGACCCAGCAGGAGTTTGTGGACGTGCGAGCCGCGGCCTCACTGTGTTTCCAGCCCCGAGAGGCCGTGCGTGCCGATGCCAACACGAGTCCAGCAGGGCCGTGCCAGCACCCAGCTGCCCAGGACCCCTGGCCGCGGCCCGTTGGGGTGCTAGGACCCTTCGCACCTGTAGAATTGTAATTTCAGTATCAAGGCCTAGTCACAATTTTAAATAGTTTCAGAACATCTTGGTTCTGACGCAGGAAAATAAAAAGTGGCTGCATATGCAGCTGACGACCTGTCATGTGCAGACGATAATGCAAACAGAATATCTCAGAATATGTCACAAAATTTCCAAAATTCAGAGGGTTGCTGTGACAAATTCTTGTGACACAGAGACCACCTTCCAACCACTGAGCAGCTGTCAGAGCTCGTGGCTGACGTGGACTACAGCCGTTCAGTGGTCCACGGCGACGTGCGGGGCCACAGCAGAGACCGGCGGGGGTGCCCGGTGCTGAGCGACCCCTCCCAGCAGGAGGCCAGGGAGGCCGCAGAGGCCGCAGCTTTCAGGCTTTCAGGAGGGCGAGAGGAG
Organism: Mustela lutreola; assembly: GCF_030435805.1. NCBI lineage: Eukaryota > Metazoa > Chordata > Mammalia > Carnivora > Mustelidae > Mustela > Mustela lutreola. The sequence goes on along the minus strand of NC_081293.1, from coordinate 202,273,038 downwards.
CCAAGGGAGGTTCAGGGACACAAGAGCCAGTTGGGCTCCATCTTGGCAGGACCCCAAGAAGAGCATCCCCGAGGACTGTGCCTCAGTGCCCTCCTGGGGGGGACACTGGATTTGTCTAGAAGGAACACCTGCCTGCTGTCGCAGACCGTGCTGTCACAGACCCTGCTGGAGACCTCCACATCCTGGGCGGCACGGGGATTGGGGGATAGGCTGGGCGCAGTCCCTCCCAGGGGCCCCTCAGCAGACTGTGACGTCAGTAGAAGCACACAGGGCCTAATGTTGTGGGTTCAGGCGCAGCTGGGGTGAGAACCGTCTCTCGGCCAGCCTCCCCAGTACATGAAGGCACAGGGGTCTCGTGGACACCCGGGAACTGAGAGCAGTGGCCAGCAGCCCTGGGAGGAGGGGGTTGAGTCCAGCTGCTGAGAAGCCCGGAGCCAGGGAGGCATGCCTTGCAGCTGAGTTGGCACACACAGGCAGACAGACAGCAATGTCCACTAAAAAAGTGTACGCTGTGGGGTCTGGTTTCCTTTTTCCCCGGAGGAGCCAGCAGGAACGTGTTGTGAGCCTTACACACTGTAGGGGAACAGAGGGACTGTCAGCACCCAGGACTGCTGGGCAGTGAGACAAACCCAGGCGCCGGCACTTGCAATGACAGACTCAGGCCTGGGTCAGGGCCCGTCCGAGGCACGGAGATTACACAGGGGCCTCGGCTGCTGGGTTTGGAACCTGCTTGCCATGGAACATGCTTCAGCAGATACACAGATCAGGTGTGTGCTGGGCTGGCTGCAGGCCCTAGCGACAGCTGAGACAGTTGCCCACACCCACGGGAGGGTCCCCCAACACCAGGAGCTGCAGCCGCACACCAACCATCGAAGACGGAATCTAAAACCTTGTGTAACAGACGTTTGGCTGATGTGAGGAGGAGCATGGTGATACTACTCTCTGCGCCTGCTTCACAAAAGCACAGATTTAGACAAGATAGCCAAGTGTGCGGCAAAGATCAGGTCTGGGAGAGGCAGGTGCTCCAGGTCAGCCACGGGACAGCCAGCAGGACGTGAGGACACCGGCATCCACACTGCAATAAACAAGTAGCCTAGGGTCTGGACATGGACAGAGAACCCAGCACACGGAAGACGCCCCACTCCAGGAAGAGGCGGTCAGGTGAGCCTGTCCTGCCCCCTCCAACCCCAAGCAAGCTTGATCTTGGGCAGGAGTCGCGAGCCCCTGATTGAGCCCAGCCAGTCTCCAGTGCCAGCAGAATGAGGAACCGGGTAGCTACCCACCAACATACTCTGACCTTCACTCCCCCTGCAGGTCGTGCAGGGGGGGCCCCCACCTACGGTAGCTCCCGTTGGCCCACAGCAACCTGTAAGATGAGTGTCCCGAGTGGACAGAGACCACTGTCCCCGTTCCACAGGTGGGGAGGGGTTTGAAGGGAAGACAGGGAAGCTCCTGACTCCTGACCCACACACACAGGCATCACACACACTCGCACGCACACACACCTGCACACACGTGTCCCCCGACCACCCCAGGGCCTGTCCTGTCCCAGAAGCACCACACGGCCCGCCCAGAGCCACCCCTATAAGGAGGTCACTGGGACACTGGCTACAGCTCTGAGGGTAAAGAGCCAAGGCTGCCCCAGCACGTGACCCAGGGAAAGACACAGGAAGACGGACGCCCAGCCTTCACTTTGCCGAGCAGTGCAGCCAAACGTGGGGGAAGCAGAATGTTCAGAAAATCTAATATTCTTCTTAATTCAATCTCCCGGATGCCACAGAATTAAAGGGAGAATTAAATGTTTTTAAAGCTTTTAAAATAAATCAGAGGCCTTAAGAAATAATCCTTCAGGGGCGCCTGGGTGGCTCAGTGGGTTAAGCCTCTGCCTTATGCTCAGGTCATGATCTCAGGGTCCTGGGATCGAGCCCCACATCGGGCTCTCTGCTCATTAGGGAGCCTGCTTTCCCCTCTCTCTCTCTGCCTGCTTCTCTGTCTACTTGTGATCTCTGTCAAATAAATAACTAAAATCTTTAAAAAAAAAAAAAAAAGAAGAAGAAAGAAAGAAAAGAAAAGAAAGAAAGTAAAGAATCCTTCAAAAGCAGTTTGAGTTTCTACAATGAGCAAACAGTGGGGGGCGGAGGTAGGGGTGCTTCAAAGAGTAACACACCCCAGCCACGAGGGACTCACAGCCTAACAGGAGAGCCCCCCCACACAACTGGCTCCGTTTGGGCAGAATTAAGTAAACACCAGGCGGAAGGCTGGGGTGGTGGTGGCCTTGATGGGCCCCAGGGAAGGAGAGGAGCCTCACAAACAGAGAGCTGCCCTGGGGGGTCTGCAGCATGGGAGTACCTCGGCCCCCTCTCTGATGGGCCTTGGGGTCTAAAGGGTCCCGTCCCAAAGCTGCTCCTTCGCAGACCGGACGGGAAAGAAGGCAGGGCTCTACTCATCCACGATGCCCTTTAGAAATGACAACACGAGACTGCTTCTGTTACGTGGGAAAAATAGAAGGTTAAAGAATGACAGATCACGACTAGTTGGATATTGAAGCCAGACTGTGTGCAGGTGCCAGAGCCCGTTAAGTGAGCCCACGAGAAGGGATGAAGATGTCTGTGGGACTGTCAGGGAAGCAACACAGACTCACACGGACCGTTTAAAGGTCACCAGCAGTTCCTAGGAGCTCGTGCTGAGACCAAAACATAGGAATGTCTCAGATAGATCGATAGATGATTGGTAAGACATGCATAGACAAGACTGACAGGTGACTAATAGACGACAAATTGATAGATTATCGATGATAGATCAAAAGACAGATGGTGGTTCCCGGCCATGCTGCTAACTGGTACCCGGCGGACCCTGAAAACAATTCTGCCCAGAGACTCTGAGTCCAGCCGTCTGGGGGAAGCTTGTGTTTGCTCCCAGCCTGAGGCTGGACTCAAGCTCTAAGCATGCGTGTGACATTAATACACACACGTGTGTCCAATGTCTCATCCCTGAGGGTGTGTGTGGGTGAGTAGATCACAGTGTCTGATCTGAACGTCGCTGGGCCCCAGCTGGCTGGGACCCGTGTGCCTAGGGCATTAGAGGGAGCAGTGGACAGGCCATGCCCTCCTGTCCCCACGGCAGAGGCCCCTGTGAGCAGAGCGCATGCCTTCCGGCGCTCTCTGCTGGGCACGGGCGCCCACTCTGAGACACGCTGGTGTTGTCCAGGCATCTTCCCAATTCTGGGCACACGTGCCAGCAAGCCCAGGGGCCACAGTCAAAAGCCACACGTCTGGTGTGTTTTCACCCAGTCAAGTCCGAACATCAGCAGGGAAGGAAAGGGGTTTCTAGTCCCTAAAACAACTGTCAGGTGAACACGATGATTCCTTCCTATTTGACAGGAGGGTAGACTGAAGTAGGTGACGCCCGGGTCACACACTGTTTAGACTCAGACCTTGGCAACTGTCTGTCTGATGTGCCCTCACCGAACCACGTTTTACCAAGTGCCTGTCCGAGCTGGGCATCGAGGAAACCGTCTATTGGTCATGACCGCAGTCAGCTGTGTCAGGAAGAACGGAGCAGCCCGGTCTCTGGGGTGGGGGGCGCTCATCCTGTCCCTCCCAAACCCCCAGGCCTGGGTGGCCTTCCTCAAGCAGAAGTAGGTGCACAGCAACGTGCAAAACCCAGACACTCGGCCGTCCCTGGCGCCTGCCCCCCAGAGGCCACGTGTGTCTCCTCTGGTTTCACCCGACTCGGCAGAGTCCGGCTGTTCTGCTCAAATGGGTCCTGAGACGGGCCCCCGGACGGCAAGGACAGGACAGGCGGCCGGGCCACAGGCTCTCCCAGGGTCCCGGAAGGCCCCTGCTAGGACGCTCCGGACAACCCGCCCCTTTGCCGTGCAGCCTGCTGCCCTGTGGGGCGGAGCGGGAAGGGTGTACGCGGGGCCATCTTCCTGCCTCTGCACCCGGTTAGGGGTGCGCAGGCTCGAACCGTCCAGTGAAGAGATTTCCCGGCCGCACACAAGAACCACTGTACTGTCCTAGTCTGATCTGGGTTCAGCCTTGCGAGTTTGAGTGTAAAAGATAATGAACAAAAGTTAAAAAAAAAAAAAGATGCCATTAAAGTAGAAGCCTTGACTCTGTGATCACCAGATGGTGTATTCCAGTACTCGGGGGAGAATTTTGTTCTCACAGATTTATAAAGGTAATAATTACAGCTTGAAGCTGAACCATGGAAAGTCCAAACTCCCTCTGATGGCAGCTGTTCAGTTGCCCAGGGTTGTTTTCCTGTTCTTGTGGCATATTTCCACATAAACTCTGCACAGATGGCACCGATCCCCTCTGCAGGGCAGGACACCTGCTCCCCCAAGCCACACTCCCCCTCCTCACAGCTCCAAAGGAAGACCAGCAGTCTCTCCCCAGCTGCACCCCCTCAACACCACAGAATTACCTCTGCAGATGGTCCAAAGCTTTGGCTGCAGGGGCAGAACAGTCCTCGGGCTAGAAAGGAGGAATGGCCCATCGTGGCCAGAGAAAGGACGCTGCTGACTCAAAGAGGGTCTGTTTTGAGCAGCGCAGGTCACCCCGTGAGTGGTAGTTCTGACTGCAGAGCTGGCTCACTTTTTGAGGGAAAAGCCCCGGCAGAACCAAGGACTTCGGGGCCTGGGGTGGGGGGCAGCTGCACGTGCACGGTCAGGGCTCACCCTCCACCCACCCCGCTCGGAGGCCTCTGGGAGCATCTCCTGAGTCAGGGCGAGGGCCCAAGTGTGGTGGGAAAAGGTAAGAACTATAAGGACGGGGCTTCCCTGTAGAAAAGCTTTTACCTAACTGGGTTTTTTTTAAAGTATTTCGGATTAGTGCTTACCAAAAATAGATCTTCAAAAAATAAGTGATAATCCCCCTTGATAGCACCCTGAAAAGACTGGATTCTGGTGGATATTTTTTAAACAACATTTCTTAGAGGAAAGCTCTTAGCTGTTTGGAAGTCTGAATGCAAGCGCCTGGCCCAGAGAAGGGGAGAGGGATGGCTGGATGTCTGCTGCCCCCTATGGCTCACACTCTCACAGTTCATGTGCCTTTGCAAATCCTGGAGCCCAGAGCATCCTTGAGGGAGGGCAGCCTTGTTCCAGGGTGCACCAAGGGGCACCAATAAGCCCTGAGGATGCGTGAGCTGCGCCCTCAGCACATGCGGGGGAGCTACGGGCGCCGAAAGTTCCGAGCCAGCCATGGGCTGGGAGACCCAGGAGTGGACGGGGGAGGGTCAGTGACGGAGGCGGGGGGAACTCTCCCGCTTCTTCCTGACCCTGCCCCAGGCACTGTCAGAAGCATGGCCCTGAGAGCATCCTCCTGGTGCAAAGCCCCCACCTTGGGGCCAAGACCTTTTACCCTGTCTATTGACAGAACAAGGCTTACCTGTCAGAAGGCATGTTCGTTGTCAGAATGGCTAAAATCAACAACACGGGAAACAACAGATATTGGGAAAGACGTGGAGAAAGGGGAACCCTCGTGCACTGTTGGTGGGAATGCAAGCTGGTGCAGCCACTCTGGAAAACAGTGTGGAGGTTCCTCAGAATGTTAAAAATAGAGCTACCCTATGACTGAGCAATTATACAACTGGGTATCTATCCGAAGAGTACAAGAACACTAATTCAAAGGGCTACATATACTCCAATGTTGATAGCGGCATTAATAGCCAAATAATGGAAGCAGCCCAAGTGTCCATGGATTGATGAATAGGTAAAGAAGCTGTATGTATACATAATGCAATATTACTTGGCAATCAAAAAGAATGAACTCTTGCCATTTGCAACAACAAAGATTGAACTAGAGCATCTTATGTTAAGTGAAATAAGTCAGTCAAAGAAAGACAAATGCCATAGGATCTCACTCATATGTGGAATTTAAGAAAGAAAACAGATGAACATTCATGAAGGAGGAAATGAGAAAAGGAGAGAAGGAAACAAGCCTAAGAGACTCTTAATGACAGAGAACAAAGTGAGGGTTTCTGCAGGGAGGCAGCTGGGGGATGGGCTAGACGGCTGATGGAGATTAAGGAGGGCACCTGTTAGGACGAGCACTGGGTGTTATATGTAGGTGATCAATTACTGAGTTCTACTCCAGAAGCTAATATTGCATTGTATGTTAACTACCCAAAACTCAAAAAAAGGAAAAAGGTACACTCTTGTCAACCTTACAACATAAGTGATGACCATGTAGCTAGGAGGGAAAGAAAAAAACTGGGGTCCCTAGTGGGGACAGGGCAAAAACAGGTGCTAAGCTCAGGGCTTGGCCAAGAAAGCAGCAGGAACACCCCTGAGACATGGTGCTGGGGCCTGCTGAGACCAGGCTCCATCGAAACAGAAACCCAAAGTCCACTCCCCAGCAGGCCAATGAGAAATGCTGAGGGAGCCCCAAAACTGAGGAAGGAGCAGACAATGAAGATGAGCACCACGGCCGCCCCCCCACAAAGACCCAAAGGATCAGTGAGAGAAATCTGGAGCAACAGCAAATCTCAAACACACCCCAAGCCCTGATAGAGTGACTCAAGCCCTTCATGAAAGGCCTGGTAGGAGGCGGCCAGTCATTTCCAGGTCTGAGTCTCCACTGCCCTATACCAGATAAGCAACTTTCAACAAAAAACAAGAAGCCTACACAAAAGTAAGAAAAAATGCAACATACTCCTAAAAGATGAAACCACCATCAGAACCATGGATACCATAGCGAGGGGAGCCTCGGGGGCTCAGCTGGTTAAGCATTTGCCTTCAGCTCAGGTCATGATCACAGGATGCTGGGATGGAGCCTCTCATCAGGTTTTCTGCTCAGTGAGGAACCTGCTTCTTCCTCTCCCTCTGCCCCTCTTCTTTCAAATTTAAAAAAAAAAAAAAAAAACAAATAAATAAAAATAAAAAATCTTAAAAAAAAAAAAACATAGGACAGTGATGTTGAACTAACTGGATAATTTGCAGGGAACCTAAAATAATATGGTTAACACATTAAAGGGTATAGTGGAAGAGGCAGACAGCATACAGGATTAGGTGGGTAATTTCAGCAGAGAAATGAATACTATGAAGAATTAACTAAATGTAAATGCTAGAAAAGAAAAACATAATAGCAGAAAAAGAATGCCTTCAGTAGGCTCATCCTTAGATTCAACACAGGAAGGAAAGAATAAATGAACCTGAAGACAGGTCAAGAGAAATTACCCAAACTGAAACAGAAACAGAAAGAGGAAAGAAAGGCAGAACACATTATCCAGGAGCCTTGAGATAATATCAAACAGTCTAATGTACACATCACCGGACTCTGAAGGAAGCAGAGAATAGGGAAAGAAATACTTGAGGAAATAACGGCTGAGAATTTTCCAAAATTAATGACAGAAACCAACAGAAGATCCAAGAAGATCCAAGAAGTTCAGAGAACACCAAGTAAGATAACTTTTTTAAAGCAGGGGAGGGGAACAAGAAACCCACATATCATAATCAAATTGTTGGTAAAAAGTCCAAGAGAAAAGCCTAAATAAAACAAGCCAGGGAAGAGACATATATATTGTACACAGGGGCGAAGATGAAAATCTAGGCACCTTCTCTTCAGAAACCTGGCTGACAATGGAAGGACATCTTTGATGTGCTGAAGGAAAACTCTCAGCCCAGAATGCTATACTGAGTTAAGATGCATTTCTTAAGAGGAGAGGGGTGCCTGGGTGGTTCAATCGGTGCATTCAACTCTTGGTTTCCACTTGGGTAATGATTTCAGGGTCATGAGATTGAGCCCTGCATCCGGCTCCTCTGCTTGAGATGTTCACGCGCGCTCGCTCTCTCATGTGTGAACATCAGCACATGGGAAGAGACACACAAGCAGATGCACACAGGAGGAGAGGAGGGAGGGAAGTCCGTCAACTTACACCGTGCACGGGGGGTACGAGACCATCCGGAGACAGACTCTGGCTCAACGGAGACTTCTGCTGTCAGCCCCAGGGCAATCACCAACAACTTTTTGAAAGAGGTGTTTGAGTGCTAAGTCAGCAGACGTGAAATGGAATCATACAAAATGCTCAGTTAACTAGAGAGAAGGGAAAACAAGAGGAAAAACAGAAACGTTTACGTGACTCTGAAAGCACACTGACGTCTTAGGCAAAGCTCACCTTGTTGCGTCTGTGGACGGCCTCCCGGTGAGCCTTCCCACACGCACACCCGCTCTTTTATCGCCTCGGGAAGCTCTCCCACAACTGTCCGGGCTCCTCCTCTCCGTTGCTCATCCGTGGAAACACTGTGACCCCCACTTCGGACCGCCGGTGTTTCACTATTTTCATCAATTTTTCCCTCTGCATCCTGAGAAACCCCTCAAGTCTGGACATCGCTGACCCATTCTCCCTTACGGAAAAGACCCATTTGTCACCTTCAGTGTGGATTTTAACTCTTATTTTACACATTTTCTCTAGTATTTAATGTTGAACCTGTTTTCTCCTTGGCTTTCTATTCCTTTCCAGGGAAGCCATTTCTCATCATAGCCGACCGTTTTGTTGTTGTTTGCTGCTGCTGTTTTTCTTCCTCTGGCCAAGTGTCTCCAGATGTCTATTCCCTTTCTGGGTCCTCAGGATCATCTTTCATCTGCCAAATAATACATTTCATGGCACTACATTCATCACTCTTGGTCTACTCCTCCTTCAAAGAGCACCAATGTCCATACTCTGGTTGCCAATGAGCAGAGTTCAGTGAGACCTTCTCCTTCTAGACGCTGGGGTAAGAGCTGTGCACACCTCTAGCCCAAAGCAGACTCTTTCTGGTGCAGACCCCAGACTCAGATGGGAACTCCTCTTCTGTTCTTGGTGTCTGCTAGACACTCTAAACAAGCTCTTCAAAGAGCAAAACCCCCAAAATTGGCTTCCCCAGTAAGGACTGCCAGCAGGACCTTCTATTCCCCACATGTCCTCAAAGATAATTTTGGCAAAACTATATTTTGGCACTTCTCTCCCTCTTGGTATTTCCCGGTATTGGGGTCTTGAAGTGGATGGCAGGAAGGAGGTGCTGATGGTGGGCATGAGGGAGCTTTGTCTGAAAGCAGCAATGTCCACCGAAGGGAGAAGCAGTGCCCGCGGAGCATGGGGCAGTGGGGATTGCAGTCAAGTCTTGTGTCCAAGACACAGGTCCAGTGGGAGGACCTCAATCTCTAGGTATTACTGGCACTCTTCAGCAGAGTCCAACGATCTCACATCTAGAAGTTGCTCCTAATCAGTGGGTGAGATTTTGGTGGCCAGGCCTTGCTCCTCCTGTGTCTTCCTGAGCCTCTATGGGGTTTAGAAGAGCCAGTATGGCTGCTAGCTTGATGCCGTCTTATCCTGCACGTTGCTGGAGGTCACTCCCCTCAATTCCAGTTTAGGACAAACTTCACACCTAAGGGCTGGGGGCAGTAGATGAGGGGCCGAGGAGATTAGCCTGTTTCCAGAATTACAGTCCCCACAACCAGTCACGAAATGCAGCGTTCTGACAGGACCTGGCTCTGTGTTAGTGACAGCCACACAGCCAACTCACTCAGCGGCCACACATTCCTTTCTTCCTTCTTTCACCATTGGTTGAGCACCTACTGTGTGCGAGGCAGACACACAGCCCTCAGAGACGATGTTGAGAAAAGAGACACATCTCTGCCCACAGAGCTCCTGGTCCAGTGAAGGAGGCAGACACCAGCTGAACAAGTCAGACACACACAGTTCACACAGGTGACACGCTCCGGAATGTTCCTTTTTACCTTCCATGTAAAAGATGCTCTGCTTCTGCAGTGACATCTCCCTGTTGCTAAGTGTGGCCCAAGAGACCGAAGCTCCCCCAGGCCCTCGCTGACCATCCTCAGCCATCACTGTCCAGGGGACACGGAGCTGGCCAGAAGGCCATCCCGGGCTTTCTTGTTATAACTGAGTGCAAAACTCAAGAGCATTTATTTACTTGGGTTATTTTTATACAGACATTTTTAAATTCTAAAGCATAATGTAAAATGTGTCTGACATTCAAATAATGCCAAAAGAAGCCCAAGAAAGTTTTAAGAAAACAGTTGGCAGAGGTCATTTCAATGACATAACTCCATTTAATTTATGCCTGAGTATGTCCTTTCCTGCAGGACTAAGAAAATTGTTCATTAAAGAACATTTTCATGGTAGAGTGTTTAAAATACAAATGTGCTAATATTTTAAAGCTCTTCTAAAAAGTAGAAATATTCTCAGAGAAGAACATAACCGACTTGACCATTTCCAGTTCAGCATATACTCAAGTGTTTGTTGTTTCCATTCAGAAAATAGTGATTTATTTACTGGGAACACAGAGGTGACATTCGTGTAAATAAGTTACGTACAGAATACATGTCCTCTCTCTACATCAATGTACATACACACGGGAGTCACCGTGTCTCCCATGGGGGTCACACCCAGCCCTCGCCACTGCCCCCAGGACCACACCGCGCCCTCCTGCAGACCCCCTACAAGGCTTCCCGCAGGAGCAGCTGCAGCTTCCTCAGCTCGTCTGCCACGGGGGCTGCCCACGTCCTCTTCAGGTACTGGACGTCCACGCGGCCAGAGGCTCTGGCCAGCACCAGGGCCAGGAAGCAGCCGTTGGCTTTCTCGGCTTCACCCACGACTGTCATGGCCGCCAGCCTGAAAGGAAGAAGCACGTGCTGTGTGACCATGAGTCCCCGGATTATCTATCCTCCAAGGAACGAGGAAAGAGCATTTACTAAATGCTAAATTCTAAAAATTTCAGTAATAGTCAGAAGAAAGGTTAGGCCAGAAATAAACATAAAAGATCTATAGAAACCGCTTAGAAAATGCATTTCTACATTTCTGCAGACTGAGTGCTTACGAGGGTCACAGGTCGCAACGGTCCAGGCCCTGAGCGGAGACCCTCCCGGCCAGCCTGTTCCTCTTTTCCACAAGGCACTAAGGAAACAGTCTGCGGTGAGCTTTGGTACGACTCAGCCCCATCATGACTCACAGGAGGAGGAGGAAGGGTTTTAAAGGCAGACAATGTCAGACCATTCGGACAGGTAGGGTTACAAGGAGATAAACACGGTCTCATCAACTGAGGAGAGATCTGCTGCAGCAAACAGGGTGAGGGACATAGTTTGTGGGATGCAAGCCAGGAAAGCAAGTATCCTTAGACACTGAGAGGAGCCAGAAAGATCATGCGGCCTTTCTCCAAGTACACGGCCACCAAGTAGGAATGGTTGGTGACCAGACAGAAGGCTAAAAAAGGCTAAATTCTGTGTACCTGACAATTAGAATAAAGGATCAAAATTGAAGGCAGGCTATAACAATATCAAGAAATTCTTAAAAACAAAAGTGATTTGGAAGCATAAAACTTAGTTAATGCTACCCAATATCATGATGGATCAAGAACATTGTGGCTTCCTAAGTTGGAAAATGCCATATACCAAAATTTTAAATGGAACATAGTACTTTTTTCCAATCAATCCCATCTCTGAAAAACAAAGCAACACACACACACACACACACACACACACACACACACACACACACACGAAACAGGAAAAAAAGCAACTATTTTTCTCCAGGGAAAGGAAGAACATGGGCGTGGTTGGGAACGGCAGTAGTTACGTTGGGAGGACTTTAAGATAGACTTTGTATTTAAACTTGGTAAAAGAGGGGTGCCTGGGTGGCTCAGCCGTTAGACATCTGCTGTAAGCTCAGGTCAGGATCCCAGCGTCCTGGGATGGAGCCCCGCATCCGGCTCCCTGCTCAGCGGGAAGCCTGCTTCTCCCTCTCCCACTCCCCTGCTTGTGGTCCCTCTCTCGCGGTCTCTCTGTCAAATAAAATTTTTTTCTAATCTTAAAAAAATAATAAAATAAAAATAAACTTGGTAAAAGCCCATTAGCTGCCTAGAGGGACTAAGGAATAAATTTCCTTATTAGTAAGGAATAAATTTCCGGGATGCCAGTGGTCCCCGAGTACCCAGCAAGGAACCCAGAGCCAGCCCAACAGCCCCGACCTTGCCTCCCCAGTCCCTTCACTGACCAGTTTCTCTGACCGGGTCCGGCCTCTCACCTCTCCCTCACAGGCTGCTGCCAGATGCTCAGCAACATGCGGCCCACGTCTGCTCGCGGCCCACGCAGCTCCCGGCTCCCACGGCACCCGCAGGGCCAGCCTCTCGGGGGGGCCTCCTGTCTTCCTCTGTTCACTCCCACTTATCCTTTGAGACCTGCCTCAGTGGCGTCGCCTCCAGGGATCTCCCGCAGCCCGACTAGATCCCCTGACTATGCCTGGTTTGGTCAGGGGTCCCCAGCACCCTCAAAGTGCCTCTGGCACCCACTCATCCCACCTTTACTCACCAAGAAGGCTGATACACGCCTGCCTCATACCGACCTCAATGCTCCTGCCCCTCCTGTCTCCTCCAGGGCCACCAGCACCAGCCCCCACAGGGGCCACGATTCAGTGGGGTCCACGACAGACACAGGACGGGAGCACTGAGCCCCTCCAGGGGACGCCAGCAGTCGCAGGTGGCAGAGAAACCCCACAGTGGCCCCAGAGGGCCTGAGTGCCACCCTCCCATAAGCACACTGGATGCCCAGCTCCCAGGCCGCTGTGACACAAGCACAGCCACCCTGACAGGGACCAGACTGAGCCCCTGCGGCTAGTCAGTCTACACCCACCCACGTCCCACATGTTGGAGTGCCACGGCACCGCTCACGGCCCGCGAACCATGACAAATTACAGTCGTAGAGGAAGGCACAGCCTGAGAGACTCCAGGGAGCAGAGGGCTGCTGGAAGGGGGCATGGGGGGAGCTGGGCTCACCTGGGACGGGCGCGGCAGAGGGCACGGGACATGATGACCGCTGGCTGTTACACACCCCTGAGAAGCACTAATACTACACCGTGTGCTGACCCAGTACTCAGTGCTGCCCGGTGCTCCAACACTGCCGTTCCGTGACTAGCGTAAAACACAGCCCAAGCGGAGTTGCCACAAGCTTGGAAGCATGAGTAGCAGGTGACCAAGGCAGAGGCTTCCATGGCACAGCTACTGTGACTCCCGCAGGTGCCACACGGCATGCTCCGTGGGCCACCGCCAAGCTGGGGCTCCATGAAAAGCACGAGGACAGAGGTCAAAGCCCCAGTGCGTGTGGGACGGTGCAGGTACTATGTCTTGGGGATTGAGAGCCCGATGGAACCCAAGCTGAGGGCGGAGAAAAGGCCCCGTCCAGGCTCCGTGGGCAGCTGCCCCCACCTCCACGCTGGCCCAGAGCCCCTCCTGCTCCCCACACACGCGCCCCCCCGCCTGCTTCTGCTCCCAGACCACGAGCCTGCAGGTTCAAAATCCACCCAAAATGTGGCCAGTTCCTCCTTCTACCTCAACTCATGCCTTTTAGACTCTCTTAGTTTCTTGCTCTGTTGTTCTCTGCGGCCAGAGAAACACTGGGCCCTTTCTAGGAATACGACTCCTTCACCTAACACTGCCGCTACCCAGACGGGAGGCGTCGGGGAAGGAACGTTCCACGTCCTTCTCTGCTCTGCCTCGGCAGCTCCCCTGCCCTCTCCCGAGATCCGGACACGGGCACCGACGGCATGGGGCAGGAGCACTGTCCTCGGTAAGACCTTCCTTCCCTGCCCCACTGAAAATCCACACTCGAGCCCGCCCTGTTTACTTCTCCCGTCACAAGCTGTGGGACGGCTCGTTTATTTTGCTTACGACCCACCCGGCCTCGAGCCAGCAGCCGGTTCCCCGCCGCCCCACTGCACGCAGTGTGCCCGGCGCACGGCAGGTGCGCCCACGCACTTGTTTTATTCAGTAGCGGACAAGCTCTGGAGAGTAAACTGTGTGCATTCTGTGTTCCTATGTGAACCACAGTCTGGATTTTGAGGATATATTTTTTAATAATTGGAATAATGTAAGTGGGTCCATTTCTGGAGACTACTCTGTTCCCTCGGTCTGCTGTGTTTTTGTGCCAGGACCATGCTGCTTGGTGATCGCAGCTTTGTAACAGGGCTTGAAATCAGGCAACGTGAAGCCCCAGCTTTGGTTTTCTTGTTCAACCTTACCCTGGTGATTCGGGGTCTTTTCTGGTTCCATACAAATTTTAGGATTGTTTGTTCCAGCTCTGTCAAAAATGCCGTTGGTATTTTGATTGGGATGGCGTTCGAAGTATAGACTGCTCTGGGCAGTGTGGACATTTTAACAATGTTTATTCTTTCGATTCATGAGCAAGGAGTGTTTTCCATCTCTTTGTGTCTTCTTCGATTTCTTTCATGAGCGTTCTGTAGTTCCTCGAGTACAGGTCTTACCTCTCTGGTTAAGTTTATTCCCAGGTTCTTGTGATTTTTGGTGCTACTGTGAATGGAATCAATTCTCTAGTTTCTCTTTCTACAGTTACATGTTAGTGTATAAGAAAGCAACTGACCACTACCACTGTGTACTGATTTTGTATCCTGCCACATCGCTGAACTGCTGTATGATGTGGTCCCTATACACAACGGAGTAGCGCGCGGCCATCGGAAAGGATGAACACCCACCACGTGCATCGACACGGACGGGACGGGACGAGACGATGCTGAGTGCAGTAAGTCAGACAGGAAGAGGACTTTCATGTGGTCTCACTCCACGTGGAGCATAAGGATCGCTCGGACAACATCGGGAGAAGGGGAGGCAACTGGAGGGGGAGATGAACCATGAGAGACTGTGGATCCGGGGAACAAACGGGGGGTTTCAGAGGGGAGGGGGTGGGGGATGGGCTGGCCCGGTGGTGGGTACTCAGGAGGGCACGGACTGCACGGAGCTCTGGGTGTTATACGCAAACAATGAATCCTGGAACACGACATCAAACAGTAATGACGGACTATACGGTGACTAACGTAACAAAATAATAATTTTTAAAAAGGAATAATGTAAGTGAACCTAGTGCTTGCGGTAGATACATGCAGGTCTTAATTTTTTCAGGTATTTTTTTTCTTAGAAAGAGAGAGAGGTAGTGTGAGAGCACAAGCAGGGCAGAGGGAGAAGCAGACTCCACGCCGAGCAGGGAGCCCGATGTGGGCTCGATCCCAGGACCCTGGGATCATGACCTGAGCCGAAGGCAGAGGCTTAACCCACTGAGCCCCCCAGGCGCCCCTTTCCAGGTCTTACTGCTGTGTCCTCGTGGTCTGTCAAACCATACCCTGGTTTTGAGCACCGCTTGTCCTTCTCTTTCCTCTACAAAGGGGTGTGGGATACAGCTGAGTGGCCCCCGGCCCCCAAGGTCGCTGGGAGACTTCATTTCACAGCAGGAGAATGTACTGACAAGAAATAGAAAATCTCAAGAAAGAAAACAAGTAAAGAGAGAAAGCAGGGCCAAAGAGAGCCCTTCACAGTGAAAACTTGATACATATTTCAACTTTCAATTAAACAAAACAACAAAAACGGGATGATTGAAAGCACATCCACACGCGCATGAATGGGTTTCGCCACACTCAGTGCCGAGGCACATGGGGCTGGTTTGAAGGGACATCAGTTTGGGCAGAGGACTGACACTGCTGTGAAATGCTGTGAATCACTGACTCCCACGTGGCACCCTCTTTCAGAAACTAAAAGGAAGACTCTGCACATCACTCAGACAAATACTGAATTTAAAAGACTAGTAACGGAATGCGACTAAGGACCTCACAAAAAGCTTCTTTCATTTACAGGAAGATAATCATGGGAGGGGGGCGCCTGGGTGGCTCCGTCATGAAGCCTCTGCCTTCGGCTCAGGTCATGATCTCAGGGTCCTGGGATCGAGCCCCACAGCTTCTCCCTCCGCCTGCTGCTCCCCCGGCCGCCTGTGCGCTCTTTCTCGTTCTCACTCTATCTCAGATAAGTGCAAAAATGAATAAGAACGATAATCACAGGGAAAAGCACAGTGTGAACTCTTTAGTCCACAGAGTATTCTGGACTAAATATGAAATAGCATATTCCAAAGTGGTTTTCAAAATATTACTTATATATGTAAACATAAAAATGTTTAAATTTAAACATGAACCACCACAGTTTAAACTGTAGCAACCTTACCCGTAAGCCCCCAAGGACGCTTCTAGAAAGTAGTACCCATGAGGAGGCACCATCAGACTCACCTGTCTGGGGAGATGCGCTGTTTGGCTACAGGACCCAGGTCGCTTTCCAGCAGATCCCAGACATAAATACAGGACGTGTCATCCTGGGCCAGGAACACGGCAGGTCTGGTCAAGGACCAGTGGAGGCCTGTGACCGCGTGGCCATCGGTGCCGCAGTCCCACTGAAGGAGAGGGCGCTCGGAGGTCAGCTGGTGCAACCGGAGGCTTCCGTCTGAGCAGCCGGCCTGGGGACAGGGTGGACACTGCTGGTCTCCGTTCTGTCTTCCTTTCACTCAGTCTCACCAGAGAGGGACATCGTCAGAGCATTGGCTCTGTCCTCCCAAATCACCGAGCTGAGCATTCACCCTGGAGATCCTGATACACTTTGAACCCCCTTCCCCCTCCCCAAACGGCCAATAATAAATTCAGCAAATATATAAATCGAGGTTTATCCTTAACCAAATGGAATATTGCTAAGTCGACCACAGGCCGTGACGATCGGTTCCACAGAAATCAATAACCCACTTCCTTAGAAAGATTATATAAACCTGAACCAATAATACGGTTATATATCCCCCTTGAATTGAGATTTTTATAAAACAAAACTTGGCTGGCTTACTATTTATTTAGTAATTTATTTTATTTGACAGAGAGAAAGAGCACAGGCAGGCAGAGTGGCAGGCCCAGGCAGAGAGAGAACCAGACGCCCCACAGAGCAGGGAGCCCAGTGCAGGGCTCCATCCCAGGACCCTGGGTTCATGACCAAAGCCGAAGGCGGTCACCCAACTGAGCCACCCAGGCACCCTTGCCTGGTTTAGTAAAAGCCCCAATTTTTAGCTTAGAGAAGCCTAACTCCTTTCTAACTCGATATATGTGATCCTTCACATGGTTCCTCCAAAAGAGCAGAGGCCTGAGTTAGCACCACAAACACTCTGTGCACTCTGGGGTGAGCACAGAAGCGAACATCACGGGTCAGAGAAGCCAGGTCTCTTCCCGCCGGCAGGTGCAGGGAAGCAGGGTCACCCTGGCATGAAGGATGTGGGCCAGTACAGGGTTACGATAAGCAGACAGAGCTCAAAGTGGGGATCGAGGCTGTGTCCTGCCCAGCAAGCACTTCCCACTGCCCAGATCTTAGTTTCTCAGGACTCTTCTCCCGACTACAGCCGTGACTCCTTGGAGAAAAGGCTGATGCTGGAGTTTACTGTCCTAGGAAACAAAGAAGGGCCCGTGGAATGAGGCTGGAAAACCCCAGAGCCAGCCTGAAGGGTGACCCCAGGACAGGCTGAGCAGCAGAGGCAGTAAGGCAGCCCCAGAGGGTGTGACCCAATGAGGACAGTCAATGGCTATGTGTCCACTTGAGGTCCTAAATGCACAGACACACGCCTGCCCAGAAGCATGGACATCCGCAGACAGCCTGGGAGAGAGGATGGAGCCACGGAAGTAAGAGAAGAGACAGGCAGGTTCCTGTAACGTTCCTGTAAGCCAAAGTACGCGAAGATAAAGCCTTCCAGATCCATTCCACAGCGGCGTGGAACGCTCTGCAGGGGCTGTACACAGGACCTTCCCTGCAGGCAGCCCGCTGGCACTGAAGTGAGCTGGTAAGTGCCCCCACTTTAAAGGAATCCTCAAGGTCACTGCTGGTGTTTTGCTGCCCAAACAGAAATGGTGCTTTAACAACCAACTTTCTTACCAAGAATACTGGTTCTCCAAATGGTGAAAAATCAATCACATTCACTTTGACTGGTCTCATACCAGGTTGCTGGGGTTTGTACAATTTGGGAGATACTTTCAAATCTTGTCTGGTGCCATGACTTATAAGACCCTGGTAATAAGAAGACCAATGGTGATAAAAAGGATCAGGCATCAGGTTGGATTAAGCAGTTATTCTTGAAACAATTACACAGCATCATTAAAAAAAATAAGTTAATCTTTAATGAAGATATCTGCCAAGGAACCAGGAAAGGAGAATGAATTACAGAATTAGATTTAAACCCCTACTTACCACGTCTGTGCCAACAATGAAGTGACTAGGGTCTGAAGGAAGAAACTTCATGTTCAGGGTTTGCGTGGCCCCCCAGAATTCAAAGCACGTATGGGAAAGGCTGAAAGAAACCGTGAAGATGAATGGATGAGCTGTTTGACGCCATTGGGCTGACAGCACATCACACACTCCCCCTCGCCCGAGTCCCTGGACAGCAGAGCTCTTCGCTGCTTTATGCCCGTTTCTTCTCCTGTTCCCTAAGCTCTGGGCAGGCCTCCAGCTCTGGTCTCCTGTTCACTAACTCTTTCTTCAGCTACGTCTCATCTATCTAACCACCCACAGACTGTAAATTTGAAAGATGATAGTTTCTTTCCAGAAATGTCTTTTAGACTGTCCCATTATCCCAAGTTCTTGTTGTGCTGAACCCATTCGTTGTGCCGTGGTAGATGCTGCTTCAGGCTTGGAGTTTTTATCATTTTTCTTTCTGAACTGCTTCCCCTAAGAGTGCTGGGAGCCCATCTCGTGGGAGCATCCCCCCCACCCCCGTTGGAGTGCTGGCAATACTGACGCCATCTGGTGTGTGTCCTCTCTTGGAGAAACGTGTTTTGGGACCCTTGGGGAGTAATATACACACCTAAGAAAGGACCACTGAGGCCAGGATGGGGGAGGCTTGCTTTGGCCGTCCATCAATTTGTTAAAGACAACATAGGGGGGCCACTGCGTGGCTCAGTGGGTTAAGCTTCTGTCTTAGGCTCAGGTCATGGTCTCAGTGTCCTGGGATCGAGTCCCACATCAGACTCTCTGCTCAGCGGGGAGCCTGCTTCCCCCTCTCTGCCTGCTTGAGATCTCTGTCAAATAAATAAAATCTTTGGAAAAAAAAAGACAATGTAGGGTCTCCCCTTCCTGAGGCCCAGATGGCACCATGAGATCTACCTAGGGGTTAGCTTGCGGGAGGGGCCCACAAACCCTCAGACCTTACCACAAGGCCTCTCTGCACACCCCTCACTCTATAAAATCTGTGCACTGCAGTGTGAACCCTCAGGGACGAGCTGCACGACTCTGGTGGTCGCCTGCTCATCCCTCCCCGTCCGCAGGTTACCCTGAACAACATGCGAAGCAGAGTGGACGGAGTCGCCCGCTTGGCTTCCCAGCCTCACACCCCTTCGCCGCGGGAAGGATGGGCCTCCTCCAGCCTTGAGCACCGCCTAGCGGGAAACTGTCCTGGGGTCCACCAGTGGGCCGCCTCCTCAGCTTGGGGGTCCCCTGGGGTTCCAAGTCTCCTGTCCCCATGTCTCTCCTGGGTTGGGGTGGGGCTTCCTGGGTCTCTTCCTCACTGAAGCGGCCGTGAACTCAGGAACCCACACGGCGCTCTCATTTCGAGCCCTCAGCGTCCCGCAAGCCTGATGCGCGCTGGTCGCATGGCCTGAGCCCTGCACGGCCACACCGACAGCCGAGCCCCCACACGACGGAGGCCTGCGAGCTAACTGCAAGCTCTGCTCCCAGCAGGGGCTGTCCTCGTCTTTGCTGGGAAAACTGTTTAGTTTATGGTTAGTTTTTCTGTTATAAGCATATGTTACAAGTACAGGAAAGGGCCCACGGCTGCTCCTTCTGCCAGAAGCTGGGAATCTGGCCTCTCTACCTCATACCACATTCAGGACCACAAATGTCCCCGGTCAGCTGAGGACTCCCCAGTCTGAGATCCCTGCCATGGAGCTGGCGGCCTCCTGGTCATGGCCACACGCAGCACAGCCCAGCCCCCTCCCACCGGGCTCCCGGTCCTCACCTTGTGTGCGGGACAGCTGGCCGCGGAGCCGGACACCCGGGGCAGGGCAGCTCCCCGAGCTCCACCCTCTGAGGCCAACCCCTCCATAAGCAAGAGGGCCGCCGTGCTTCACACCACAGCCCTGTACCCACCCTGCAACAGCTCCTGTCTCCCTTCCTCCGTCCAGCCTCACAGTGGTGCCAAGTTGATCCTTTTACACCACAAATGAGACTTGCCACTCCCTGCCTTAAACTCCTGTCCTGGCTCCGTCCCTCCTGCAAGAGAGCCGTCTGCACCCTCCAGCACAGCGAACACTTGAGCCTGGCCAGTGACTTGCGCCCACCTCTCTCAACAGCAAACCTGCGGGCAGTATCCTAGGTGGGTCGGGGGCTCGTGCCCCTCCCTCTGGCTGAGCACACTCCTCGTCCACCTCCCATCAGCTGTCACCCCCCAACCCACGGGGAAATCCAGGGAGGGCCAGGGGTCACCTGCGGCTGGTTCTACAGTATAGCAGCTGACTTTTTCAAACATAAAAGAGTCCCTGTAGTAATTATATTTGAACCAACTAAAGCTGATTTACAATCTCAAAACAGGTACAAATTCATTACTATCACCCAGAGGCATTCTAAGAAGAATCACGCTAATATAAAAAACTTTTCCAGGGCAAATCGCATGCTGATAGCCCCCAACTACAATAAGTGACCAAGAAAAGATGTTTCAGGAATAAATTTACATATATAAGTCCCACAGACAATATTTGTGCATTTAATAAAGTCTTTATGTCACATTAAGTTATAGGAGTAAAAGCGGAAATTGAAGCTTCTAAATAACACTTTCATATCGGAGCTTCTGAACCTGAAATCCACTTAACTTCAGTTCTATTAAAACTGGTGGAAGAACAGTCAAAAAAATTTTTTAAAGATTTTATTCACCCATTTGACAGAGATCACAAGTAGGTGGAGAGAGAGGAGGAAGCAGGCTCCCCGCTGAGCAGAGAGCCTGACGCGGGGCTCGATCCCAGGACCCTGGGATCATGACCTGAGCCGAAGGCAGAGGCTTTAACCCACTGAGCCACCCCAGCGCCCCAAAACAGTCAAGTTTTTGTAGTGCCGATGTATAAGATAGAAATTATCGAGAAAGAGATGTTCGCTGTACACCTGGTAACTGCATTTATTACGCGAACTCATTAATACTAAACTAACTCGGCAAAACGCCAAGTTTGAGAAGTTGGATTTTCCCTGCACACCTGACCACGCACGTTCTGTATGCGCGACTCCCGGACGCTGGGAAAGGAGGGAAGGTTCTGACTCAGAGGGGCACAGACTTACCGGTCGCTCAGCCGAACCACAGCACTGTGCACCAGCTTTACCCTCCCTCCAGGGATCAAACCTGAAAACAGGGCAATCGTAAATAAATGCACCTCTTAATACGAGTTAAACCAAAATCCAATTACAGTTGCCCGAAATCATTTTTCATTGTCCAAAGAACTGTGTTACGAAATGACACCAAAACGTGGGCCCAGAGTGTTCCCTCCTTAATGCAGGCGAGGTTCCCGCAAACTGCCTTACGAGAAAAGGACTGTGGAACCAATCAAGAAGCCTTTACGTTTCTAGATTTGATAAAATAAAAAAATGGTGGTGCACTAAGCAAAACAAAAACAAAAACAAAAAAGAAACCTTAAGTTTCCAAGAGGAATACTTTGCCGTAAATGCCCACTGGTGGTCTTGCGTGCATCAGAAACCCCAGGACCTCTCTCCCCACATACGCGGAGGCATGCCTGGCGGTCACACGCTCGCCGCAGAGCGCACAGGTGCCCCCACTCCTCAGCGCTGGTACCCCCTTCCCTGGACCAAGAGCTGCTCCCTCCCTGGACTCCCAAAGCATTTATGGCCACAACCCTGACCCCTCAGCCATTCGCTGGCTTTGCCTCCTCGTCTGTTCCCGGTACCCTCCTTTTTCTGTAATTACTGCAAAGGAGGGAATTAAAAATGTATCTATACTGAAACCCAAATTCTGGGCAAGGTAAGCCTAGAACCTTGGGAGTGTGTCAGTGTAGCCACGTAGATAAAGTCGACTTGTGACAGGAAGGGTGACTGTAACTATGTGCCAGGCTCTGTCACAGTTACTGATGGGACCATGTTCGCTGTTGCTGTCACACACATGAAACTGCCCTCCGTTTTCCGCATGCACGGTCCTCCTGCAGGAGCTCCGGCACCGGCCATCTCGGCCGGACTGTTACGACCTCCCCTGGGAAGTCTTCCTGCCCCAGGTGCTCAACCTTTAATAAGCGCTTCTAACACAGCGGTCACAGCCGCGATGGCCACGGCTGGTGTGCCGGCCTCCCCCAAGACAGCACCCCAGGGGCACAGCCAGTGTCCCGTCACCATGCTCCCCGGGCACCGAGAGAGGGCCAGTCCTTTGCCGATGGCAAGTGGCCCCCGTCAGCGGTGACCTGCGTCAGCTTCTTGTGAGACACACACGCCTCGGACCCTCCCCAGGGCGCTTCGGACCCTCCCCAGGGCGCTTCGTGGCCAGAGCCCCTCCAGCACGGACTACGGGTAGGAAAGTCTTCCCTTCTTTTCCCAGAAGCAAAGCTGAAACAGGGCCAGAGCTTGGGTACAAGGTTCTACAGATAAAAGGAGTTTCTAGATAACGACCTCTAATGATGGGACACACCCTGCCCGGCCCTGACCCCGGGCGACGACATGCAACAGGACTTCACCTCCACAGGTGACTGTGAGCCGTGCGCAGAGACTGAGCCCTCGCCCCCATCCAAAATTCCGAAAACATGTCCTGGTCACGCTTCAGGTGAGGGACACAGGCAGCCTCACGGTGCGCTCGAAGGCTACAACCCCCATGGGCCTGGAGCCCCAGCCAGGGTGAGGGCAGGTCAGCCCCAGCCCGACTCCGAGTCTGGCCCCACCATCAGGCCACAGAGGAGGGGGTGAGCCCCTCGCAGACGCTGTCCTGCTCTGACGTCCGGGAGTCTCCGAGCCCCCCAGAGGCTCCACACAGACTCAGCATGACGACATGGCAGGAAGCAGAGAGGATGCTGCAGGAAAACAGTGAGAAAACGGCTACTCTGCCTCAAAAGTGTCTCTGAGTGAAATCCCTGAATGATTCAGCCTCGTTTCGTTGCAGTTCGAGCGCACACCGCCTCGGACGCAGGGCACCGAGCACCCCAGCTCTCGCGCGCTCGCTTCCACACGGCGGGCGTGCTCCTCGCTGGCGGGGGCAGGGCCAATCCCCAGAAGCTGAGCCACTGACCGAATGATGTGAGGACAGTCAGGGAGCGCCAGACCCGAGGGACAGACGCATGATCCTGTGCCCAAGCCTTGGGGGGCCAGAGAACTGGATGGCGCAGCGGCGGCGGTGGTAGCTCAGTGCCCCAGCTGACTCATGGCTGACACAGAGCAGGGAGGGGACCCCGGTCCCTCATCCAGGAACCCCTCAGCCACCACGGTCACCCAGTTCTCTGGCCCTGCTGGCAGGTGCCACTTGCTGCCAGAAACTAGGCCAGACTCCACAAGCCACAAGCTCTGAGCAAGGCCCCGGACCCAGTTTCTGACGGGCTCAGCCCCGCTCAGACACGCGCTGACCCAGCAGCACACGGCGGGGAGGCCA
This sequence comes from Mustela lutreola, assembly GCF_030435805.1. Lineage (NCBI taxonomy): Eukaryota > Metazoa > Chordata > Mammalia > Carnivora > Mustelidae > Mustela > Mustela lutreola. The sequence goes on along the minus strand of NC_081293.1, from coordinate 202,249,639 downwards.
GGTCATGGGGACCAGCCGGAGCTCAGCACCGACCCTTCACCAGCTTCCCCTCGTTATGACACTAAACTCACACCCGGGCTGGGGGCTTACCACGCGAACCGGACACGCAGCCTAGGAAGGAGCACAAAGAACCAGGACCGCCAAGTGTGCGCCCAGAACACCCCTGCCCTGCCGTCCAGACGGCCCCCTCTCTCCCCGTCTGCTTAAAGTCTCGCCGACCCCTCCCGGGGAGCCAGCCGAGCCCCCTTCGCGGCGCCTCCCCCAGCGCTGGAGCTCGAGCCCCAGCAAAGCGTGGCCAGGAAGCCCCTTCGGGCCTCTTGCCAATCGCTACTGCCTGGGGAGCCCCGGGCCGCTCGGCGACGGTGAGGGGGCCCCACCGGGGGAGACAGACTCCTGAGTATGCGGGGGGAGCATAGAGAATGACGCACGGAAATGGAACGGGTCACCCTACCCAAGGTGGAAACACCGCCAGCCAGAAGGACATCAGCGGCTGGCTAGTGGCACCTGCTCCGCGGCCGGTTACGGCTCTGCACCACTCGGACCGCGGCCTCCAGATCGCCGGTGTCGTCTGCGACAGCCGCTTGCTTCAGAGCGGTTGTTGGTATCTTTAATCTCTATTCACTCTAGAAAACACTGACCAAAATTAATCTTTTTTATTGAATAGTTACCTAAGTCACTTACTGAGCCTGCAATGTCTGCCTTCGGTAATTCAACCACCACCTAAAAACAGAATATTGAAATGAGCGTTAATGCGTGTCAGGGCCGTACCAGGACACGATCTACGCGAAGCGCGTTCTCATTAGGACAGCACTGCACGCTCGGTACTAAAACCATAACTGCTCCAGAAGAAAGACCGATCGCTGACTTCAAAGCATTCCAAGTGTTATGAATCCCTTTCCTTGACCTCTTCTCAAACCCCTTCATTCTGACTGGCCAGTGGCCAGAGCCTCAGTGCGACCTCCAAGAGACCCCCCCGAAGGCACCCCAGCCCCACCCCCACCCCCCAGCAAGGCCTGCAGCAGCCTCTGGGTCAGGGCAGTCTCGCCCTCGCCGCTCCCGTCTTAGCCAAGGACGCCCTCGTCCGACTCTTAGCGGCGCCGGGACGACCGCGGACCCGGCAGGTCAGAGGGCCTGAGCTCCGAGTCAGCGCTGCCCCGTGTGTGAGCGCCTGGGCGTGTCCTACTCACCCACACATTGAGAATCCCACTTTCATCCAGGGAAGCGACGTGGAATGACAAACCTGACATCTCTAGTGGCAACAGAAACAGGAAAAGGCTTGTGAACAAGGAAACCCCGTTGGATAACTGGTTAGAAGGACCTGACAGAGGTGAGAGGTCACATACCTTCTTGAGTAGAAAAGGGAGAAAGCACGAAACTCTGTTTCCTGTAGACAGACGTGGAGACAGGTTCCACCGCCTGAACGGGACTGCAGTGGTTTACGGAAGTCAGGATGCCGTCTAGGGTTTAAAGCACACAGGACCACATGTGAAGGAGTCACAGAAGCGCAACCAATGTCATGTGGGTTCCAGGCCCCCCAAACACCAAAAACCAATATGGGCCTCAACTAAAATGAGGCATGATCACAGCTTCCAGCATTACCGTGACATAGAGACCGTGGACCTCAAAACACCTGTAAGGAGAGACGAGTTCTCACTCCCCAAGTGTACAAGGCACCGCGGGCAGGCGTGAGGGGAGGACACTTCACGCACAAGGGAGTGAAGGTGGAACAGAAACCAGGCAAAAGCGCCCTCAGAGAGCAAACCCAGCTTCCAGGGCAAGACCCGGGGGGCGGCTCACAGGGACAGACAGGCCGGAAAGTGAGGTGCAACAGAAGGGCAGGGCCCAGCGACGCACGGAGCAGACACCTGCCTGCACCCAGTAAAGAAACGACATCTCACAAACTAACAGAATAAAGCTCCTTTGACCTAGAACAGCCATCGACAAAAGGTCCAAGAGCAGAAAAAAAAGCAGACAAACTCCATACAAAACTGCTGTAAGAAGAAAAGACAAAATGCCAATCACAGCGCTTGAGAGGACAGTCCTGCCCAAACGAGCACTTCACAGACGCCCAGAACCACCCCACATCATTCAAAAAGCACTTGGAAGTGGACTTCGAGCAAGCAACCGCCCAAGAAATCAGGAACCCAGGACAGGTGTGGGGAGCAGGAGCCGACCCTGGGAAAGCCGGTGAAGAGCAGACAAGACTCCAGTTCCCGGGGCCCGAGGTACGAGCCCTCAGGGCAGCCCACATACGGGGCGGGGGGAGGGGGGCATCCTGGGAGGGGGCTGGGCAAGGATGGGGGAGAGCGGGTGCCGTGCACTGCAGGGGGGTTGCGAACGGGTGAGCCAACCTGGGGGGCACACAATGGGGGCCACACTGGGGGTGGCCTGCAGGGGGACAGCACTGGGGGGTCCACTGGAGGGGGCGCTGTAGGGGGGTGACACTGGTTGGGGGCTGTGCAGGGCCTGGGTCGGAAGCTCCCCAGCTCTCTCACCACTGGGAGCTTAGTGACCCGTGACTGGTCCCGGTGGCAACATTCATTTGGCAAAAGAAAATGAAGGAGATGTTTGAATGGAGTCACTTATCCGTATGTGCGGTTCAAAAACTTACTGTTCTAGTGTTTTGAACATGGTCATGAATTCGAATGTTAATTAGTACCTCTGGAGCAGTCAGAAAACGCACATATTTAAAAGCGGTCTTTGGGGAGGTGCCTGGGTGACTCAGGCGGTAAAGTGTCTGCCTTCTGCTCAGGTCAGGATCTCAGGGTCCCTGCCCAGCGGGGAGCCTGCTTCTCCCTCTCCCTCTGTGATCTCTCTCTTTCTCTCTCAAATAAATAAATAAAATCACTTTAAACAAACAAAAAAAAAGCTATCTTTTGTAATATACAGCATTAAACCCATAAGTTACCTATAAACTCTCACAGTCTCAACAGTAGCAACACTGCCCCCATGGAGGCAAAGGTCGTTTGCTAGGGGAGAAAAAAACCTTTGTTTATATGTTGTGAAAATTAATAAAGGGAAACCTCACTCCAGTGGAGTCGGGAGGCTAGCTTGGGGGCCCAGCCCTCAGTGCTGGTCACAAGAAGAACCGTCCGTGAGAGATGCCAACATCAGAACCCTCCACAAGAACAAAATCACTGGGAAAGATGTCCACTGCATCCCGTGCAGCTCAGCTGGTGAGAAATCCCATCACCCGGAACCCCTGCTTCCCACCAGGGACCCTCCTTCCTAACAACCCTCCCGACTTTGTCCTTCTCCAAGAAAGAACGTGCTTGTCCTGTGTTTCTCGCACTTGCCTGTAGATCTGCCATAGCACGCTGGTCTGGTTTACAGCCCTCCTCCGTGCCCAAATAAACCCATCTTTTGCTGGTAAAATAACTGGCAGCTTTACGGCTCCCGGTATAACACAGGGCCACACATACAGCACACAGACACGCACCATATGTGAGGTATCAGACTCTCGTGGAGGGAGACTGGGGACAGAAAGTTCAAACGGCCACCGGGTTAAGAAATTCTCGAGAAGATGAGTCACAGCCTGGGAGAAAATACTGGCAAAAAACACATTTGGTAAAGGACTGTCATCCAAAATAAAAAAATAACCTCTTATAACTCAACAAGGCGGCAACCAATCACTTGTAGAAATGTGCTGAAGACCTGAGCAGACGCCTCTGGGAAGAAGACACACAGCGACTAAAGCAAGCCCATGGGACGCGCGGGCGGAGCCGTCCATTGACCACCGACTCTTGGTTTCGGCTCGGGTCGTGATCCCAGCCGTGAGGTCGAGCCCAGCGTCAGGCTCCGCACTCAGCACCGAGTCTGCTTGACATCCTCTCTCCCACACCTCGTGCGTGCTCTCTCTCAAATAAATAAATAAATCTTTTGTTAAAAAGCTTCTGAAAAGGTTCTGCACATCCTATGTGGTCAGGAAATGCAGACTAAAACCACAGTGAGACACGAGTACACACCTATCAAAGTGGTTCAAAGGCCAGTGGTCCCAAGCGCTGGCAAGGAGCAGAGCAGCAGGAGCTCATGTTTGCTGCGGCTGAGACAGGCTCTCGTCTCAGCCGCCCACAGCACCGCTTAACCACATGCTCTCCGCCTGGCGGGCGGGTAACGAGACGGAGGACACAGAGCACACGGGGCACACGGGGCACACGGGGCACATGGGGCAGGCACGAGCTGCTGGTGCACGCACCCGCACAAAGACCCGTAAAGGCAAAATGTAAGTGAAAGAGGCCAGGCTCCAGGGTCCACATGCTGGAGGATCCCATTCACTGGACGTCAGGAGAAAAACAAACCGTGGACAGAAAACGGATTAGTGGCTGGGGCACTGATCAGACACAGGAAACCAGGAGATCCTGGGCAGGAACAGAGAGAAAGATTGAAGACGATGGGGTCTGCGCGCGGGCCCTGCCTCGACACCAGTGGGAGCAGAGACAAGCTTCTCCTCTCCCTGAGCTGGAGGGAAGGAGCCCAAGACAGGCATCAGACAACCTGCGTCTACACAGCACTGAGGACACCCCAGGACACGAGGGCCCACCAGCAAGGTGGGGGCTGTGGCCGCAGCTGTGGTTGTGTGGGTGTGGCTGCTGCGGTCTGTGTTTGCGTGGGTGCCGTGACTGTGGTTCCAGCGGCACGGCGGGAAGCTCCTGGCAGGCTCAGGTGGGCAGGGTCCCTTCACCTCCAGGAGGGGAGGCATTTTCTGTCTATTTCAAGCATCAGTGGGGTTAACTAAGCCGCGGAACGCACACGTACCAATATGCCTTGTGCTAACTTAAAACTAGAAGTTATTTCACTGAGGATTCGGAATCCAGAAATTTAACAAAAAAGAGCATTCTAATCATTGTTTGCCGTGAGCTGAGCCCTGCGGGTAGATTTTTGTTTTTGCTGTGCACCAAATGCTTCTTTTGCTCATAGGTCAGACCCCGTCCTCTGTGGTAATCTGAAGGAAGGCTGTTCCTCAACACTATCCTGACTTTTCTAGAAGATACCGGATGGGCAGGTGGGTGTCACTGACCAGTAGAAAACGTTGCCGTCCTGAACGTCCAGAAGCAATCACCCAGCTTCACATAACGATGTATTCTGGAATCTTCTCGTAGGTCCCACACGACCACCGAGCCGTGCACTGTCCCAGCAAACAGTAAAAAGGCTTTAAAAGGGCTAAAGCAGCAACAGGTGACCTGGAATGACACACAGGAAGCTGGAGACTAAAAATGTGAGGCCATGGTCAGGGGAGCGCCAACCCCCCCGCCACGTCCCACACTGTCCCCGGGAACCCCGACCCAGAGCTAAGCATGTGCAAGTCCGCGCCGGCAACGGTGAAAAGCAGGAGGATGAGCTCCCCTGAGGACTGGCGGTCACAGACATGGCGCCTCGCACACACCTGGGCACACAGAGTGTGCACCCCGACCCCTCCGTTCAACCCAAGTCACCGGGCCCAGAACGGCAACGCCGTGCTTTGTCATTTTATTGACATCCTGTAGAAGTTACTCTTCTCAACTACTTTGGTGAATATCGGTGACTCTGAGATCAAAGAGCACATGAACAGGAAAATACAAGTACGTGTTTCCCCAACACACACGGAAGCAACACAAACGTGTTTTCCCAACACAACATAAAAGGGCAGCTCTCCCGGCGTATCTGTTAACGAGGGGCTGGGAGGCGCGCGCAAGGGCTCTGCCTCCCGTCAGCCCACAAAGAAACTCCTGAAATACCCATGACTCAAATCCTGCGAGCCAAAAAGGACACTTCTGGGGGCCAGAGCCGTGCCGAGGGTGACCAACATCTTCACGAAGTCCGTAGCTACACTGGTACCTACTAATCCCAGTGGACCCACAAGGCTGTGATGACCCCACATTTCTTCAGTCTGAGTTGACCTATGAACTAAGAATTTCTAGCGTCAAAGCAGACACATGCCTGTGTCCCCTCACACCTGCACACAGCTGAGGACAGCCAGGGAGAGCAAGAAATGACCCCTGAGTCCCCGTGGGCCCATGCTGCCCTGCACCGGACACCACCCCCCCCTCCCACGGCCGGGCCTTCCTGTCCGTAAACCTACGACTCTCCCGGGGCCGTACCTTCGACTCGCATATCAGCACCTTCTGGGGCCCCGAAGGCTGCCAGATATCCCACACACACAGTACGTATCTGCTGTCCAGAGCAGGGGCGAACGGAGCTCCAGGAAGCCCGTGCACAGACACCACCGTCTGTCTCTGCCCCCGAGAGGCACATAAGCACAACACTGTCCGATCTGGGGGTAAAAATGAGAGAAGCGTGTCGGCACGTTGGTGTTTGCCGGAATCCACGTTAAATGAACACACAAGAATATCCAGATAAGGGCACCTGCGTGGCTCAGGCAGTTGAGCGTCTGCCTTCAGTTCGAGCCGTGACCCCAGAGTCCTGGGATCGAGGCCCACATCTGGCTCCCAGCTCAGTGGGGAGTCTCTTCCCTCTCCCTTCCCCCATTCATTCTCTCTCAAAGTAATACTTTGCAAAAGGAATATTCAAAGTTCCCCGGAATGAACAAAGCCCTTTCATAGCTGCCTGGGCCTGAGGTCTGGGTTTCGGCAAGCGGCCCCTGCTCTCCCTGAGAAAGGCCTGGTCGGCCTCAAGGTCTCCTGATACTCGGCGCAGGCCCCTTCATCCGCCAGCTCTCCCAGGGAACCAAGTCGCCTGCACATGATCTGGAGTCAGGCCGTGCAGGGGACCCATTCGTGCCTGGCTCAAGCCCCCTCAAAGGCTGTGGTTTTCACTCAGCGAGGCCTTCTCCCTCAGGACCCTAGAGCACCGGGCCTGTCACTTCCTGTCCTCAGAACTCACCCCTCAGGCACACGGCACATTCACCCCTCCAGTCACCTGGAGGCCAGGGTTCCTGCCCCCTGACCCAAAGAGACAGCAGCCAGCGTTGGCCGCATCATTCGGTGGGCCGTGTCTCAACAGCAAGGACGGGGCTGCCCAGATCCGTGAGAAGCTCGGGCTGGGGCGTACTGAGACCAAGTCCCAGGCTCACAGGTGAGACCCACTTCTCTGTTAGAAAACCTACCATCTAACTAACCTCTTTTTCCTTCCGTCACCTCAAAATTCATGTCACTGAAGGGGCACCAGGTGGCTCTCTGGGCTGAGCAGCCAACTTGGTTTTGGCTCAGGTGGTGATCTCGGGGCCTTGAGCTGGTGCCCCACGCTGGGCTCTGCACCGGGCGTGGAGTCTGCTTCAGGTTTTCTCTCTTCCTCTGCCCTCCCCAGCCACCCCGCACATTCTTTCTCTCTCTTTCTCAAAAAATACGTTCATGTTATGAAATACAAAACGAACAAGAGAAACCTGCACACCATTTGCTGGGGGAAGCCGTGGCCCACCACACCCAGGGCCCCGTCCTACGAGAACATACATGCGTCCCATGTCCCTCACAAAGGATCCTAGATGCGTGTGTCTGGCCCAAGCGCCCTCGGCTTTCGTGAACCACTGTCACCGTCCTGACCCGGACGAAGGCACATCTTCAACTCCCATGCCTTGGGGTGTGGTGGGGGTAGGAGTGTGACATGTGTTCTGAGCTCTACAGAGACAATGATCAACTATTTTTCTTATAGGGTAACTCTTACCTTTTTAAAAATGAAAAATTCTCACAGAACGTGAGATCTTTTAAACTAATATTGCCATTTTTGGACCTAGTTAATGCGCAGGAACACAAGAAAGTCTAAATCTCTAGACAGCGGACAGGCCAGAAGAAACGCCTCCAGCGAGCGGCACCAACGCCCGCTCCCCGGGGGCCCCGGACGCCAGGCGAGCAGGCCGCTGGGCACCCGGTAGGTCGTGGCAGCTGCAGAAGCTTGTCTTGCCGGCATCGCACTGTGCCTTTCCCGGCGCAACCCCAATACTGCCCGACCACGGGCTCTCCCTGCCGGCTCTCTCTGGCTTCGGGTAAAGCCTGAGGACATCCGTTCTCTCCCGACAGGCGCGCCATCTGTGCCCTCTGCGTGCAGCACGAGACACGAGTTACTGAGGAGACGCACACACTCCTCTGCCCTCCTTCAGAGCGCAGACCGGGACCAGGCTGCGGCCACGACCTCAGCGGCTGGGACGAGGCAGAGGTGACCGGCTCCAGCGACATCAGCTTGAGCACGTGAGCACGCTGGGCTCCGGGCAGCCGCAACAGTCACACGCACACGCAGCCACTCGGCCTGTGGCGCTCGGGCACTGCTCAGGGACCGCCGAGATCCGGGGACGGCCCCGCGGGAAGCCCCGAGCCGTCAGGGACAGCCCCTCGCGCGGCTCCCGGGGCTGCCCTGCAAGGGGCCCAGGGAAACCACAGAAGGGACTGGAAGAAACAGGATCTAACCCAAACCCACAGACCCTCAGCTCCCTGAGGAGGATCTCCCTGAGATCACAGCGCGCCCGGCTGTCCCGTCGGAGGCATGTTCACTTGACTCTAAGGCGGCTTCCTTTTTAGAAGGAGACCCACCTTGCCCTTCAGAGGGCCGCGGAGGCTGGGTTGGGTCGGGAAGCCCCGCGACAGGGACACGGGAGGCAACAGTAAAGAGTGCTCTGTCCGCACCAACGCACCCACAGAGCAGCCCTTACTCTGAAGGAACGGCAGGCCGGTGTTCAGCTGCGAGGACCTGTCACTGATGGGCAGGGTGCCGTCCTGCGTCCCAGGGCTCCAGCCGGGCTCGGGTCCCAAACGGTCTTCTTCAAGCAGAACCGCAATCACCTTTCAAAGACAGTGAGCGGTCCTTCGTAAGCAAACATATGCACTTTCGTAAGAACAACACAGAACGCACAAGTCATGACCTATGCATCTATCACATTTCCGAAAACAACTGCTTAAATTCCAGACATCACAGAAACGAACAGAACAAAATTACGTTGTTCTTTGTGCACAATAACAGAAACGAAGAGGTAAAGTGACATTAACATAAACCCCGCAGGAGAACCCTTACTTAAATGCTTTTGCTAAAAATAACAGGAGAAGGAAAACAGTGGACCACCCCAGCCTTCTTGACTAAAGAAGGGGCACAAACGTGGCACGGACACACCACCACCGTCTTTCTCATGGGGACGCGGCGAGGACAGAATGAGCCGTGCGTCTCTGGCATGGTTCTAACAGGGTCATGTCTAGTTAGGGTGATGACGGGGCAGGGGTACACGCGGCAGAGCCAGGAGACACGGGAGGCCGGGCTGCAGAAGGTGAAGGAGAGCCGGCAGGTCAGGGTCAGCCCCGACCCGACCTGGCCCGCTCTGGCCTCGTTCATTCCTGCTCCACCCCAACCTCCTCCACCTCACCCTGTACCCAAGGGCTCTCTCCTCGTAGATCCCCATTAATGGACCCTAGAAGAGAGGCCCATTAAATTTAAAATTACGTGAAAGTGTCATCTATCTGAGGAAGCACAGACCCTCTCCCTAACACACGCGGGGGGGAGAAGGGACCACATGTGTCCAGAACACAGATGGAGAAACAGGCTGGCTCCAAACCCACCGTCAGGGTCTGTGCTCACCACGCGTGCCGCTCCACAAAGACACAGGAGACAACGGAGGGCATGTGAGCGACTCGTCTCTTGATCGACTCAAGGAGTATTGCTAATGTTGAGCCTTCGGAGAGACTCATGCGGAAACGCGGAGGGGCCGAGTGTCTGCTCAGAAATAGCTGGGGGTGGGGGTGGGGGAGTGAGGGGCACGGATGAGCCCATCGGCCAGGAGTGGACAACCCGCAGTGTGCATGGGGTTCAACAGGCTGTTCCCATCATCTTTGGAGGCATTTTGTAAATTTCCACAATCAGTTAAAAGTCATGAATTTACTAATTTTGAAGACTGTAGTGAACAGCTGCCTTCACAACTGAGCAAGTCTGGCTTTCCGTCTCTATTTATGCTAAACCTAAGCCATCGGCATGCCAGTACGGAATCCCCACACACACACGCCTCGTGCTGACACAAGTCCCATGGGGGCGGTCGCACGCGTACCTGGCAGGCCGCCCGGAGGAAGCTGGACAGCCGCGGCGTGTCGACCTTCGGTGCGGTGGCCACATCACAGAGCTCTCCGCTCCCGCTCCCTAAGGAGAGCAGGCTGCGCTGAACCAACGAAGTCGACCCTAAACTTCACGTTTTACACACCTTAGGGCTCAAAGAGTTGTTACAAACTTTTCCCTGGAAGGAAAAGTCAGAGAATTTTACACTGTTCTCTAGATCCATCACGATTTTTTTCAAAAACAGCTGCACCTCGTTTTACAGAAAGTCTGTACACAGGACCCTACTGACATGCTTCGGGGAAATAGTTAAAGGCATCAGTTTATTCACTTTGTGTCAGGGTTGGGCATCTTCTTCTCTTAGTGGGGGCTTCCCTGAGAAAAGAGAGCAATAGGCCCCACACAGGCTACTTCCCGTGAGGAACAATCCATTAGGAAGGCCACCGGTGCAGAGCACGGCCCCAGGCGCTCCCCGGGCCCTCCCCCGGAGCAACAGTGTGTCTGGAAACAATCGCATCAGGAAGTTCTCTATTAGTGAGAACAGGCCCATCGGAAAGCACCTGTGTGAATGTGGCCTCCCTCTGCTTAGGAACCAAAGAGTCACCAGCCCCCGTCAAGGCCCACTGGGCCCCTAGCTCAGGGCTCATGTCAGTGAGTCCCAAGAGCTAGCTTGCTCTTGGGAAGAACAGAGTGTCTCCCTAGTCACACACTAACAACCACACCTGGAAAACAGCACAAGAAAGGACAGGAAAGGTCACAAACACCACATCGTGACACGACATCGCGACACCGCAGGCGGCACTCAAGAGCAAAGACCTCTCACCGCCTGACGCAGCGGCGCCCTCGGCAGGGTGCTGCGTCCACACCCCTCGGGTCTCTGTCTCCTCAGTCTGGATGTCTCTGTCCACAGCATCCTCGTTGTACTGGACGTAGGCCTTGAAAACGAGAGAGACGCTGGAATTAGTGCTCGGTGTCACCTTCCGAGCTCCTTCCCACCCCCCCAAAAAGGAAAAAACAAGTTTTAAAGTTAATCATGAGTCTTCCTGTTTTTGTCAAAGGTGTTGGTTGGAATAACAACCCTGCAGAGACCACTGGGTCTCACATGTTGATACATACAGGCCTAATTTTTGAAGGTGAAATAATCACATTCAACTGTTGAGTAAAAATTGGACCGAAGCAGAAGGAGCTCCCTGAGCCGGAGCCCCCAGTCCCAGAGCGACCGAGTCAGCAGCTCAGGGGACGGAAGCAGCTACACATCAAAAGCCTGAGGCTCAGCACCCCGACCTCGAGGCTTCCAAGACCTTGGGGCTGAGGACCCAGAGCGCCCGCCTCCACCTCTGCCGTAGGGCAAGCCCTGGGCTCCACAGGGCACACGTGCATCAAGGGTAGGACCCGACCCGACCCAACCCGAGGAGAAAGGCCCCCAGAAGGTTCCAGCAAAACCTCGCAGGGGCAAAAACTCCCCACCCAACCTGCAGGAGGAGGTTCCCCCAGGACGGAAGCACCTCCGTGAGACACAGCTCCTGCCAGCCCAGAGAGCCAAGAGCATCCAACCCCAAAACCAATGCCCCCCCCCCAGTTTCAGAGAGCACGTCCGCTTTACACACAGCTCACTGCTCTCCTTCTGGCCGTCTGTTCAAACACGGCCCCAAACTAGCGTTCTCATGGGGAGCCCAAAACCTCCGTTCACACAGCACAGACACTCCCTCATTCCGGACAAAACAAGTCAGCTTTGGTTTGACGATACTGCCGCCCAGCTCACCAACTTCCTGTCTTCTCAGAACATTCTCTGGCTTTGTAAAACCAAACGCAACTTGTTTTATTTTGCAAAGGCACATGCTTCAGTAAAGATCAATGTGTCGCGAATAGCTTTGAGGTGAGCAGGTCAACTGCTCAAGGACGGAGGGAGTCAGCCTCGAAGCCAAGACTGAGGTGGCAGCTCGCCGAGGTTTGCCCTGTGACCTTCTCTCTGTGGAAAGAGTCGTACAGATGGAGCAACCCCAAGTGCTTGCCGACCGCTGACAGCATCAGGGACAGAAGAAGAATGTAAGAGACGCTGCCCGACTTTACACCCTTGCTGGGAAGCTGGGCAGTCACAGAACTAACACCGAGAGTCCAGCAGGGGAGTACAGCGTGTGTCGCGCGGATGTGGCAAGTCTGGAAGAGGAGAGAGAATTCGGAGCAAGCCACGAGGGAGGGCTTCACCTGAAGGACGGACGTGCACTGGGGACTCGCCGGGGAGGGGAGGGAGGAAAGCAAGGGAACAGAGCGAGGCGGGCAGGGGCGGCGGGGCGGGCACTCTGAGACCCGGGGGAGAAGGCAGGCACGGGCAAGGGATCCAAACGCAACTCTCTGCTTGACTTTTAACAAAACATCTGCACGTCTGGGAGCGTACCCCATTCCACGCGGGCCATCCGTTCCCGCCTGGGAGCCCGTGGAGCCCGGGGGGACGTCTGCCCAATCTTCCCAGGTTCATGTGCACCACATGATGGAGGCGCTCCCTCTCCTCAGGCCTGCACCCTCACCAGTCCCAGGCCCTCATGTTCCGGAACGGCACACGGCACAGTACGAGAGTCCCTCATGGGGCTGCACTTGCATTCTGCCACTTAGTTAACACATCTTTGCTCACCTGCTTGGTATTTCTTTTCCCGAAGTTTCTGATATACATGTCATATTCATTCACTGGAGGCAGATCCAAGAGAGAGAAAGTGAAGGAAAAATCCAAGTCCAAGAGCCGAAGCAGCCTCGTACTGCGCATCCTTTAAAACAAATGGAGGCAAGAGAAGGTCAAATTGATGATGCACAAAGGGAATCACGGGGGAGCATGAGGAAGCTTATGATCAGATCAGGTCATTGCCGAGGACCCAATTTTCCTGTGTGTGTGAGTCTGAGGTACTCAACAGTTGTTAATAACAAGTCATGCACCAGCAATGCAAAGAGAGAATGAACCAAATTTTTGGTTCTGATTCCGTGCGCCAGACGTGAACACAAAATAAAGTTAGAATATGCGCTTGCCTAGAACTTCCACGGAAAGCAAGGACGTCACTTCATGAACTGATGCCTTGATCCGAAGGGTTACATCCTGTGAGGTCACCCGGGCTGTGGTCAGGTACACGCCATCCTTTAGGCCACCCTTCCGAGATGCTCAGACAGGAGGTGGCCAAGCAGCACACGACACCGCCCGTTGCCCCTCCTGCCCAAGGAGGCCGCCAGGTGCTTCCTGTTTGTGGGTTCCCCTGGCCTCACGCACTGTCCTTCTCCACTCACCTGAGCTGGTCTCTCTTTCCTGCTGGGCCCCTCCTGTGGCCTGCCCAGGACCAAGCCCTGAATTCACAGCTCATCAGCCACACTGGATACAAGCTCTGCCTGGCCGGAGCGTTTGTTTTCTCCCATTTACTAGGATTTCCACACGGCTGGTGCTCAGACTGCGTGTGGGGAATGGTCTCCACCACCGGGCAGCTTGCAAAAGAGATCCGCCCCGTCCCCCCTTACATGGCCGTCCTCAGACATCCCACTAACGGCCACCTTTCCATGACCTTACGCTCTGGCCACTGTCACACCTTCCCGAATTAGCACCTCCACAGTCCTCCATGTTCAGCGTCATTTCTGACCCGAAGTAATTCAAATAATACATACACTTATGTACCATAATACGGTAACATCCCAGGACCTGAAACCGTGGGATGACCTGTGCCCAGCAAGGGCCCCCCATTGCCTGCCACAACCAGTACACAGAACTTGCAACGATCATCTTCTTGCTTTGTAGAACGTAATTCCAGCTGACGTTTATCTATGCCCACACATGACACTGCGTGGTTCTGATTCTCTCCGAGTTTCTAAAAATTACACTAAACCACATGTAGTTTCCAAGACTTGAATGAGGTTAAAGCAAAAACAAAACCTAGCCATAGCGGCAAAAACTGATATTACTATTGTGAAGGCCCAAAATATAAGGACAACAAAAATGATATGAAAACTGATTCTTATTAATCATGATTTATTAGTTTATTAAGCAAAGTTCCCTAAGCACCCACTAAAGTCGCGCACGAGCTAGATGGAGTGATGAGTTTTAAACACGGTTTCCTAAAAACGTATCGTTTTTACGTTTACTCCTAAATCATACTGGAGCCTAATATGATAAACCCTTCACTTGAGACTATACACCTTGACTTTCATAAATTTCTAATTTTATGAATTCTTAAATTGTAAGCATGGGCTGTGCCATCTGGGGGCCCTGGGTTCCCCGCTCAGCTCCGCCGTCCAGACGCCGACCCTTAGCCTCATGTCCTCATCGGTAACGCGGAGCCGCAGGGCCGAGCGACATGGTTAGCACACGGCGGCACAGGGCTTGGGACAAAGAGGGGAGCTCGCGCCACGTGTCACCAAGCACTAGTACTACGGACCCTGACAACTCAGCCTCCCCGTCTGAGACAGGGACCTGGGAACACTGAGGCCACCAGCGTGTGGGCACTAGGTGGTGCCAGCTGCACCCCAAGGGGGAGCCCGGCGCCCACACAGGGGAGGGCCCAGCTCAGGCAGGTCAGGGAGTGCATGGGTGTGATCCCTTCAGCCAAGACAGGCTCCGACTCCCAGGGTGACTCCAGGATCTGGACGCTGGACACCGAGCGGAGGGGAGAGCGGGCCACACACAGACACTATTAACACGACAGCAGAACACAGAAAAGCGCGGCACAAATTTAAAAATGTACCTAACGTCTGCAGTGAAAATGAAAAGAAAAGCTCCATTTTTTTAAAGCATGTCGAAGTATATTAAAATCCCCTCACAAACTCCCAACACACCTACTTTTGCTTAAGGGCCTGAGTCCGACTCTTCTCACGGCGTGAGGCTGTGGCAAAATCAACGAAAATTCCACAAACTGGGGTTCTGGCGGGGGAACCGAGTGCACCTGCACAAAGAAAGAATGCTGCGTCGTGACACTGAAGCATCTCTCCCGTGGGACCACTCGCTGGCTCCCGAGACGCTGGTTCGCCAAAGCTCAGAGAACCTTCGGCGGGTCAGCACTCGCCAGCTCGGCTCGGCCCCCTCTGCGGCCGGCACAGAACACGAGGGGACTAGGGGCGCTTGGCCGGCTCGGTCAGAACAGGAGACTCTGGATCCCCGTCATGAGTCTGAGCCCACGTGGACTGCAGAAGTTACTTCAATACATAAAACTTAAAAAAAATGAGGATAGTAATCATTCTGCCTACGTGGGTTTGCATTGTTGTATCATATTAATTATTAACCACAGTTCGTTGTATTAACTGCTAATTGTTTGACCAGATAATTTAAAGTAGTATATCACCCGGCAATATTTTTAACATTGTCCTATTTGATTTGGTGCTATGTTCAACGCTAGTTTTTTATTAGAACGTCACAGCTTTCCCTTTAAGCGACTTGAAAATATTTAGTTCTCCTCTTACAAGTGACTTTATCATAGCACAGTGCCATTTCTAACTTTGTAGAGGAAACCCCCTGGAGAGAAGGGCTCCCTCAGGAGTGCTCGTCAGACACATCCGGCGGCCCAGGTTCCCGACCCCATCTCCTCACACCGGGCCTCAGCCCCGCGGCCGCCGCCCGCATAGGCTCTCATTGGCTCTGAGCCTCTCTCCGAACCTGGTCACTTTCCTGTGTGAAACTCAAAGGCGGTGGCATCCGAAAACAGGACGTGCTACATACGGGCCGACTGACACCACGGGAAAGGTGAACAGGGCCGCCCCAGGACTGGTGGCTCCTGCGTGAGCACCCCAGAGCGACCTGTGCTCACAGCCGCCCGCAGGCTGCAGGCCGCCCCCAGGGAGGCCACGCGCAGCTCTCCCCCTCGGACGGTCCCTGACGCACAGGACGAGTATCTTCTGAGTGTCCCACATGGCACCCTTGCGGGAGCACAGACACTCACACGTCTGCCACCTAATTAGAAGGATTCTGCCCCCAAGGACCGTGCGGGCGTGGGTGCCCGCTGTCCTGAGAGACGGACGCGTGTACCTGTCTTCGAGTCCCTCTCACCCTCCGGCGGACCCTGCTTCTGAGCCAGTCTGCAGGACAATTCGCTGACCCTTTCGTTCTCGGCATTAATGGCTTTCTGAACTTCTTGTATCTCCTTTTTTCGGGCCAGAGGAAGCTCTTCGATCTTCTCTCTTGCTTCCAGCTCCTCAGAGCTGTCATCTCCGTCACAAACCTCAAAGTCATCTTCATAGTCCTACAAACAAAAATCCCAGCTTTGGACCTTGGAAGACAACCTGACTTTAAAGAACACACATGGAATAAACGCACCGTCTAGAATTAAAATAGACAAAATGCTCATTACAGGTAAGAAAAATTTTTACAGTTAACGGATGTCAGTGTCACTGAGTTAAAAATCTGTATAAACTGCCGCCTTTTTCTCTGAAAATGAACCCCACTGTACAGATTTACATACACTGACACCTGTTAGTAACACTGACACCTGTTAGTAACACTGACGTGCTAACGTTCTGTGCTGAGAACGTGACGGGGTGTTGGGGGGGGTGTCCTCCGCACACACAGATGTTTGTTCCAATATGCGCACTCACATCTGGGTGCAGTGCACTTGATATGTGCAATTGTAAAATCATTGAATTACATCGGATTGGTAAGCATTGAAAGAAGTATAGCACTTTTTATTGGTAACAAGCCTAAATCACCCAGATATAGAGTATTAAGGGTAACGAAAAGAGAGAAATAAGGCTATTAAGTTAAGAAAGCAGATTTTAGGGCATCTGGGGGGCTCAGTTGGTTAAGCGACTGCCTTTGTCTCAGGTCATGATCCCGGAGTCCCGGAATCAAGTCCCGCATCAGGCTCCCAGCATCACAAGGAGTCTGCTTCTCCCTCTGACCATCTCCTCTCATGCTCTCCCCCACTGTCTCCCTCTCAAATAAATAAATAAAATATTTAAAAAAAAAAAAAAAAAGCAAGCATATTTTAGAACACATTATTTTTAAGCTACAAAAAATTTTAACTTTATACAAACTTCAAAATCATCCTCAAAACAAGCTGTATATTCATCTGCTCCAGCACTTTCTGAATCAAAGTCTTCCTTTTCCACTTCCTAGATGTAAAAACAAACACACAAAAAATTTAATCAATCACAAATTTGAATGTTGCAAATACATTGGGAAAATGTTTCCTAAGATATGATGTTGCTAATTTTAAAATGTATTTATAAAACTAACATAACCCAACAACAAATTCTCTAAGAAACACCTTGCTAATAGTAAATATGACCATAAAGAGAAAAAAGTTAAAGAACTTATCCTTTATGAGAAACCACTAAACTCTGATGAGACCAGTAGCACAAGGTACTTAGTGTGGCCCTCTCCTCACGGAGCAGCAGACAAGCTACACAAATCCTCGCGCCTCTGAATCAGAGCACACCTGGCCCGTGGCTCCCTCACTCCAGGCCGGAGAATAAACAGGGGAAGGACTAAGTCCCACAGTGGGAGGGGTGCTCTGTCAGGCTCTGCATGTGTAGGGAGACTGCACCTGTCACCCTAAAGCCATCTTGGTCCAGGTACCAGGAAAACCAAGTAGAAACACATTCCAGGTTTCCAGGATAAGACAGTAGCAGAAATGAAACAGATGTTTGGAAAACTTGTATCTTCCCTCCCAAAGCTGTTTCTCTTCTTATCCACATCTGCTCCTCCATGTCGCAGGAGCCCCTCAGGCCCCAACCCTCCCCCGCCATCATCCTCAGCCCAGCACCCCCATCCCTGCCAGGTCCCCGTCCTTCTCAGGAAAGACACGTGATGACACCACACCCGCTTTCACACCGGGTACTCCTCAGCCCCACTGCATGGGCCCACACACCAGACATGCCCCAGAAGGGCTCTGGTTCCTGTGCTGGAGGGAAACAAGCATACCAGCAAGGGGGCACCTCTGGCACATGGGCAGCACGGGCTCGGGGTGCAAAGGGTTAGGGGGACAGGGCCTGGCTTCAGAGGTAAGAAAGAAATGACCCCAATTTTCAGTGGTGAAACCTGGATGGATGTCAGCACCTCACCCAAAACAGACACAGAGGAGAGAGAGGGAGCCTACGGGAAGCGTGGCCAGACCATGGTGAGTGTGCACAGAAGACAGGGATGTGCAGGGGCGGACGGAGCTCGGGGAGCACCCAGGGACACGGTCGGCCAGCGGGGAGCGCGTCCGTCATCGCTAGAGCCCGGGCCAGCGCTGTGCAGTCAAGTACGGCCCAAACCGGTGCTCGATGCCATAGAGACATCCAGCTGCCCCGTGTCTGACTTTCCAAAGACGCACATTCTCGTACGCCCACAGGACTGAGAGGGTTATTAAGGGCACCTCATCGCCTGGGGGTGGGAGAGTTATCTTATGCAGAGATTTCGTAGGAAAAACTGTTCCCTAAAAGTGTTCCTTTTGGCACACCGGCACACAGGGTCACTGGACATTAGCGTGAACGACGCCCATCCCCTGTACTGCAGCAGTAGACGCGGCTCCTGCTAATCGATAATCAATGACAGAAACACACACACATGCTGAGCAGGAGCCTTAGGCAAAACTTGCAGCCTCGTGCTGCTGAACGCTGTTCCCGGGCACCGGAGCCCTGACACACACCCGCAGGGACTCCGTGACACACACTCACAGGGACTCTGCAACACTCCCAAGGCGATCCCGCCACTTGGCAAACACAGCACCCCAGGGCATGCCACGCGCTCTGCCAGGGGACCGCAGGGCCGACACGCCACCCCTCTGTAGAGCTCGAACCCGCTGAGAACCAGGTTCCACTAGCAGCTGCTCAAGCACCAACCGCCCCCCCGCCCCGGGACCCTGAGAGTACCCTCGCGCCATACGGACCAGTCTTGGGAAGAACTACTCGGTTATCCCTGACCTCCCCTGACCTCCCCTTATAAAAAGATGGTGCCAGGACACCTGGGTGCTGCAGTCCATTATCGGCTGCCTTCGGCTCAGGGCATGACCCCAGGCTTCTGGGATCGAGTCCCACACTGGCCTCCTTGCTCAGCGGGGAGCCTGCTTCTCCCTCTGCCTGCCGTTCCCCCTGCTTGTCCTCTCTCTCTCTCCCTCCCGCTCCCTCTCTCTCTGATAAATAAATACATAAAATCTTTATTAAAAAATTTAAAAATTAAGGAAAGAGTGCCATTTCCTTGATCTCCCTGGTTTGGCATTTATTTCTGAAAATTATTAGTTACCCTGACTCTGTCTCACTGATAATGAATTACATCTTCTGAGAGGTCTCTAGTTGGTTTCTTCAATTCCCCTCAACCCTCTTGCATTTAAATACAGAGCAATGATGACAAGGCTGACTCTTTACTTAGCTAGAACCTCTGCCCAGCCTGCTCTTTTCAAAACCTCCCCCATCCCGCAGAGGAAGGCTGTGGCGTCCGCGCACGCGCAGTGAGCCATACCTCTCCCAGCCCTGACACCGGGACGCCTTCAATGCAACCTGGCATCTCCAACAAGAGCAACAGAAATGCCGGCAGAAGTCTGTTCCTCCAGCTATATGCAGAAGAATGAAACCCGACCATTCTCTTACACCGTACACAAAGATAAACTCGAAATGGATAAAAGACCTCAATGTGAGACAGGAACCCACCAGAATCCTAGAGAAGAACACAGGCAGTAACCTCTTCAATATCAGCCACAGCAACTTCTTTCAAGACACGTCTCCAAAGGCAAAGAAAACAAAAGCGAAAATGAACTTTGGGGACTTCATCAAGATCAAAAGCTTCTGCACAGCAAAGGAAACAGTCAAGAAAACAAAGAGGCAACCCAAGGAATGGGAGAAGATATTTGCAAATGACAGTACAGACAAAAGGCTAATATCCAGGATCTATGAAGAACTCCTCAAACTCGACACACACAAAACAGATAATCATGTCAAAAAATGGGCAGAAGATATGAACAGAGACTTCTCCAATGAAGACATACAAATGGCTATCAGACACATGAAAAAATGTTCATCATCACGAGCCATCAGGGAGATTCAAATTAAAACCACATTGAGGGGCGCCTGGGTGGCTCAGTGGGTTAAGCCGCTGCCTTCAGCTCAGGTCATGATCTCAGGGTCCTGGGATCGAGTCCCGCATCGGGCTCTCTGCTCAGCAGGGAGCCTGCTTCCTCCTCTCTCTCTGCCTGCCTCTCTGCCTACTTGTGATCTCTCTCTGTCAAAAAAAAAAAAAAAAAAAAACACCACATTGAGATACCAGCTTACATCAGTTAGAATGGCCAAAATTAGCAAGACAGGAAAGAACGTGTGTTGGAGAGGATGTGGAGAAAGGGGAACCCTCTTACACTGTTGGTGGGAATGCAAGTTGGTGCAGCCTCTTTGGAGAACAGTGTGGAGATTCCTCAAGAAATTAAAAATAGAGCTTCCCTATAACCCTGCAATTGCACTCCTGGGTATTTACCCCAAAGATACAGATGTCATGAAAAGAAGGGCCATCTGTACCCCAATGTTTATAGCAGCAATGTCCACGGTCGCCAAACTGTGGAAAGAACCAAGATGCCCTTCAACGGACGAATGGACAAGGAAGATGTGGTCCATATACACTATGGAGTATGATGCCTCCATCAGAAAGGACGAATACCCAACTTTTGTAGCAACATGGACGGGACTGGAGGAGATTATGCTGAGTGAAATAAGTCAAGCAGAGAGAGTCAATTATCATATGGTCTCACTTATGTGTGGAGCATAACAAATAGCATGGAGGACAAGGGGAGATGGAGAGGAGAAGGGAATTGGGGGAAATTGGAAGGGGAGATGAACCATGAGAGACTGTGGACTCTGAAAAACAACCCGAGGGTTTTGAAGGGGTGGGGGTGGGCGGTTGGGGAGCCAGGTGGTGGGTATTATGGAGAGCACGGATTGCATGGAGCACTGGGTGTGGTGCATAACCAATGAATTCTGTTACACTGAAAAGAAAAAAAAAAAACAGAAGTCTGTTCCTCCCCTTCACACCCATGTTCTGCTGTCTAAAAGGAGTAATAATCACCCTAATAAAAAGGGGCTATGAAAGCAAAGGCGCACCATTTGCAATGACATGAGTGGAACCAGAGGGTATTATGCTGAGTGAAATACGTCCATCAGAGAAAGACAGTTACATACAATCTGACGGATATGAGGACTTTGAAGACAGGATCATAGGGGAAGGGAGGGAAAAATGAAAGAGGAAACCAGAGAGGGAGACAAACCATAAGAGACTCTTAGTCTCAGGAAACAAACTGAGAGTTGCTGGGCAGGGGGGGGCGCTGGGGGACGGACACCGGGGAGGGCACGTGCTGTGGTGAATGCTGTGGACTGTGTAAGACTGATAAGCCACAGCACCCCTGAAACAAGTAATACATTAGATGTTAATGTTTAAAAAAAAAGCAAACAGCCCCAAGTAAAAGCACATCTTCGGACGGGAGGACCGAATACGGAAGGACGGGCTCCCCTTACCGCCGTTTCTTCCCTCCCGTGCCTCGGCGCCAGCTTCCACACCAAGGCACCCTCTTCGCGGCTGTGCTGGAAGTCAGTGCCGAGGTCAGCCAACACGGAGAGAGTCTCCAGGACAGCCCCAGAGCCCACCCGGGCCCCCCAGGGAGGCTGCCCTCAGTGGCTGAGGACTGGGGTTCTGGCCCCAAGGTAAAAATACAAGATTACCCAGGGCGAATAAGCTCTGTGCCTTGGGTTTCTCCTCTGAGAAGTGGGGATAAGAACAGGACAGTGGCTCCCTGCTCCCGCAAGGATGCGTGCCAGCAATGCCTAAAATGTGGATGGTACCAAATCCTATACATACCATGTTTTCTCTTGTACATACATACCTACGACAAAGTTTGATTTAAGAGATGAACAGCGATAACTGAGAATAAAGTAGAACAATTATAACAAGACACCAATACACTGAGACCTCTCAGTGTATCTTACTGTCCTGCACCTGCCCTTCCCGTGAGAACGTGAGATGACGAAATACCCCGTGAAGACATGAAGGGAGAGCAGTGACACGGGTGTAGGACGCAGCATAGGGAGCTGACACGTCGGGGGAGGGCCATCTGCCCCCAGACCACTGTTGACCACGGGTATCTGAAACCATGCATAAGGGGGCAGCAGCAGACCCACCTCCTAGTAACTGGGACAGATAAAGTGACCCTGTGCCGGCAAGGGAAACACCG